>NC_045503.1:5054903-5404903 GCF_009650955.1 Corvus moneduloides | reverse complement strand
GAACGAAGCAGGTTCTTTGCTGGCTGTGAGCTTGCAGCTCTAAATTGGGGGGAATTTTTCCTTTATGAAACATCTCATCATTATCATTGATGGATCTGCAACAGGGGCACCCACCCTTGTGTGTCCACCCCAGAGAGCATCTCCTACAGCATCCCCAGTGCTCTTAACTGGGGTTTCATTTTCAACCTCTGCATCTTTATTAGCAGGGAGAGGTTTTTTGGAAGACAACCGCCAAAGCCAGGACATCAGGTTTGCGCTGCAGAGGACAGGGTGTAACTGTAATAAACAGGGTGATTTTATGTTGCCTCTTTGCCATTGAGAGGCACTGCAATTTGCTGACCGAGGTGGAAGGAGACATTATCAGGGTGATAAAGTAGCGCCCTGGGGGCCCTGTGGATGTTCCCAGCCAGGTCTTCCTGCTCCATGGGGTTTGAGCCATTTTGCAGAGAAGGAAAGCAAAGCACCAAGTACGTTCAAGTTTTTCAAGGTAATTTTCAAGCTGAATAAAGTTGCAATTCCAGAAAAGAAATCTCACTGAGGTCCTAAAATATGTGGAAATTACGTTTTCCTCAGTGTCTCTTACTGACCTCACTGGGATCAGGGGCAGTCCATCCACTTGTCCACAAAATGCATTTAAGTGTCCCCGTTCAACACAGCTGAAGAGGGAAATTTGGAGCCAGACTGCCATTTGGAGACTTTCCACAAATCTTCCACAAGATTTCCAATCACAGGCTGTGGAAGAGAACTGAGGACTTCACATGTCCCCAGGGACCACAAAACCCCATGGCTGGGCTGAGGGTCCCCTGCAGGAACACAGAGCATCAATAACACAGCAATAAATATTCCAGGCAGCTGGTTTCATCCCGTAAGTGAATATGGAGATATATATAGAGACGTGTTCAGAGAGTTATAGGCAACTCATCATCATAACATGTGAGCACTTATTGAGTTTCCCGGGATTTAGGGTGAGATCCAGAGATGCACTTTAAGTGCTGTAACTTAGGTAATGGGATGCCTAAAATAGGTGGTGGGATGCTCAAGGACACGGTCTCCAGGCGTGTTTGATGCAGAGACCAGTGCTTTCCGTGAGGGAAGGCTCTTTTCCCTGGTTGCATCAAAGGACCTTCCTGATGTTCCACTGAAGTCTTGGGGCACCACCAGGTTTAAATCTACATCCTCAGCTTAGCCCAGGACCCCGGCTCCCAAGCACACCAATATAAACCCACGGTTTGGGGAGTCACAGAAGCTTCCCCCCCCTGCCATCACCTATATGGAGTGGTTTGGGTGGGAAGGGACCTTAAAACTATCCGGTGCCACCCCTGCCATGGCAGGGACACCTCCCACTGTCCCAGGCTGCTCCCAGCCCCAGTGTCCAGCCTGGCCTTGGGCACTGCCAGGGATCCAGGGGCAGCCCCAGCTGCTCTGGGCACCCTGTGCCAGGGCCTGCCCCCATCATGGGTGCATTTCTTCCCTGACCCTCGTAATCCATCCTTGTGAGGAGAACTACCTAAAATCTCTGCCTGGAGAGGTGTTGGGAGGAGCAAGTAACCCAACCCTTCACAAGCAGCCCCGTGCCCTGAGGGATGGCTCCTGCTGCTCCGCTGCCAGGAGAAGCACCTGCCTTTTTTTCCATTCCTCAAAAAATTCAACTCCAGAAACACAGAGTTAAGATCTGGAGGTGAAAAGGAAACTCCTGGTGCCAGGTCCCATTAGCACTGGGGAAAAAAAAAAGGTCCCCAGTCCCCAAAAGCCTCCCAGAAAAAAGCAGGAAGAAGTAAATAAATTTCACTGAGCCTTTTGAAATGGTTTAATTGCCTTTGTGCTCTAATTGCTCCTGGTTTTACAGCCTCATTTCTTGTCATAAAATTAGTCCCACTTTTTATGCTTTTTCCTTTTCTACTGGTCTGTGATTATTATTTTTTAATTGCTTTGGTGTGTTGATCTCTCCCACATCTCCCCCGGGAAGGGGAAGAGGGACCTCGTTCTGCGGCTGTCGCCCACATGGAGGATGTTGCAGCTGCTGAAAGGAGATGGACGTTCACATTTTGGGGGGAATATTAACATTAATCCCTCCAAAATTGTCACGATTACTCAAAAGCAGGGCTGGGAATGGGGACTGTGCATCCAGGCAGAGCCCAGCCCCAAGGGGAGGAAACAGTGATTAGGAACACGGCGACTTGTGGCAGGATTTTCTGGGGAAAAATTTCTTGCTACAAACCACAACCATCAGGAACACAATAAAAGCATAGGAGGAAACCAAACCATGCAAAAAAGATGAAAACTGCGTCATCTGTAACCCTTTTAATAACCATCTTATTTCAGCCAGCACCAACGTGTCCTCACCACCCCCCAGCGCAGCATCTCTGTTTGTTTGGGGGGTGATGTACAGCTGCAATAGGAAGCCACGCGTGAAGTTTATTAAGGCTGGGTAATTTCTATCGGTTCTGTGTGCTATTGATTCCATCTCTACCGTTATCTTGCTCTGTCTGGACCTAAAAAGTGATTTAAAAACAAGGGGGGAAAAGCACATGATTCTTTAAAAATGCAAGTATTATGGGATGTGGGACGTTGCCATTTTGGATGCATTAGCAACAAGCTGCAGAGGAATGTGTCTGAGATACAAATCTTATTAAGGGGACTTTGATGATGTTGAGACTAAAAGAGAGGGAGCACTTTGAGCTGAACGAAAACGTGGAGTCGAATCTGAACTTAGCTCCGCAAATTTCTGTCTCAGGGGTGGAAGGAAAATTGGATTTGCTTTGGCTTTCAGCCAGCCTTGCTTCATCCTGAACTAGCTCTCCACTGTCCAACCTCTCCCACGTCCTTGGAGTTACTCCCAGTTTATGGCATAAGCAAGAGTGAGCTCAGAGGAGCAGCTCTACCCACCGTGATGCTCCGGGCTGGCGCAGCTCCACCTCGGTGCAAGTCCTGTAGTGTCAGAAATGCAGATCCTCAATGCAGAAAAGCAAACCTTGAGGCCTCCTCCAGGGAACAAAGGGGTTGCACAGATCTTCACCCCAGCCTAGGGCTTCCCTCCTGCTCCTCCATGAGATGAGGCCACAGGATGGAGGGACCATGTCCCACACACATCCCGGTCCCACCCCAAGAGCAGCATTCCCAAGTGAGCCAAGCTTTTCCTCACAGCTGGATCATCAGCCTCGTGTTCTGGGCTCCACAAAACAAAAAGACAACAGTGACAGAGCAAGGTAGACACAAATCCCAGCCAAATCCAAACCTTCCCGGAGCTGTGGGATGCCAGCATTTGGGTCAGGCCCATCTGTACTCTGTTCATTGGCTCTCTCAGCTAACTGGCACAACCCGCCCTGCAGTGACATTTAAAACATAATAATTAAGAATTCAAAGTCGTCTCCTGTAGCCTGTTCTCCAAGCACAGCTCTCTGTCAGTCACAGGCACAGACACAACCTGCCCTGTCCAAGCTCAAGCCTCCACTCACACAGCTCTCCCTGCCCTGCCAGAACCAGAAGTGTTCTTCTCTTTCCCAGTTTTCCATGGTTTTAGGTCACCTCCATTTCCTTACCAGTGCAATCCAGGGCCATCCACCACCCCAGAGCCATGGCACAAGGAGAATTTGTCCTGGCTGGACTGAAAAAAAGAGTCGAAGTGGAACTGAAGGCTGCAAGATGAGTTGCGGGAATGAGAGTGCTTTGTGGGATATCATCCAATTCCTGCTGGACAAAATCCATCATCCCCTTGGTGCTCACCTGCCTCTGCACCGAGAGACACCAAAGATATCCAGGAGCCTCAGAGACCTCCAAAACTTTGTCCTACCAACTCGGGGTGGAGCACCTTGGGGGGACATTGAAGGGAGACCCCAAATGAAGTCGGTAGAGCTGAGGAACATCTGGAAGAAACAGCGGGAAGCACCAGGACTGTTCCCTGTGGCTGCAGCCTGTGACCTTGTGCTTGTCCCGGGTGTTTTCCAAAATTTCCTGGAGAACATCTCTGCTGCACAATATTCCACCTTGCAGACAGCCCAAGGGAAGAGATGCAGGATGAGCTCAGGCTCAAGCCTCCTCTGAATTCAGCTCACTGCCTGCACCTGTGGGCATTTTGGAAAGGGGGCCTTTATCCCTCTCAGAGAGACATGAAGGGAACTGCTTGTGGGTTTGGGGGTTTTTTTTGGTGCAGTGTATTCATGGAACCCCAGGATAGTTTGGGTTGGAAGGGGCTTTACATTTCATCGTGTTCCAGCCGCTGCCATGGGCAGGGACACCTTCCCCTAGATCAGGTCATTCCAACCAGGCCTTGAACACTCAGTATCGCCAGGGAAGAGATGGGCAGAGGGGAGGAGATGACAAACTTCATCCCTAATGCTCCATCAGCAGCCAGGCACTTCCCAAAGAGCTGAGGAGCAGCCCCATGGCTGTGACATTTGCGACGCATTAAGTTTAAACATTTTCAATAAAGAAAAACAATCAATTCAGACTTGCTTTATGATTCATAGTAATTGCAAATAGAAGCAGTTAATATAATTGTCCAGCTGAGACCAGCAGGCTGGGAACATGTAGCAGTGAGACGTACAATCAGGGAAGGTTGGGAGGGAATTTAAGTGCAGGTTAAGCAAATGCATTACTTTAATAACACACAGAGACAGCCCTTGTAGTTATAAAGAGGATAAAATAAATATTGTGCCAGAAATCTACAGAATGGGAGGTTTTATCACCAAGAACTGCCCGCTCGCTATTTACTTTCAATTTAGATTTTACAAAAGCTGCGCTTGCCATGTTTTTTATGTATGGAAGACAATGACTTGAATTGACAAATGACCTTATTTCTCCATAAGTTTTACAAGGGAGCCTCAGTTTCTCAAAGAAAAATGACCCCGTCCCAGCAGTCATCCTGGAGATAGAAAAAGGCTTTTTTCCTCTTTTTTTTTTTTATTTTAGAAAGGGAAGACTATAATTCAAAGAGGAGACAGTGCTCCTGCTCCTCTCTGCCTTGGAGGTGGTCCAACCCCTTTGACTTCTCCAAATCACAGAGGGAAGGGCCCTGGTTTCTCTGCAGTGGTTCTGTGTCTGAATTTCAGCCCTTTCCTTACCACACCTCGGGCGTGACCGTGCTGGTGCATCGTGGTCCGGGAAGGCAGTCCAGCTTTAGGGCACAGCTCTTGTGCATGGCCCTACCTCAGCTTTCCCAATCCCGAAAATCAGAGTTTCCCCCCTTTTAAATAATTGACTTGAGCTGGTTCAGTGTGAAGCAAGTACAGAGGAGGGGGGGAAAGAAGAAGCTATAGAAAGACATCATCTTCATCATCATTTATCCAGCTTAACCAAACGCTGGCTCTCCAGAGAAGAGCTTTAGTGTTTATTAAAAGATATTTCTGAGGGCAACACATTAAATTAAAGTATCTTGTTCACAGACTTAACGACACATAAACAGCCAAACAAAACAGAACATCGGCTCATTAGAACCATTTATAAAATATTAAGGGTCTTAAAAATTAACTATTCACAGGCACCTTTCTCTTGGTGATGGGGGAGAATGAGGATGTACAGGCTTGAGGGGGCTACTTGCGACACAGAAAAAGAAAATTGCTATCAAACTCCTTCTGCCCAGTGTCCTCTGCTATTCTGGGGGTGATGGATCAATGCAGTGGATTAATCCTGGGGTGGCAGAGCCTGGGTGTTGTCACTTCTGCAGCCAGTTGAACATTCCAGCATCCCCCATCCAGGTGACGGGTTAAAAAATGCAGGATAAGAAATGCAAAAAATATCAATCTCCCTCAAAAAAACCCCACCCAAACCCAAATGAACAGCATCTCTTCCAGGGCCCCCCAGGACCGTCCATGATGCCCCATGGGTGCAGGTAAACACGCCTGTATCCAGAGGGATTCATACCAGGAGGAGGAGACAGGGAATGTAATTTTAAAGTCACAGAATTTAGCATAAGAAGGTAATGGGATTGCAGTGGCTTTCCAGTAAATGTCACTGCTGTAATTAGGAGAACAATTATTGTCAACCGGCAGAATTGTCCCCTATCTGTCATTTCAGCAGAAGCAGCCAGAGCCACAATTAAGACCCGCAAGGGTGGGTCGCTGGTTCAAACCCCGCTAAATGGGATCGGCGGGGGCAGAGCAGCACCCGCTGCCAGCCAGGGCTGTTGGGATCAGGGATTTCGGGGTCCCTCCCCGCAGTGCCTGCCCTCCGCCTCCTCTCGGGAGGATGTTGTAGACAGGAACTTTATTTATTACAGCACCAGCCCGATGTCCTGGGCTTGTACAGGGAAGTCTTCAAGCAACTGCTTAACTCAGAAAAAAACAATGTGCTGAACTGATTTACAAATTTAAGAGCTGGGAGGCCAAACCTTCCTCCACCTACAGCAGCAGCAAGCTGGAGCAGCTCCGGGGGGAGGAGGATGCCCTAGAGATGAAGCCAGCCCAGCATCACGTACGTTATCTCCAGCTTCATCCCCCTCCACTTATTTTCTCGGAGAGAAGGCTGCTCTGAGTGCAGCTGACAGCACATCTGAAGTACGGGGCACTGATGAGTAAAAAAGAAGTTCCTCGGAGGTTTGAAAAGGCGGAGGCTGCAGCCGCAGCGTGTTATTAACAGCATCCACATCCCCAGGGACGTCTGATCTCCGGCTCGAGCCCTGCCTTTCCCGGGACACAGCCCCGCGCTCCCAAATCCCCATCTCTTGCTGGACACCCGATGAGCAAGAGCTGCTGCTGAGCTGCAACTCAAACAGGGTCTCGGCAGGGCACAGCCCTTCCCCGACTCGGTCAGGGTGTCACCACCAGCCAAGCCAAAATCGAAAAAGCCAGAAGTATCCTGCATCCAGATTTCCCAACCTGGGCAGAGAAGAGAATCTGCATAAAAGGAAAAGGGGATGCAGTGGAGGGAACGAATAGGGGGGCAATTATTCCACTGAAAGCATTTGCAGCATCCTTGCAGCTCGTTGTGATTAACCGTGGCCAGAGTGCTATTAGCAGCCTGGGATGATGATTAACAAGCTCTCCTAATAGCTGTTTTTAAACCTGCTTTAAAAAAAAAAAAAAGAAAAAAGAAAAAAAAAAGCTGGAGCAGAGCTGGAAGGGGGTGGGGAGACCGGGTGGTATCTCCAAGGAAACCAGAAACAAAATGGGCTTTGGCACATCGCAGAACCAGGCGGGTAATCAAAGATTACAACCAGTTTTAATTTAAGGTTAATTATTGTTTACTCTCTGGTGCCCGCCCCATCGGAAAGCAGCAGTCGGTCTGACCTTCAGCAGCTCGTGGTGGGGCCCTCTGGTTCCTTCTCCCTGGAAGGACCTGCCGGCATCTCCCGGTGGGAGCGGGGATGGAGGGGGAGCTGCAAGAGGGCGGAATCGATGGAGGGGGATGGTCAAAGGAAGCCGAGATGGAGGCATCCGACGGGTGGATCCTGCCCCAGCTGCGGGCTGAAAGCCTCATTCAGCTTTATTTAACTGGTTGCCCCAACTGCAGACACGGTTAATTAATTTTGGACTCCTATTGATTTCCCATTGGAGGAATCACAGTGGCATTTTCGCTCAAAGCCAGCCCCATTTTTATCAGTGAAAATGCTGTGGAGAGGCGCCTTCCCCTGGTGAGACTTTTTACCCCCACGGAGGAGGAGACGGGGCTTTTCCACGGTCAGGGCACGGGTGCTTGCCCACGGCTGCGGCATCCCACCTAGGGATGGAGCCGGATGGCTGCGAGGATTTGGGGAGCTTCTCTTGCCGAGGGCCAGGGCTCACCAGGCACCAGCACAGCCTCCAGCTCCTCTTGGAGCTTTTCACCAGGTGGACAAGGTTGGCTCCTTGCCCAGCCCAGACAGGATGCCCGTGGAGAGAGGTGGCTCAGCACCCTGTGCTCTCACATCCCTCACCCTTTCCCTCCTCCTTAGCCCCGAAGATGCCCAGGAGTCCAGCTCAACCAGTGGAACCCCAACTCTACAGAATATTCCTCCTGCTCTAGGTCCACCTTGCACTTCCCCGGGCTGGATCCACCCTGCTTTTAAACACCGAGGCAGGCTGCAAAGACAGGGGACATTTCTCAAAGTCCGTCCTGGAAGATACTTTTCACCCCAAACCCCTGTTTTGAAACTGCCCTGATAGCACTGCTGAGGAATGGCAGCTGAGATTAAGGATGGTGACAACTCCCCCGAGCTCTCCTCCCTTTGCTCGGAGACAGACGTATTTAATTATGATAGAAAGGAGATCCTGGTGCGTGCTGCAAATACTTAAGGTGATTTGAAGCGTGAAGCTGCATAAGGTTTGTAAGATTTGAGGTTTCCAATCTGTTTGGGCTTGTTTGGACTGTTTCTGCTGTTTATTCCCTCTGTATTTTCACATGTTCTCAAGCACATGGGGACTTCAGAAGACAAGTCTGAAGAAATCAGTGCAGAAAGGTTTTGATGACTTAATTTTCCATTTGATGCCATGACTGGGAGCGATGGGAGCATGGGGTTGGATGAGGAGGAGATGGGCACCAGAGGAGGCATCACTTCTCTCCAGGAACAGTTTCAGTCCCTCTCTTCAGGATTCCCCTTTCTTGTGGTGATCACGTTGCTGATCCCTTTGCTTTGGCCTCGTAGGGATTTGTAAAGGGCTTTGTAACCAGGTATGCACAGCAGACAGGGGAATGGAGAGGGTTTCCCCACCATGCTGATCCTTTGGGGTGAACCCAGGTGCTGTCCGTTCCCGGCACCAAAATTTAGGATTGGTAGCATGGCATCAGCAGGAGCAACAAGGACACCAATGGTCCTCCCAGTGCAACACACCCAAAACAGAGGAGGGGATGCAGTAAAACCTCCCCTGGTCCTGCATCCCGAGACATGGAGACACAGAGAAAGTGTCTCAGAAGCCAATATGACCTTGGTCAGTTTACTGTCCCCTGACCCAGCCAGCTGGCACCTGGACCCTGGTGGAGATCGACGGCTGGTTTGGGATCTTCATGAACAGTGAGGTGTGAAGACCCACCAGAAGGCACGTCTTGGAAGTCAATCAACCTTTGATTGATGATCCTCTGTCCTACAACCCAACAGGTTCACATGTGGATCCCAGAGATCGAGGGCTGGTTTGGGACCAGCCAATGTTGTGTCCTTTTGCTTCTGATCCCAGCAGGAGCTGACCAATAACAGATTCCAGAGCTTGATAAGAACAGGTTTAAATCCTGCCTGGTTGGGAACACTGCAGGCATTTGGAGAAAATAAAACAAATGGCTTTCCAGTGTTAATATTTACCTGGGAGATCAAATGATTAAACTCTAATCTGCTCAAAACTTTTCTTCCAAGTTGCCTTTGAAAATATTTATTGCATTTCCTTTCTGAAGCGTGACTATCCCTGCAGCAACCCCAATGTCCTCCCATCCCAAGGAGACCCACCCAATGCCACCAGAGAACTTCAAACCAGGACAGCAAAGTGTCCCCACAGTGCCCCATTTGCCCCCAAAAGTGAGGCCTCGGCTCCTTTGCCATCAGAGGATGCTCTGGAGCAGTGTGTGTCACCCCGAGGGGTTGGGAGAAATCACCCTCCACTGTCACAGTGGGGATGGGACGACCCCAGGTGGCCTCACAGAGGCCCTTCCCTAAAAGCTGCCCAAAATATCAGCGGAGTCCTTCAGCCACAAATCATCCCCCTCGCAGACTGATGGATGCTCTGACTCCAGCGCTCACTTTGTCACTGCTTCACCTTCTTTTCCAAAGCTTCATTCAGTTAAAGGCAAACTCTCCGTGTTCACTTCACCCCACCAGGTTTTAAAATACTCAGAGAAATGTAATGAGATCTTCATGATCCTCCAGCATTTCTACAGATTCATTTCCAACAGGAGATGGGCTGCTGTTCCCTACAGGATCCTTTCCATGGACACCCATTGTTTTTTATCCCCATTAAATATTACAAGCCTCTCTTAGGATTTCTTTCATAAGCACTTACTGGGATTCCCAAGGGAGTAACTCGTATCAGTTACTGCTCTCTTATTGCAGCTCCCAGTGCAGCCCTGGAGCCTCCTACACGGGGTTTTGCTGGGAGATCTGGTCCAGGCTGGTGAGATGGCAGCAGCCACACAGCCTGGCTTCGCCTGAGCTGGGCATTTTGACCCAGCCAGTGAGTACTGATGAAGGTGAAAAGGGGAATATTTCCCATTATGAAAAACAACTCTCAATTTTCAGGCAAACAAGAAGTCATCATGTATATAAACACCAGATTTGGGCCGGACCAAACACCTAAAACTTGTGGCTATGACTGTCACATGCTACGTGGTGTGCGTGGCTGCATCCCTGTCCTGAGCTCCTCCTGTGTGCACAGTCAAAGGATCCTGCAGGTGTGGACGTGCACTGGCACACTTGCAAGGTGCACCCCTGGTGTGAGCGTGTCACCAGGCAGAACCAGCTCCTCAGCAGGTCCCAAGAGAAAAAACAGGTTGTGAGGAGCAAGGTGAGAAGGGGGCCTTGTGTTTGGTGGTGGGGAGGATTTGTTTGTTTGGGGATTTAAGCCGCAGTTGTGCATCCCTGGTTGCCATGGCAGCACCGGCACTGCCTTGAGCAAGGCCAGCACTGGTCACGCCCAGCCGGGGCCCAGCCGCTGCCAAAGGCAGCCCCAAAACTGCAGTGAGACCCTGAGCAGAGCAAGGAGCAAAGCCGGGGCCCTGGAGCAGGGCTCAGACCCTGCCTGAGAGCAGGGACACAGCGGCCCCACCCAGGAGCTCCTCGGCCACTGCTTCCAGTGAGGATGTCTTTGGTCATTGTTTTCCAGAACGTTCTTGGACATCCTTTTCCAGCGTGTCCCTGGCCACGGCTTCCTGCTGGACCCAGCTGCCTCCCCTGTGCCACTCCACAGCCAGACCCAGCACTTTTGACACCAATTAAAGGCAGCACTTATGGAAAATCCA
This sequence comes from Corvus moneduloides, assembly GCF_009650955.1. Lineage (NCBI taxonomy): Eukaryota > Metazoa > Chordata > Aves > Passeriformes > Corvidae > Corvus > Corvus moneduloides. Next base: position 5,394,052 of record NC_045503.1, on the reverse strand, counting down.
CCCTTTCCCATTCCCACCTGGCTGACACACGCCGAGGAGGTGACCCTGGCACCTTTTCTCAATCCCATCTTCACAACAGCATTAAGGAGCCGTTCCCTTTGCTGCCCATGCATGGCAGCAAGGGATGCAGGAGCCCAAACTTTATGCCTTCAGCGCATTTCCTGCCTGCTGGTTCCCTCATCACAACTCCTAGTGCCTCTGTTCCCATCTCAAATCCATGCTGTCCTTCTCCATGTTGTGTTGAGTGCTTCTCTTTATTGTCCTGTTTGTCTCCCCTCCACAGCGTAATTTTATCTTGTTAGAGATGCGCTGGGCAGTGTTTACTTTGTTTTACTTTTGTGGTGCTTTTAATTCTAAGTTCTCTTCATCTGGGCAGCTCTTTATCAGCCATGGGAAGCTGAAGGAAGCTATCTTTCATCCTTATCAAAATTCCTCTCCTTTCATTATCTCCAGTGCTGCTACAAAGCATCAAAAGGGCATCTTTGTTCTTGCAAGCTAATATAATTCCAAATACAGAAATTCAAGCCTTTTGAGAAAGTTACGGACGCAAACACACATCCATGACCACCCCTGACTCCCACAGCAAAGCTCCCACAGGAGCCCCACGGCTGCCCAGTTTTAAGGGGTGCAAGGTGGAGGAAAAGGACACTTTTAGGGCTGAAGACGAAGCATGGGGATGAGTCAGTGTTGGTCTCGAGCATCTCTGGTCATGATGTCACTCCATGGGTGTGAGGATGGCCCGGGGTGGCACAGGAACCCACCTTCCCCTTCCACACCCCTCCAGCCCCTCTGTCCCCATCACCACTCCAGCCTGGCTCCTCTCCCAGCTCACCCACATTTCCCAGATAACCAGGTGTGAAGGTGGAAAAGCTTTTTAAAGCTCCTGAAATGAAGGAACATGAGGGGGCTTCGATAGGTTTTGGAATAAATTGCCCATGAAAGTGCTGGGGAAAACCTATCTAGGGAAAAAAAGAGAGAAAGAGGGTGAGATAATGATATATCTAGGAAGTGGGGAAGAGGAGAGATTGGGAAGCGACTGGCTGATTGTTCCATAAGCACCTCTTAAAAGCAAACACAATAGACATGAGCAGTTTTTAAAATGACAGACAATACAATGGGAGATAATATATTTAAAACCCATATCAGTTGTTAACAGACCATAAAAACGCCGGTACATTAATCTGTGCTGTCTGTCATAGACTCATGAAGCAGCTGTGTTATTTTATAGTATCATTCCTGCGGGCTTCTCTGACACTTCCACAAATACATCTCAATTTATTTGGGTAAGAACAAATAGAAATATTGAATTCTTCTTACTCTCCTTCTGCTGCTCTTTTATTTTCCCCCCCCCAGCCCCGACAACTTGTAGAAGGTACTTGGTACAGCTTTGACAGTGAATTTTGTCTGCCAAAATGATTGCTTTAGGAGAAATGCTCTGCAGACCCATGGCCATCCCAAAAACCCACTGGAGATGCTCCCAACCCTTCCCTGCTCCCTGGCACAGCCCAGGAGCGAGAGGCGCTCTGGCCCCCACAAGCAAATGTTTAATTATTCCAGGCAATGAAACATGGTAGGTTCAAAGCTCGATACAGGCTTTGGTGTGGGCCCTTCAAAGAAGAGGCATTTCTGGTTTGGATCCCACGGGACGCTGGAGAGGAGCAGCTGAAGAAGCTGCAAAGTGCTCAGCGTGTGTCTAATGAGAGTAGAAGGAGGGCAGGAGCCAGCCTAGGGAAAAGAGGACAAGGGCTGCAAAGGGTAGCTGCTGGGGGAGCTGGGGTGGCTCTTTTAATATTGAACCCAGAGCTTTGATCTCCCTTAAGATGCGAGCTGAGTTCCGATGCCACCTGCAAGGGCAGCGTCATTGTGCCCCTCCCTGCTCAGCCTGAATCCCAATCTCAGTGCCAAGACCGCTGGCAGTGTGAGGTGTTCCCAGGAAATCTGCGGGCCGCTACAGCAGCAGCACAAGGAGGACAAACCTCTACATTGGCAGAGAAGGAGAGCACCCATGCAGCAGCTCCCATAGGTGAGCAGCTATCCAGGAACTCTTCACCTCCCCTTTGAATATGGCCCCATTAGGAGATCAGTGGTCAGATCTCCATCACTGCCCTGGGAGAGGAAAAATCTTCTGCAAACAGATGGGTTGTACAGAGGTAAGAAAACAAAATAATAATAATAATTATTATTATTATCATCATCATCACCATCATCATCATCCTCCTCTTTCTTCTGCAGCTACTCACCCAAAGCAGAGCTGGATTCCAACCCTTCCTCTGTACCCTGCCCCACAGGAGGAGGAACATACCTGGTGAAGGATTGCCATTCACCCTGCCAAGCCAACACAAGAACTTCCTTTGATAAGAAAAACATACAAATAAATATCTGTCACCCCCACACAACCTCCTGGGTTGTCAGCTGAAACAGTGCTGCTGTCCCTGTAGATTTGATTCCCAGCCCAACCCCGTCCCTGCTATTCCAGCTCGTGCGGCCGCCGCTCAGCTGCAATTTCCCACTCTGGAAGCTGCGAATCCTCCGGCACTGTCAGGATATCATTAACCTTTGCTTTGGATTTAAATGGTCTCTTCCTGTCAGTGCAGAGCTGCGCAGTCATTTACTTCCAGCCTCCTTCCATCCTGCAGGTTTGGGGCAGCTCCTGCATGGTCTCAGCGTGATGTGGAGCTCACCCATTGCCACACCTGTGCACAGCCATGGCCACACCTGGACAGGGCAGGCCCTGGCACAGGGTGCCCAGAGCAGCTGGGGCTGCCCCTGGATCCCTGGCAGTGCCCAAGGCCAGGCTGGACATTGGGGCTTGGAGCAGCCTGGGACAGTGGAAGGTGTCCCTGCCATGGCAGGGGTGGCACTGGATGGGCTTTAATGTCTCTTCCAACACAAACCAGTCTGGGATTTTGTGATAGTCATGGATAAACTGCAGCCTGGGAGTTGCTCTCTCAGGCTCCTGGACAGGCTTAACCCTTCTACTAAAAAAAAATAAGAAAGAAAAAAATAAATGAAAACTACAAAAGCAGAACACAGCTGAGATCAGGTTGTGGGGAAGCAGCACGGATCAAATCTCTCTCTGGAGGGCTGGGAGCACTGAGATCTTCACAAATTATTGAAGAGACATGGCTGTGCTGGCCCAAATCGCCTTTGCCATGGTCAGGAGAAGCCAAACACATTTTGGGGCAGAAGTTGGTGTTTTGCTGATGGAGTTACCGATCTCTGCCCTGCCAAGGCGCTGCTCTCCACTGAGACCCAGCGCCACACAAATGTTAAATCATCTACAAATATACAAATATAATGAGGAGCGGGGAAGGGCAGGGGAAGCGGAGCCATCCAATCTGGGCTGGGAGCCAGGCGCTTCCATCCGTCCCGAGCCACTCCCGGGAGGCAGCGGCAGCTCCCCGAGCTCCCAAGATGGGCTCAGAGACTCGGGGTTTGCTTTGGAGCAAGGAAACAAGATTTTCTTCTTCCTTATCAATTTTTATTTTCCTCCCAGCAAGGGAATTTTCTTCTCCCAGATCTCACATCCCAGTCCAGAGCCAAACATTTAACACAGATTAACGGGAATTGGAGGTTTTGCAAAGGCTGGGGAGCCAGGAGAGGGCAAACGGCAGTGCTGGCTGAGGATTTCTGTAATATCAGGTATTTCCATCATTTGGAAATGGTTCCTGTCTTTCATCTCATTTCATACATTAATTTGTTCCCAACTCAAGCTGGATGAACAGGGGAATTTTTCTTTCTAAGCACCAGAAAGGAAGTTCTGATCATTTCAGACTAGTTTTGTCCATCAAAACCAAATGTGCAAATCAGGAAACACACACATTTGGTCTGTCCAGCGGGAAATTTGATGTTTAACTTGAAAAAATATTAAACAATGAAAACATGGTTGCAGGTCCCTTCCAGTGATGTGAATCCAGGACCACCCGCTCGCCCCGGGGCTTGTGGCAGATGAGCTGGACCCAATCCTTTGTTCTGGACAAAGCACAGGGCAGTGGGATGGGGTGCAGAGCCTTTAGCACTATTTTAGCCCCATTTTGGCTCTCTTTGGCCCCATTTTAGCCCTGTTTTGACCCTGGCCAGAGGGGATGCTTGGGGTGGGTGGTGCTCCTCAGCTGTGTGCCCCAGCCTGCCCACCCCCGTGCGCAGGGGTCTCCCCGCGGTGCCATCCTCCCAGATCGTTAGAAGAAAACAATTACTATGCAAATCTTAATGAATCAAGGCCACAACCCACAACTGGGAACATAAATATCAAAGTGCAGCCTTCGATTGAAGGCAGAGGAAGAACTGTAATTAATTCCATCACGAAGCAAGAGCCAGGCTGAGGCTCGTCATGGGGAGGGCAGGTGTGGATGTGCCCATGCCCAGTCCCAAACTGGGGTGCCGGACCCCATCCCATCCGGGCAGTGCCCCGCCCAGAGGACACAGCTCCATGTATCTGGATCTTGGCTTCCAGTTCAGAATTAAAAGGTTATTTGAGACTTTGCCAATTGCTTTTAATCTGGTGATGAAAGACGATGATAAATCTTAAGAGACCCAAATTAATAGAGAGGAAATTGATTTTGTAACGTGTGGACTTGTTTTATTAGACTCCTGCAGGCTGGATGAGATTGGGAAGGCAGCGCTGTTGGGCTGGGTAAAGGCTCTGGCACAGCTTTGCCGGCCCTGTCCGTGCAGGCAGCACCACATCCCACACAGGCACCACCTCCAACCCACTCTCACGTGGATCCAGGCAAATTAAACTCATCTCCTGCTCTTGCTCCCACAACAACCCTCCCAGGCTTGCCGTGGTGGGGTGGAGGTGACCATGCAGGTCACCATGCCCAGATCCTTCCCCATCACTGCCTCATTCCATTTTCCTATTTAAAGGCTGCAGATCCTGATTCTTCTCGCCCCTCCCCAAATTCCCCCCCAAACCTGGAGCGTGACCTTTGAGCTGTAAAGATCTCAACTGCTGCAGTGACAGCCTTGCAATTAAGGGAGTCGGCAGCCAAAGGACCAGGCACGTCTCCTTATTAATTATAACGACGTGGTATCGTTCATTAAGAGCTGGAATGAATTTATCAGGCAAGAGGTGGAGTGCCATGTGGCATGAGGACTCGATTTTGTTTTGGGAGATGGCAGAGGAGCCCAGGAATTAGGAATGACTCCGTGCATTGGGCAGGAAGGAGACGAACGGCCGGAGCTCAGGGCGTGAGAGGGAGCAGGATTGAGATCCATGGCGCACGCTCCCGGGGAGCAAATGGATGCACATATTATTATTGCAATATAATTTGAGCAAAGCATTTTCCTAGGATCTAGAGCATTTGCTATAGTTAATTGAGATCCTGAAGTTCAGTGCCTTTCATTATTGCAGAGCTCTGGAGCGGAATACTCTCAGCTAATGATCAGAGCAAGATGGAAAGGGCATTTACCGGGGCTGCATAATGCGGCTGGGAGGGGGAGAGTGTCAACAAGCACACACTGCCTCCTGTGCCTGGTGCTGCAAACCTGGAGTAAGCTGGGAGAGCCTTCCTGAGGCGCAAGTAAAGTTGCAGCTCAGCTTGGTGAGTCAGGGGCTTGCATGGAGAAGCTTCCTGCGTGCCAATTCCCAGGGTGGCTGAGCACCACGGCCTTCCCAGCAGGGGTCTGCTCTCCAGGTCTGCGTTTCAGGATGCTGCCTCCCTGTCCACCTTCCTGGGAGGGAGCAGGACTGTACCCTCCAGCAGCCCTCGAGGGACAGCAGGACTTCCCCTGTCTTCTATTCCAGCTGCCCTTTCCAATGCATAACCACACCGCTTCCCAAGCAACAGCTTCTCTCTGCCTTTCTCCATCCCAAACTAATCTAAACTAACCACAGGAGCAGTTATCCTAATAACCTCCACCCTGCTGGAGAAATAATTGCTGCAAGTCCAGAAATAAATGTTAAAAAAGTAATAACAGAGCTCAATAACTGACTGAACTCATGGGATGGGAGCCCAGTGAGGGCAGCAGCAGCAGCTCCGGCTCTGCGTGTCACCGTCCCTGCCTGAAGCCCACCAGAGACAAGCTGGCCATTCTAAAAGATCATCCTCCATCCCCTTCCACCAGACAAGGTTGCCACAAGCCCTGTCCAGCCTGGCCTTGGACACTTAGAGAGCTCAACGTGACTTACTGCAACCGATTTCGTTTCATCCTTTTCCGAGGGCTGGGCACAGCACTCCAGCTCAGGACATCCTCGCTTCAAGGAGGAAAACCCACCCTGGACCCTGCTGGGGGACAGAACACACCAAGCCCTGGCTCATGGCTCGTGTTCATGCCCCTGGCATGTTTTTTACACCAAGTCCCATATTTATGCCCATGAACTGACCCCGCACTTGGGGGATTGGCAAAGTACAAAGCAGAGGCTTGGCTTGGTGCAGCCACAAGCCCCCACCCTCACCCCTCCTAGACACAAAGGGGATATTTTGTCACCAATCAGGCTGCAAAACCATAAAACATCAGGGGCTTGGGGGGTCTCCCCCACCTCCCAAAAAGAGTCTCCCCTGGGAAATATGAGCCCTCAATCATTTTGATGTGTGCACCTTGGCGCCTGTCATCCGTCCCACTCCACCTGTGCACAGCAGGCTTCGCTTTTCATTAGAAATAAAAATAACCCTTGTCAGAAGGTGTTGTGGGTTTTTTCCGCGGTTGAACGCGGAGACGGCAGATGAGTGTCGGCTGAGCCGGGGCCCCCTGGTAAGGCTGGAAGCTGGAGAATTTCTCTGGAGTTTTTCTAGGTTTAGCGAGGCGGAAAATAGACAAGGAGAACACAAAAGCAAAGGCCGTAGCTCAGGGTAACTTTATCTTGAATTAATCCTGCCAAAACGTGGCAGCGAGGAAAGGGCTGGGAGGGGAAGGGAAAAATAAAATCAAATGTAATATGGAGGAAGTTCTAATCAAAAGGTGTTTTTTTCCCATGGCCAGGGCGTGCAGCAGCTCCAGCCCTCTGACACAGCTCCCCAGATTTTGGATTTTTTCCCATGTGCTCAGCATGAGGCCAGGGTGGTGCCCAGCACATCACAGCACCCCTGAGCAAGGGATGCACCAGCCAGTTCAAGGCTTTCACCAGCAAGGACACAGTTCCAGCTTCTATTTAGAACAAAGAGTTGGGTGGGGTGGAGGATCAGCCCCAAAACCACAGGTGTTATGGAAGGCTGGATGGTGCTGGGGGACCAGGGGTGACAGCACCCACTGCTTGGGAGGTGTGAGAGAGACCCTGTAGGGACATGGAGCTGGGATCTACATGGGAGTTTGGGATACACAGAGGACCCAATCTTACTTCTTCCTGTACCATTCTGCTCTTGGGGAATTTTTAGTTTAAAGCTGCCCAGGGGAAATACCACTGGGTGCTTTGGCACCAGGTTCCACCCCGGGGATCTCCTGCTCCTCTCCTCCTTTTACCATCCCTCTACTTTCCACCAACGCTTTTATTTTATTTATTTCCCCTCTCAGCTTTTTCCAGGCACCTTCACGCGGTTGCTATAGCACCTCCTGTGCCAGAAATGTCCTCCTTGCCCACAAATCTGAGTGATTTCAGCCCAAAAGAGTTTGGGGGCTGCTCAGTCAGGGCAGCCAGGGGCCACCTAGCCAGTGGCTGCAGGGTGCAGTTTGTAGCTCTGGTGCCATCATCTCCCTCTCCCTGGTTCCTATTTCTAGCTAAATAGTTTCTGGCTGGAAAAAACCTCCTGATTGCTGGAAAAGAAAAACTACACATCTGCCTGGGGTTAGCAAGGTGTTATTTTAAGGCAGATCTATTTTAAGGTGGTGTTGGTGCTGGGGGAAGTGAAGCAGAGTACATGTGTTTACATGGGGAGCTGGGGGGAATCTGTGCCGTTGTCACTCAGAAACACCTTGTTTCCAGATTTTTATCCCTGATCCCCCACATCAGTGTGGGGAACAGCGCTGAGAGCTCTCCCTGCTACTTCCCAATGAGCAAACTGGGACCAATGTGAGAGCTGTGCTGGGCAGTGGGTGCAGAGTGAGGGGTGGTTCAGCCCCGAGCTGCATCTCTCCCTGTGCCTGTGTGACACCGCTGTCAGTGGCCACGTCAGTGCCAGGGAAGGGTGACATCCTCACCGGGGCCAGGAGTGAAGTGGGTGGCAAATGCCACGGTTATTATTAGTCAACACCAGGGAACAAAAGAACTGCAAAATAGACCCCACCAAAACCCCTCCCAGTTCTTATTTCCTTCCTTCTTAGCCCAATTTTCCAGGACATTTAAGCCTATCCCGGGGTGGGGGGGGTGACACAGCATGCAAAGGGCAGCACCTGCATGTCCCCTCTGCCACAGTGCCCCTGGTCAGACAGCAAGGGGGCAGAGGGGTGCAGGGACACATCTGGCAGGTGTGGGGTGGCTCAGCCCTAACACATCTGGGCAGATGAGCATCGGTCTGACGGAGAGGAGCTCGTCAGGCAGGGAGCAGGCAGGGAGCAGGCAGGGAGCAGGCAGGGCCTCTGCAGCATTAACCCCGCAGGTGCTGGGTGAGGAGAAGCTCAGCTGGGGAAAAATCAGCAAATCCCAGGGATGGCTCTGCTCTGGCTCCCCATGGGTGACCGGGGAGATGAGCTGGGCTGTGCACCCATCTCCCTGAGCACCCTGTGCCTTTGGCAGTGGGTTACAATCACGCCCCAGTAAACACTAAAAGCCATGCAGGTGATATGGACAAATGGACACTGTGCCTTTGGAGCTGCTCCAAGAGCATCTGGCACGTCCATAGGAAAATCAGCCAAGCCATTTGGCCAGCATCCAGGTGGCAACTTGAAGCTGGAAAGGGGCTCAAAACTCGAAAGATTTACAGCCACCCTGCACTCTGAAGCCCTTTTACATGATTAGAGCAATGGCCATGGGCCGGTTTTCAGGGAGGAGCAGGACTGCTTGTACCCAGTGTGCAGCCATGAGGCATCCAAGACCCATTCCAGAAAAAAGGAAAAACAGACTGAGAGCATCCTGTGTGCCTATGATGGCATCCAGGTGTATTGGTGCGATCGGTACCTGACAGATGCTGGGAGCACAGGGAGAACCCCCTGTGCAGGGGGTGCCTGTGTCCCTGGGACTGGCACCTGATGGCTGCTGGGAGCACACACAGCACAGCCCCACGTCAGGGTGCACGCAGGCACTGTGGCTATCTGGCATCACATGAGCAAAGCCGTGTTATGCACAGCGTGCCCAAGGGTCAGGGATGGCATGTCCCAGTGACCCCAGAGAGATGTTTCCTCTGAGGTTATCTACAGGTCACTTCCCAGAACTAGCAGAGAAGAAAGACAATTTTTTTCCTGCCCAGTGGCCAGGCTGAACTTCCCAAGCTGTTCGAGCGCCTGTGCGTGAAAACTTCAGCTCATTAATTAAGCCCAGAAAATTAGAAACTGGCCTAAATATAGCGGCCCAATGAGACTGAAAAACGAAAGGAAAACATCCTTCCAACTGCCTCGCCCGCCCACCCGCCTGCACTGGCAGGGAAATAAAAGACAGAAATTCCCTTTTAAACCCCACTTTCCCCGTGCACAAGCAAAGTGTCGGGACCCACGCGGGGGAGAAATTCAATTAGAAAAAGAGCTGTTTGCAAAGAGGTTGGTCCCATCTCCCATTCTGCAGGTCTCCAGGATGCAGAAGCTTCCTCCAGGATGGGGAAACCTTCACTTCATGGTTCACTTTGTCAGTTCCATGGGCCTGTGGTGGGAGCACCTGGGAGTTGCTAGATCTCTGGGGGCTTCTTAGGCTGACATGGAGCCAAATCTCCTGCAGCTTCCTACCAGCTTCTTGTCCAGGAGAGGACAACAGGAAAAGAGAGGAAGGAAGGCAGGAAGGCAGGCAGGAAGGAAGGAAGGAAGGAATATAAATTTATCTCTTCCTCCCTGAGGGCTGGCAGAGCATTAAGACCTCATTTGTTTGGCACAGGGATCACGGAGTCCCACATGGCACGACTCATTCAGCCTCAGTAGACTGTTTCCTATTTTATATTCTGGATAATTTAACCCACTTCAAACAAAAGCTTCTCTCCCTGCTCCAAGCACAGCAATTCCCCACCACACTCTCACAATCCAACAGGCCACAGGCCTGCAAAGAGGCGTCCTGAGGATCAGATCCGGATTTTTTTACCCATAGGATGATGTCGCAGGTCATAGATCCTAGAGGACATGTGCACGCACACCTTTCCTCTGGGCGGACTTTTCCCTAGCAAGGCACCCGCTTCATCAGGGAGCTTTGCTGGACCAAAGGCTCTGGAGGCGGTGACGGTGGAGCAGTGTTTGCCCATGCCCACAGTCTCAGCCAGCTGCCGCCTCCTGGGAGGTGACATTACTCTGCCCTCGCTGCCTGAGCCTGGCCTCGCACAGCCCGGTGCCGGCAGAGCCAGCAGAGCAGCCAGGATGGAGAGGTGCAGGCGGGCTCCCCCCTCCTGGGATACAGGCTGCTGTGGTAACGAGGGCTGGATAAACACCAGGCATCCCTCGGCCACGATTGTCCGGCTGAGGGCAGCAGGGTGGTGGGCAATGACAGCGCCGGGGCCGGATCTGAGCTGCGCCTCGAGGGAGCACTGAGGGATCCCCTCTCCTCCCCCCGGCCCCTCCGGCCCCGGGCTGTGTCCGGCCCAACTGCGATGTTCTGCCACGGCCCTTTGGAACTGACGAGCTCACTTCTCTTCTGCTTCCTCCCCTTTGAGCTTCCAGGGCCCACGAGGACAAAACCAAAAGTGGTGACGAGCTGAGTGACACCCGAAACGCGGCAGGGGGGTCTGAGCAGCGGGGCTGGAGTGAGTCAGCTGCCGGTGACAGCAGTACCTGAGCGTCTCAATTAGCAGCAGCTCCTGAAAAAGGTGAAATGACTAATGACTGATCTCCGCGCACTGTTCCAACCAGTTTTGTTCTCATTTCATTCAGACAAAAAGCCTCTGCTGCCTGCTCCGGCTGGGGAGGAGCAAGGATAATGAGGAGTGAGTGTAATTCCCGCAGCAGCAGGAATGGGGGTGGCTCCTGCTCCTGCTGAGCTGCCCAGAGGGGTGGGATTTTGGTGGCAGCTGCGTGGGGTGACAAGGTTGGACGGGGTTTGGAGCAACCTGGGATAGTGGAAGGTGTCCCTGCTCATGGCAGCGGGTTGGAACGAGATGATCTTTAGGGTTACTTCCAACTCAAACCATTCTGTGATTCTGGAACCCTGAGTACGGGGGAGGTGGAATGGGGCCGCTGGAGCTCAGCGGGACCTTGGGGTGCAAAGGGGAAAGGGATTCAGGGCTGATTTGGCTCAGTCCTGCAGGGATCCTTCTGTGTTGAGCTGGGGAAAGTGAGCATGGCTTGGGAACAAGCCCAGGGGAAGCAAGAAGGTGAGGATAAAGCACTGGGTCCAGCTGGCGGTTGGGAAGTCCCCCTGGGAGCTCCCCCACCGTGCTGTGGCTCCCCATCAGCTCTGGCTCGTGGTGGGGAAAGCCAAACCCCAGCGTGGGTGAGTTTGGACCTTCCATATGGAGTGGGTTACATCTGCGGCGAGGCTGTTCACAGCATCCCACACAGCTTTTCCTTATTTAGCCCAATCCATATTTATCCCACAGTCTCCTCTCCCCACACCAAAACCAATCTCAATCCAGCTACCACGGCACAGAGGGTGAACTGCAGCCCCACTGAGCAGCTGGGCTGGGAACATCGCTGCTGGAAAGGAACCCGGAGGGGAAGCAGCTGCTGGGTTATTTCCCCAACAGAGCAATTCCTGTGTGTAACAAGTCACTACCAGCACTGGGCATGAGGATGCTGCTGCCTCGATCCACAGCACCCACATTTGCACCTAGCCAGGCTGGAAACCAAAGAGCTGTTTTAGGCTTGGAAGCTCAAAAGATTCATCAAGATTTTATAGCTTTTGCTGTGCAGTTATGAAACAGTGACCACAAGCCAAATACCTCTGTCCTTTACCTTCCCGCAACACCGATGACTTTGGTGCAATAGAGAGCAAACCTCAGCCTGTCATTTTTCACTGCACAGACAGAATTCAGCCCATAATGTTCTTGATAAAGCAAAGTACCAATGACACAGCTGAAAAACATCAGCGGAGCAAAGAGCGGAGAAAACTTCCCTGGGCTTCCATATGGCATCGCTCCATCTTGGATCACGTTACTATTATATTTCATCCAGCTTTAGCTGCTTCCCATGTTATCTGACGCGAGGAAAATGTTGATGGGAGGACTCTGGTGCAGACACTTGGATTTCTCTCCCATGGGCGCCTGCCACATTTGTATTCTCCCCAGGACTGCGCCGTTTTCAAAATGTTTTGTTAAGTTAATTTGTATCCGCAGCCACTTGTGAATTTTTCAGATTATTTGATCTGTAACTGAACTAACATGAAGAGTAACTATTGTTCTGCAGGAGCAGACGGTGCCAAAGCGTGTCTTACGTGTTTGACACGTGCCTGTCTTCTCACCCCAAGCGCAGTCCCCAGGCACCAGCAATGCTGCTGGAAACCAGTCTGGGGATGGCCCTGGATCCAGCCGGAGCTGCCGCCCCGCAGACCCCTGGCACCACCACCCGCAAAAACCCCTCCTTGGAGGCATTTGCCTCGATTGCAAATGACCCCAGGTGGGTAATTGTGCCTCAGACATGTTCCTGCAGCCACGGAGCTTCTTTGTGTGTCTCATGGACACAAGGTTTTCAGGCAGCGCCTGAGAAGGGCAGGTTTGCTGGAGCTGAGGCCAGGCTGGATGGGGCTTGGAGCACTCTGGGATAATGAAAGGGTTCCCTGCCCACGGCAGGGGTGGAACTAGAGGGGCTTTAAGGCCTCTTCCAACACAAACCATTCCGGATCCTACGAGCCTCAGTGGGGTGCTGAGCCTCGCAGGGCACCCCCTGCCTCTGTTTGCTGAACACCAGAGAGGTTTCAATTTTCTGTACCGCCAGCTTTGGCAATTCCACTGCGTTTGGGCAGTGCCAAGGCCGGGGCCAGCGTGCAGCCCCGTGAACTCCCTCCCCTGCTGTGCTTCTGCAGGAATTCATTCCTCGCTGGTTTTCTGTGGGAAACTGTGTTAAGGACTTGGGAGCAAGGAGACAGCACAAAGCTGGAGTGAAGCCTCCTGATGGTGAGCTCGGCTTTGCCCTTCCTGCTGCTCCTTCAGCCTCGCTCTCTTGGTAGTGCTGCTGTGTGGGAGCCGGGATCCAGTGGGATGACAGCAACGCAGAATTCCTCTGTAAGTTCCGTCAAGAGATGAGTTTCTGCCTCACGAAGACCCCAGACTCAGGAAGGGGTAAGATTTTTGAAGTGGTTTCTCAGCTGCTGCCGAGACCTTCTCCCAGAGGTTATAGATAAGGCAGGTTCTGGAAGCCAGGGCTTGGTCTGACCTGCCAAAATCTTCCGGTGAACTGGAAGGAAATGGAAATCAAACAGGTACATACCCATTTGGGATCTGCAGAAGCGGTGGCAGCAGTTCCCACCCTCGGCTCAGGGTCATGGCACAGGATCCGGGTTTATGGATCGGCACCTGCCCGTTCAGCCGGGAACAAGCCGGCATCGATCGCGCCCTGCGCCTGGGCTTTAGCTGTTGTTTTGGCAGCGTTAATTTAAGAACTGAATTCAAACGCCATCAAGGGGGAGATCAATAGCTTTTTTCACAACCCACCAGTGACTGTGTCTGGGCACAGCGGCTGCAGCTCAGACTCACTCTTCACACAGCTTTTACATGGATTAAAACCAAGCGGAAACAAAAAAGGGTTGGAAAAGAAGTTGGGAGTAAAGTTGGCTCCAGCACAAACCCCAGGCATCAAGGTCAAGCCCAAACTGTTGATTCCCTTAGGTGATGTGAGGTGTGTGAAGGATTTCCAGGATAACAGTGGTAAAAAGTCTTCTTACACTCTGCAGGACTCACAAAGTGTGTCTGCAGGGGCTGGATCACATCCCTGGTAAAACATGGACGGGGCTTGGGGCAACCTGGGATAGTGGAAGGTGTCTGTGGCCATGGCAGGGCTGGGACAAGATGATGTTTAAGGTTCCTCCAACCCAAACCATTCCATGATTCCATGACTATTTCATACTGCAGGAGCACTGCAGAAGCTCCTCTGCACCAGCCACTGCTGGGCTGGTGAGAATATGTTGTCATCTGCTTTAGCAGATTGATAAAAAAACCCAAACCAGGCAGGATTTGGGGCACATCTCCACAGGCTCCACGTGCACCTGAAAACTCACCCATTAGTCATGAGGCCAGGCAGGAATTGCGCATCCCTGCAGTCATTCACGGCTTTATGGCAAGTCATGAGATATTTGGTATTTTCCTTCGAGCAAACAAAAGCAGATGATTAAGGAAGAGGCGCAGCTTGCTCGCTTTCAGGAGGAAGACAGCTTGCAAAATGCAACTCTCAGAGCTTCAATAAAACTCCAGAAAGCAAATAAACAGCCTGGCTGAAAGGAGAACACTCCCAGTTTTCTGAATTTTAAGCCAAAACTGGGATTTTGGGGGGAAGAATGGGGATTACCTCCTGCAAAACTGGCACCAATAAAATGTCAGGAGAGCATGGATACTGAAATGCCAAGACAAATCTGTGTCACAACCCCAGCTTGACTTTTCAGGCTAAATAAACACCAGAAACCTCCAAAGCTTCGAGTGGAAAACCATCTCCAAATGGGAAGCCAAAAAGAAAGCAACTGAGTTTCATCTTTCTTCTAGTTTTATTTTACTTTTTTTGTTATTATTTTCATTTCCAAAGCCTTTTTTGCCTAAGGCAACATGTTTATACAAATTGCCTCACTCTCATGAGAAAATAATGAAAAAAATATAACTATTTGCAGATGGAAAAATATTCTGTCAGAAATTTCCTGGCCACCTCTCCATTTCATGCCAACGCTCTGAAGGGCTATAAATGACTGTAGAGCAGCAAATTTGGCTACCAAGATTTTGAACCATGGTGTAGCAGCTCTCTACACACAGAACTTAAAACCCCCCACTTATTTTACACTTTTCTACAAAAGTATCTCTGCACTATAAAATATACATGGAAACATCGATCGCTCTAGTGATCAAATATCTCCCCCTTCAAAAATACAACCCATCCAGAAATGCAAGCATCCAAATTAAGAATGGGCTGGAGAGTTGAATTGCAAATGAATCAATTCCTTCCTCCAAAAAATAATAAAAAAATAAATATCCAGTCAAGCAAGACCAGAATGGGCTGGTTAATAATTGATATTTACATTTCTCCCGTGTCTGATCAAAGGATTTGATTGCATGACAAATGAGGAAATTACTGTAAAATATTATACATCCATTAAGAACACAGATGCAGCAGATAGGACGTGGAGCCCTGGAGATGCGGTGTTTGCCACCGGGCCCTGCGGAAAGGGGCTGGGCTGGCAGGGAAAGCGGATATTTTCCGGATGTGGAAGAGAATCAGTGATTGATCCCTGGTCTGTAGGAGAAGATGGGAAAAGGGTGTCTGGGGCAGGGCCTGGACTCCCCCAGGAGATGAGAAGATGGGGCTGGACCCCGCAGCAGTGTGGTGGGCACCTTGTAGCTGGTCCTGTGGGTCCTTCTGGGCTCCTACGGATCCCTAGGGGATTCTATGGACCTCTGTGGATCTCTAGGGCTCCAATCCTTGGAAAAGGACTTTTCTCACAGAGGAAAATTATTTTAAGAAATCCAAGTGAAGGTTCCTGGCGCTGCCTCACGCCCTCCAGCTCACGCAGCCCCTCCGCCTGCAGCAAGGGCAGCGCTGGGTGCTGATGGCGTTTTTCTGGTGTACCTGGGAAAACACAGCAGCTTTAATGCCTGCGGTTCCTTTCCAAGGCCGCAGCAACAGCAACTTCTTGGCTTTTGGCTCTTGTCATACAGAAAAACGAGCGAAACCCCCAATCGATGGTGGCGGCCCGAGGCCGTGCAGCGGGGCAGTTCCTCTCAGCCCCGGCAAGAGAAACGATCCCGTATTTCTGCTGGATTTCCCAGGAACGGTTAAAACTCGGCTGACATTTGGTCAGTCTGAGGAGGCACACGGGGGATCAGGGAAGTTTTGGAGCAGCAGATGGGGGAGTGGATGTCTGCCCTCGGAGCGAGAGCATCCTCCTGCTCCAACAGCAGCGCGACCCCAGCATGCTCCGGAGCTCCAGAAAAGCAAAATGAGGGGAAAACCGTTCCTCCAATTATCGCTGGGAGTATACTAAACACGGGAAACATGGAGAACTTACTAAACACGGGGAATAAATTAAACACGGGAGATAGGGCAAATATGGAGAATTTACTGAACGTGGAGGCTACACCAAACACGGGAGCCACAGCGGATCCATTAAACGCGGTGGCTGCATTAAACGTGTCGGGAGGCCCTGCAAGGACCCCCGCGCCCCTCGCGCCTCCGCTCCCACGTGCGCGGCGCCTTTAAGGCGCGGCCGCGCCCCAGCGGCTCCGCGGTGACGTCACGGCCCCCGCGCCCCCCGGCGGAGCGGGGAGGGCTCGGGGTGTCCCGCCCCGCGGTGACGTCACGCGGCGGCGGCTCGGGGAATGACATCACCTGTGCGAGTGGCCGGCGGGCGGGAGCTCGCGCCGCAGTGTCCCCGCGCCGCGGCCCCAGCGCAGCCGCCGGGCGGAGGCGGAGGGACAGCGGGGAGGCGGAGGAGGAGGAGGAGGAGGAGGAGGAGGGCGGGGAGGGCGGCCGCGGCCCCTCGCAGCCCCTCCGCCGGCAGCATGGGAGCGGGCGGCCGCGCCGGCAGGTACCGGGGGCGCGTTATAGCGGGGCCGGGGCGTGGGGCCGCTTTGTCCGCGCGGGGGTGGCCGAGGGGCCGCGCTGAGCCGCGGGGCTGCGGGAGGGCTGCGCCGGGGAGGGGTCGCGTTACATCGGGGTGCAGCGAGAGCGGCGGGGGAGGTCGCGGGAGAGGGGCGCGGGTGGCCGGCGGGGGGGGTGAGGGATGGCGTTATAGCGGGGAGCGCTCGGGAGGGGGTGGGCAGGCGGGCGGGGGTCTCGTTGCGGGGGGTGCGGCCGGCGACGATTGGGGGGGTCGCGGGTGGGTGGCACCGGCGAATGGGGGGCGTGTTATGGGGGGACGCATGGGAGGGGTGCGGGGGGAAGGGGCCGCGCTATAGCGGGGGTGCGGGGAGGGGGCGCGCCGGACCGCGGGCACGTGCGGCGGGGGGATGCGGGGCAGCGCCGGGGCGGCGGCCCCGGAACCGGGCGGGGGCACCGAGCTGCGCTGGAGCCTGGGGGGCGCAGCCCGGCCAGGGGGTCCTGGGGCAGAGCCCGCCCCACGCCCCGCTGCCGCTCCCGGGGTGCGCCCCGCTCCGTCCCCCGCCGCCCCGGGATGTGTCCGCGCCCCGCTCCGTCCCACGCCCCGCTGCCGGTGCCTTCCCCCGCCGCCCCCGCTTTAGGACCCCCGGCGCCCCTCCGTGCTCTTCTGTCGCTGCCATCGCGCCCCCGCCCCGTCCCTCCGGCGCCTCCCGAGCGCGGTCCCGCCGGGTGCGGGGTGCGGCCCCGCGCGTGGCCGTGGGGGCTCCGGCATCACCCCCGTGCTCGGGGCTGCGCTCCCACGGAGCAGCACCGTGGGACCGCCTGTGCTGGGTGCTGCTCGGTGGCTTCTCCACCTCCCGGCTCTGGGCACACTGGGATGCTCCGGTGGTGGAGCCGATGCCGCTCCCGGAGCAGCACCGCCGGGATGCAGGTGTCGGAGGAGCCGTCGGAGCGTTCCCCTGTGCGATACCGCGTCCTGGGGACACGGCTGTGTCCCCCGGGATGCTGCCTGCTCCCACCCCAGGCACCGGGGGTGCCTTGTCCTCCCACCACCCCTGAGCCCACCAGCAAGTGGGTTTTGCCCCGCTGTCATCGGCTGTGGGGTGGCTCGGTGACAGTAGTGAGGAAGGGACGTGGGTCACCCCAGAACCACCCAAGTCCCCATGTTGGGGGGGGCCTCTCCCCTGCGCTCTGGGGGCTACACCCTTCTGAAAGGGGAATTGGGCTCTGGGGCTGGGGACAGCCCTGGAGTCACAGCGGGACACCTCTGGGGTGACAGCAGGTGGTGTTTTCCATCTGCCCTCGGGGATTTCAGCTGAAATCTCAAGCCCTGGGATCATCCTGCAGCAGGCAAGAGCTGGCCCCGGAGCCTCCGTGTCACCGAGCCAGAATTTGTCACGAGGAGGGTGAACCCCCCCACACCCCTTCAATAAGTGTAAAGATTAATAATGTTTGTGTTTCCCCAGGAGGATCCCATTCCAGCCCCTCCTGGGCAAGCAAATGTGGTATAAGGGGAGCAGTGTGGGTGTAGAGGTGATGCCCGTGGGAGGGTGGTCAGGATCTGCGGGATGGAATCTGGACCCCGTGGGGTAGGGGACATCTCTGCTCTTGGGGCGTTCACCCTCTCCGAGTCCCGGGAGGCTTTTCTCCCGCAAAAGCACTCTCTGCAGTTGGGAGGAAAATGCAGTTTTGACGGGGGAGTTTCAGCCCTTCCTCCGAGCGGGAACACCCTGCGGAGTGAGGGGAGTGCCTGGAGCGTCGCCTGTTCCCTCCCCAGGCAAACCCCTCTGAAATTTGCAGGGGACGTTCCCCATGGCACTCCTGCTTCTGCTCCTGCCCGCAGCTCCCGGCTGTCAATGCTGATTGCAGCTTGACTTGGCCAGGGCAAAATATTACGGATTTATATCATTTTTCCCTATAAATCGTGTGTTGGGGGTTTTGTACCTGCACCTGGCTGGAGGAGCTGTTTGTGTAATCTGAAGGGGACCTGGCTGTGGGGGACAGGGCTGCTGTCCCTGTGAGAGCTCCCAGTGAGGGAAATGAGGTTGGATCTGGGTGCTGGGCACAAAGGCTGTTGGGTTCAGCAGGGCAGGGCGTGTGCTGATGAGGGGACCCTCCTGCCCTTCCTACGGGGAAGATACCCCCCCTCTGCACACCCAGCAGGGGGAAAGCTGTTAATTGTTCCCTGCCAGATTGACTTATAAATTAACGGGTTTGCTGGCACTCTCCTCCTCCTTCCTGTGCGTGGTAAAGGCCCATATTTCAAATGGGAAAAAGTCATAAATACTTTGAGTAATGTGAGAGGAGCTTCCAGCTGAAGCTATGCCACCAAGGGATGTTGGGGGAGAGGGGTCCCCCGCAGCAGAGCCATTCATGTGCTTGGGCATGGGGTGGTGGAGGTGACGGGCAGGAGGTCCTCGGGTCCTTTTGTGGTTGTCTTCTGGCATTGGCCTCACTGGCAGGACAGGGTTGGGTCCTCTGTGGCCCCCATGTCTCTGTGTCCCCCTGTTCCCTGGTGCTCACTGGGTTGATAAATGTAGGTTTGGTGAACAAAGCCTCTTCCTGGGGCATCCCTTTCGTCTCGTCCTTAGGGGAGCAGGTTTGCTGTGCCTTTTTCAGGATGCTAAGGAGTGACCAGTGTGACATCTTCCCTAAGGAGAAGAGGAAAAACGTGCCTTTGCTCTCTCTCTCCAGGATTGTGGGTTCCTGTTAGACCCTCAATTCTGCTGCTGCCTTGGGGACAGAGGTGGGAATGAGGGTGGAGAGACAGCTGAGGTCCAGCCAGGCGGGATGTCCGCAGAGATGATGTGGCCACACGCCGGGGAAACTGAGGCTGGAGGGGGGTGCTGTTTGTGGCTCCTCAGGGCACAGGAACAGCTCCGAAGGGCTCGGGCCATATTAAGGGACCCCAGAGCTGGCTTTGAGGTGGGAGACTCCGACCCCATGCTGCTCTGGGGTCTGGGGGTCCCTCCCAGCGTGGATCCCTCTGCGGTGCCCGGCGGGGCGCTCCCCAGGCTGGCACCGGGGGCAGCCCCATGCAGCTGCTCTCCTCGGAGCAGAGTTACTCCAGGTAGTAAACGCCTGTTGAGCTGTTTATGCGCTCCCCACGTGGCGCCAGGGTTGCGTGGGTGGCGAGCTGCCGTGATGGATGCGAGCTGTGGCCTGTGGCCTGCGCCGCACATGGGTTTGATTTGAACTCGCTCTGTTCCCAGCTGAAACGGTTTTTCTTTTGCATTGCAGAGATAAAATTGCGAGTGTAGGAATCCGAGATAAAGCGAAGCCAGATCTAACCCGAGTCAGTGTGGGCAGTGCGAGCGTATGGTAAGGAGAGAGGTTACTCAGTTGCATTAAAAAGATGCTGCTAAGTAGTTTAATCCACAGTTGCTGAACTTTGAGCTTTAAATTCTTCTTATACGAGTTGATAAGAACATGCATATTATTCATAACTCTCTCCTCAAAAAAAGAGAAATCTGTAAATGACTTCTGTTAAATATCATTGCTTCAACAGCGTGAAAAATGTGCCTGACTTGTACTTCAAATAATCCCTTCCCTTGGCCCAGCTCCCTCCATCCGTGAAGCTCTTTGCTTCCTGCAGAGGATGGTGGGAATGGGGTCAGGAGCTGGGGGCTTTGCTCTGGCCTGGTGTCTCTGGGCAGAACCCCCAGGACATATATTTCATTTATTTTATATTTGCGAATGGAAGGAGCCAGCCAGGCTGGGCAGCTTCTGGCCATGTCAGTATTGCTTTTTAAAAATTGTGGTCGATTTTAAACCTGTGAGCCCTGAAGTAGTAACACTCAGACCAGCTTCCTTTCTGCAAAGTTTATTACACAATAAGCTGGAACAATCTGCAGGCTCTGTTCGTTAGACCTTTTTTTTTTACTCTTGTCCTCTCTTTCTGATTATTTGCTTTATAACTTGACCAGCTGTTTTTTTTTTTCCTTGACATCAGCCTAGGAAACTGAAAATTGTCTTTTATTTTCCCCCATCTTTCAACTCATAAGCCCTCTGGAGTTCTGGGTCTGATCCAACATAATTCTTTTGGACTTCTAATTTTTTTTTCTAGCTTGGGTATCATTGTCTTGCCTTGTAATTTATCAAGCTTGGCGTTCCTGTTGCAAAGGCTGCCTGTGCTGTCGGATTATTTGCTCATCTGACACGCCCGTGCCGAGCTGCTTGTCCTGCACACAGACGGCCGTGTCCCCCTGCAGCCCCAGCATCCTCCGAAAAAAGAGGAATTTTCAGAATCCTGTTGCCTTCTTGACATGGCTCCATAAGGAGCTGGTTGGGAGGTGTGAGTTTCTTTGAACTTTATTTATTATTTTTTTATAATCCGTGAAGCCTCTTGGCTCCCGGCCTCCCACCGGCTCCCGAGGGCAGGCGTGTGGCTCCCACAGGTGTGTGAACAGCCCAGGAGGAGGCAGAGGAGCTGCTGTGGCAGAGGAAGGGGATGGGGATGTGCATCCCCCTGGGATGCCCAGGTGCGAGGAGGAGGCACGTGCAGGGTGGAGGAGCGTGGCATGGGCTGTGCACACACCTGGAGGCGCAGAACTGAGGTATTCGGGGATGCTCTGCTGACTCTGGAGCCAAAGGAATAATGAGGGTGAGACAGCCCCGCTCTTGGGAAAGGGGGACACACCAGGACACAACCCAAAGCTGGGATTTCTCCCTCTTCCTGGGACTTCCTGGCCCCTCAAGGACTTCTGTCCCCCACCCCAGAGAAGCGAGGCTTCACCATGTCCCGATCCTGCCATCCTGTGGTCCTGGGCTGTTGGAGCCTCACCTGGGCTTGTGCATTGTGGGTTTTGAAAGCTTTGGGAATGGCCTTTGCACAGCTCGTGGTGCAGCAGCATGGGATTTGGGAGCTCTGCTGTTTGGGCATGGCCAGCCCTGAGGGAGATGGGATTTTAGCATTCCCGTTTTCCATGCATTACTATCGCTCAGGCTGATGCAGTGTGAGTGTTGTACAACCAGGATCCATCAGAACGTCCGTGCTCTAGTTCCCTGGCAACATTTGCACAAAA
Organism: Corvus moneduloides; assembly: GCF_009650955.1. NCBI lineage: Eukaryota > Metazoa > Chordata > Aves > Passeriformes > Corvidae > Corvus > Corvus moneduloides. The sequence goes on along the minus strand of NC_045503.1, from coordinate 5,372,360 downwards.
TAAGAGCTGCTCTAGATTAGACAGCAGATATTAGTTTGTCTAAACAGGTTTAAAAACCTATCAAATTAAACTGGGCCAGGCAACTCGTACAATGTGTACACCTAAATTGGTTTAACATTTGCATAAATCAGATTAAATCGGGGCTGTGGGATGGTTTAGGTTGGGAAGCCTATGGCTATTTGTGCCCAGCTCCTGGAGTTCTCCACTCCTGCTGCCGTGTCAGGGTTGTTTTTGCACAGCAGCAGCTGAATCCCTTGTTTTCAGTCCCATTTGTAGGTGAGTGCTCTGTCAGTGCTGGCTTACACCAGTCCGGGGGCTGCAGTTTGACTGTGACCTCTGAGCAGCTGGGCTGTCCCCACCTTCCCGGGGATCACGGCTGGTTCAGCTGCAGCCACGATTTGCAACATGTGGCAGGTCCTGCAGGGGTTTTGCAAGAAGGGTCTCTCTCTCCAGGAGGATTTTGAAGCCTTTTGGGGTTTGAGTAGTGAAGGGTTCAGAGGTGAATCTGTACCTGGGGTGCTCCGTGCCGGGGGTCCCACCGGGTCCCACCTCTCCTGCTGCCATCTCTCTGCATCAGTCTTGGGGTGTCTTGGACGGGGTCTGCAGGGATGTGATGGTAGGAATGCATCACATATCCTGCTTCTGAGCACTGAGCTCCTCTGGTCAGCCTGCCTGGGAGCACAGCAGGTAAAAGCTGGTCTGCTCAGACCTCGGGGATGCTTCGCTCTCCTGTGCTTGCTGCTGTGCTCCAGGGAACACATCATCAGGACGAGTTGAGATACATCAGATCCAAACTTCACAGTCAAGATCCACCAGATCCTCACTCCAGAAAGGCCCTGACTTTACCTAAGGCTGTTTCAGGGTTTTCCCCTGCTTTCACGTCTCTTTGTGGGCAGTGCTATAAGAGGTGTGGAGTCACACGGGGTAACCTCGTGCTCTGGGTGCAGAAGGCACAAAGCTGGGGGCAAGGTGCTCTCCATCTCTCTTGCATGGAAACAGCCAGCTGGGATGGCACATAGTGAGCAGGAGAGGGAGGACATGGTGCATGTGGCTTCTCAAACTGCAATAATCCCATCCTGGGAAAATAGCTGCCTCGTCAGGAATTCAGTGCTTTGTCTCTTTGTGGTGCTGGAGCTGAATCTCACCATCTTTCCCTCTGATCTGTTGTTCAGTTGTTTTCTTCGAGGTGTCCCTGTATCCAAATCAGTGTTGTGAGTAACTCCACAGCTGATTTAAGTCTGAAAGCTTCTTTCCTTGAAAGTCTTGGTCATGCTTCCCTCCATTTTGCTGTTGTGATCCAGCAGCAATGGACAGACCTGCTGCTTCCATGCTGTGACATGCGTGTGTGCGTGCAGCAAAAGCTGCAGGAATTCAGGGTTTTTGTAGTTTTTTTTTAAGCTAATCGTCAGCTCTGACATCATCAAGTGTTTGTTCTGGTTCCTGTGAATCACAGATGGGTGCTGCTGCTTCGGGCTTGCACTGCTCAAGGCTTCCCTCCTGCTGCGTCTCTCCTTTGTTTCCCGAGGTGCTGCTGCTTGCTGGCAGCGGCTTCAGCTCTTTACCTCCATTGGCAGCAGAGAGGAGCTGGAAGCTGAGCAGCAGTTTCCCCTCACCACGAGAAGTTCCCGTGTCCAGCACGGTCAGGATATGCAGGAAGCAAAGGTGGTGGGCAGAGCCATGTCCCGTCGGGAGCAAGGGGTGGAACGAGATGATCTTAAAGGTCTCTTCTAACCCAAGCCACTCCACAATTCTATGAAGGGTATTTCTCAGGGTGCTGTAGTTTCTACCAACAACTTGTTGTTCCTTGGGATTTTTCTTGTCCCCTCCGGGCTGGTGCACCGAGGACAGGGGCTGAGCACCACAGCCCGGTACCGGCGGGTCCCCTGGGAGCCGGCAGAGTGCTGTCTCCTGGCCAGGTGGGACCTGGTTGAATGGAACAGCCTGCAAAGGGCAGGGGACGCTCTGGAGACCCAGAGGCGCTGGGGAAGGATTGATGCAGAGGGCTGGGTCTTGTGGTAGCCAGTGCAAACCAGTTTATGAACCAACTGGTGTTTCTGTCCGCTGGCCTTGACATGGGGTGGCCGGCAGTGGACCTCTGCCCCGTGGTGTTTTGCACTGGACCATCACGTGCCACGGCACAGAACCTCCCAGCCATGTCCTTCCCTCCAAGTCGCCATTTTATTTTTCTTAAACGTTTATGTATAACCGTACACTAACCTATAAAAATTAGTTTAGGATGGCTGCCAAGAAAATCTCTGCGGTGCCTTGTGGGTAACTCCCTGTGAATTACCATAAAAGCTGTAGTGTGAGGCTGCGGTGGCAGTTGTGAGGATGCCAGTCATCATGCTCTGTATTTAAAATTCAGATGAATGTGTAATGCCTCCATGGCTGGATTGCAGCAGCTCGGAGCATTCCTGGTGTCCCTGCCCTGCACACTCTGCACCCGCTCTGGATTTTTAATGTCCTCTTTAGTTCTTCCAGTGTTTTGCTTGATTGTAAAGTGCAACAGGTAGCAAATTGTGGGCAAGCCATGCTGGGAGGGAGAGTGGTTTCTGATAGCTTCCTCCCTGGAGGGACCAACCTCCTGCTTCCACTGAGCCAGTGGCAATATTTCACTTAAGGGAAAAGCCACTCTGTAACCCTTCCCCTCCACATCCTGCCCGAGCCATGTCCCGTTTCCGAGGGCCCTCTGATTCTGGGTGTGCTCAGCCTGGGCCTGGGGCTCGCTCGGTGAATGGAGCAGGGCTTGTCCCCCGGTGTTCGGGGATGTCTCACTGCCCTGCTGGAGAAGGATGGAGTTCCCTTGCCACCCAGCCGGTCCGTGTTGCTGTTTCTCTGTGTGCCCTTGGAAACCCAAAGTGCTTCTCTTTATCTGTCACCGCTGCTTTTCCTCCAGAGCCCTGAGCCGAGGTGACTGTGGGGCTCCAGAGCGGAGCCTCAGTCCTGGAGCTGCTCCGCTCCGTGCGGGGCTTGGCAGAGGGTGGTGCTGATCTGCTGGGCATGATGGATCATTTCATTTAAATTTTCCTGAAATATAATATTCATCTTGGTGTCACTGTCCCACCTTTATTACAGTTCACTGATAAACATCTGTAATCTGAGAGCGATCCGCACCCTGCCAGACACGGCCTGGGAATAATGAACACGTTCCTGGAGCCAGGAGAAGGCATCTCGGGGATGCATCCCTGCTCTCCCAGCCCTGGCTGATAAATAAAATGAGAAGCAAATCTGTTTTTCCCAGGTGTATTTACATGTGGCTGCTTGGTTCAGGGCTCTAAAATGGTGGCGATTGGATATAACCTGGTGTCCCTGTTAATACCCAACAGGGATTTCTGAATGCAGCCTCTCTCCTGCCTCTGGCTGGGGGTACAGGGCACCACCCCAATTAATCCCCCCATGCTGGGCAGCTGGGCTGCCTTTTTCACCCCGTGGTAAATCTCTGCCCCTCTCCCAGGAGATTTCAGCAGGAGGGGATGCAGCTCTCCCAGGGTGCTGGGGCAGCGATGGCCCTGCACGTGCCATGGGTGGTTTCACATTCTCCCTGTGAGTCCAGAGCAAGCACAGGAGCTGGCAGGACCAAATGCAATCCCAGGAATGGTTCAACCTTGGCAGCTCAGTGTGATCCCAGGGCACAGGCTGTTTTGGGGCTCCAGCACAGCCTCTCTGTCCCCGCAGTGCCGGCAGCCAGGAAGCCTCCATCAGATTGCTGCTCGTCTCCTTCCTCTCCTGATGGGTTTTACCCCAAATGCTGCTGCTTCACTGAGCTCTGACTGTGGGAACTTGGGGTCACCTCCCTGTCCAGCCCAGGCAGGTGGATCAGCGTGTCCCAGCTCGGCCACCCACTCCAGAGCAAAGGTGACGTGACATCTGCTGTGCCCGGGATGGATTTTTTTTGCCAGTGCAGCAGTGGGAGGTGGCAGCTGCTGCTCCCACATGCCACTGGGACTGCTCTGCTTCCGCAGGGAGAATTGTTGGCTAATCATCCTCTGGGGAGCCAGCTCCTGACCATCTCCAGGGTTTTGACCTTCAACGTCAGAATCGAAGCGTTGCGAATCGCCGAAACCTCGTACAGACCTGACCTCTTGGGCTGCTCTCCTGGAAGGGGTTTTCCTCTGCCTCTGCTTGTGCCTCCACTTCCTCCTCTGCATTTGACCCAGACCAAGCTGAATTTTCCGCTGGTTTGGGATTTCCTGCCACCTCTGTTCCTTTCTGGCATCCAGGTCCTGAGACTTGCAGCCTACTTCTGTCCTTTTGCAAAACTTGTCTGGAAGAGGAAGATCCCTGGATCTGCAGTCCCCTAGCACCATTCATCTGGAATTGACAGCTGCCCCACCAGGCAAGCCCTGGCTCTGCTTTGGGATGCGCTCAGAGCCCCGAGGAGAGCAGCCGAGCAAGATTGTTGCTAACTCCTTCCTGGAAGGACTTGTTGCACCATGCTGATAAGAAGATTTATTTTTTCCAGGAGCCCAAAGCACAACTTGGCACTCTCAAGGGCTGAGGCTGAGCTGACAGTTGTGCTCCAAGCGGAGCGGGGCAGGAGCACGAGCCACCCTCACCACGTGTCCCATTTCCTCGGGGAGGGATGAGGACGAAGCTCCAGCCACCACCTTCATGTCTCAGCACCTTGATTTCAGCAGGCTGACCTGTCTGCTGCCGCGAGGTGGGAGCACCAGGGATATTTCTGGCCCCTGGAGCTGCTCATGGACTACATGCCCCAAAGGCTGTGCTGATGGTCCTGTAAGGGGATCCGGGTGAGGCCGCCTGGGTTTTGGGAAAGACCACAGACCTGCTGTGCTCTCAGCATCTGCTCCCGAGCAGTGGGACGGCAGCTTCCGTGCTTTATCCAGTCATGCCTCCAGAAAGCAGCTTGAAAATCCCCAGGCTGAGCAGCTGCCCCAGAGGTGTGGAGAACTGGAGCATCCCTTTGCTTCTCCTCCCGGTGGAGGTGACGCGGGGGATGGCACCCATCCGGCAGCGCTGAGATGTGCTGATCTAAAAATAGCTGTAAGGTTGCTTTGAAAAGAGGAAAAGAAGGGAGGTGGGAGGAACTGAAGTGTTTCTTAGAAGTAAGAGAGAAAGGTGAATGAAATCCTTAATGGCTCTCACAGCTAAGGCTTTTCATCCCTGCTGCCTCAGGGAGCCCGCTGTGGGGTGTGGGAGCTGGGATGGGGGCCCACATGGGTGCCATGAGCTTCTGGTGTGGCAAGGAGCTGGATTTTGGACTGGGTAAGGAGTAATGAGGAAGGGGTGAAGAGAAGACATGCAATTTTCGTGTTGGAGATGCATTTTCAGCTGGCAGGGTCTTCCTGGTTGCTGTGTGACCCACCTGGGGCATCGTCCCCAATGTCCTACCTCATCCTGTGCTGTAGTTACTGGGCTGTCCCCTCTTATCAGGGGTGGGTGACATGGCTGTGTCTCTGCATCTAGGGGGGCTGGGGGCAGGACTGGTGAAGTGGGGGGGACAGGCAGGCTCTGTGCTGCCTTTGGGTGCCCCCAGACGGGGTGAGCTCCCTGCATGCTCGAGCGCTTCCCGCTGCCAGAGCAACCTGTGCCGGGCGTGTAAGAAGGGCACAGGAAGGGAAGCTCGGGAACAGCTCTTGCCTTTCCTGCCATGCTCTTTGCAGGGGAACAGAGGGGTGTTCCTGAGGGGTCTGTGCCCCCGAGCCACTGTCCCCAGCACTGGGCTGGCCAGGTCAGCTCACAGAGCTCGTAGGCTTGGATTTCTCTCTTCTAAGCCGCCAGAGCCAGGCTGTAATTAGGCTGTGTTGTCGTGTAACCGGATCTCCCATCCCAGTGCTTTGTTCTTGACTTACCCTTGATGTTTTCCAATGTCTCTGAGTGAGCTGTATCCCTTATCCATGCCCCCATTTTTCATCCTCCATTCTGCCTCCTGCAGAGAGATGCTTTCAAGGCAGAGCAGCCTGGCGGTGTCCTGGGCAGTGTGTGTGTCCCCTGAGAGCCTTGTTCTCCTCCGGGCCCTCTGAACCTTCTCACAAGGAGCGTTTACGGGTGGCTCAATTGGAAGTTTTTCTAGGAAGTATCAGAGGAGCTTGTGGTCCTCACATCAGGGCCCTAGAACACTCTGCAGAGAGCTTTAATCTTAAAATAAAATCAAAGCAAGGCTTTCAACTTGGATTTTTCTTTGGAAGTCACTATTTTAAACCCATTTTTTTTCTGAGAAGTCCTTTAGGAGTGAAAAAACCCCATATCGTGAAATCTTGCCTATGTAAATAATTTCTGGGCTTGGGCTTTTTGAAGTCACAAGAAGGGTGTGCTGCTCAGTGCCCTCTGCCAAGGCAGTGCCAGAAGTGGTGGCATCACTTGGAGTCCTGTCTGTCCATCCCGTTCCATCTGTATGTGCCTCTCTGCTTGTAGCCGCAGCCTCTGGGTGTGGATAATGGCAGTGCAGGACAGAGGTACCTTCCTGGCTGCTTGCAGTCACAGCATCTGAAAATATCCCGAGCTGAAAGGGACCCGCAAGGATCGCAGAGCCTTTGGAAGTCTGCGCTTTGGCACAACGGGGCAGCAGCCGGGAAAACCCACACGGCTGCCAAGCAGCGCCGCGCCGGGGGAGGCTTGGGGCTCTTGGGAGAGCTTTGAGACAGGTGGGATGGGGTGAGGGGAGGATGGAGCGGGCGGCGGCAGACGGGCGCGTGGGACACGCTGCCGGGAAGGAGGCGGCAGGGCCGGGAACAGCCCGTGCGGAGCGGTGGCGGAGGGGACACGTGGCCCTTGCTCCGCTCGGTGCCAGCTGCTTCCCGGCCGCCCCCTCCCAGGAGCACGCAGGAAGGAGCCCTGTGCTGTGGGAGTGGGAGCTCCCTGCTGCCTCAGGAGAGTCCAGGCTCCATCTTGTCCCTGTTCCCATGGAATGTCTCCTGTGGGTGTTGTGGCACTGGGTGTAGGGTGGGCGGCTGCTGCTGAGCCAAGCTTGACCCGAGTCGTGCCTCCCAGTTCTCTGCTCCTGGTCACCCACTGCTGCCTGGCTCAGCCCCCTGGCAGTGCTTCCCTTGGGTTCTGTTTTCCCCTATGCCCGAGAGGCAAACTGGAGCAGCATCCTTGCTCTGCATCATCCTGCGCAGAGAAGCCAGAGCCTTTCCCACTGCTGGGACCAGGAATTGTGCAGGAGTATGGCAGGCCAGTGTGGGAAGCAGCTTTTGCTCCCCCACCTGCTACCTGCTGTGCTCTGGGATGGGACTTCAGCATTTTGGGACAGTCCCAGCGTGGGCTCTAGCATTGCATCACGTCGTTGTGCTTTGGGCATTGCCCAGAGCCTGAGGCTTTGACCAATGACATGCTCTAAGATGGGAGGGATGGGAGGTGCTGCAGCTGGCTGCTGTTGACCCCCATGCTGGGGCTGTGTGTGAGCAGAGGTCAGAATCAGCCCCTTGGCATTTGAGAGGCTCCAGCCCTGTGAGGAGGCTGTGGCTGACACAGAACCCTGCAGCAGCTCATGTTCTCCCCAGACTCCTGCAGTTAAACACCCAGCCCGAGCACTGTCTGCGGCAAGGCTGCTGACAGTGGCCTGGTGGCTCCAGGGACAGATGGACACCATGGACACTGCCCGTTTTCGTTTTCAGGCGCTCTCATACGTCCCATAGCTGGGCCCTGGGGTGTCCTGTTCTGCCTGACCTCCGGGCTCTAACTGTATGTTCCCAGCAGTAAATTCACCCGCCAGGGAGGTCTCGGGTTCCTGTGGGCTGGAGGGGTGCCCAGGAGCTGCAGCACTTGCTCCCTGCCCCGTGTCCTGGCGGGGAACGCAGCCCTGGTTGTGCCCGTGGCCTCTGCGACTGGCCCCGGCTGTGCTGATACAGCTTTTGGGTCCCTCGGGGCTGGGGGCAGAGTGCCCTGAGCACTGCTCGTGGGATAACACAGCAGGAACCCTTCTGGACATCCCTGCTCCGAGGCTCAGCTCGGGGGAGGCAGAGGTCCCGGCAAAGTGCTGCTGTGGTTCAGTGGTACCTGCTGGAGCCTTCCCTGCTCCTCGTGCGATACAGGTGGGCTCTGCCTTGCCTCCCAGTCTGCCACTGCATCCTGCACTGGTGGGAGATGCCCTGAGTGGCTCTGGGGAAAACCCTTTGGCTTTGTTAATTCAAGCTCAGGGAAATGCGATGGTCCCAGCTGGCCTGGGGCCCAGGGGAGTGGGGTGGAGGGAGTTTGGGGGTCAAGAAGAGCCAAAGGGGCTTGTTTGCAATCATGAGTGGGTGCTCATGGTCTGGCGCTGGGCATCACCATCCCCCTGTGCTCTGCTGAGAGCTGGACTGGGAGCATGGGCTGTGTGTTGGCTGGTGGCCTCCCTGTCCCCAGCAATCACGGTGGCCCTGTCTGCCCTGTTCCCCTTCCCTTCAAACTGAGCAGGGGTGATTCTTGGAGAGCTTCTCCTGACCTTTCCAGCTCTGTGCCCTCAGCCGCCACCGAGTGACATGGTGACATTTCAAGTCTTGAATGTCTGAGCAATTTTATGAAAAAAAAGCCATCAGAAATGAAACGCTTTGGCTTTTTGTCTCCGACAAATTGGATTTGTTAACCTGAAGCTTCATCTGTCAGCTGGCAAGGCCCCTCTGCAGCTGGCAGCTGATGGGATGGTGGGAAGAGGAGTGAAAGCGTGTCTGGGACACGAGGAAGAGGGAGGGGTGTTACCAGCAGTGTGTAATATTTGCTGCATTTCCAGCATTGCATTTCTGGAGGCACTTCTGGAAGAGATGGGGCTTTGCATCAGGCATGGGACAGCTGAGCTGCCAGTGCTGCACCCCAGCCTGGCCCAGGTGGCAATTGCTGTTGCTCTCTCCCAAATCAGGAAGGCAGAGTCTGTACCTGCCTGCATCAGGTGCTGCTGCTGCCATGGGCTGCTCACCTCAGCATGTTACAGTGGCAAAGCAAGGTCAGCCATGGAGTCACAGGCTGGCTTGGTTTGGGAGGGACCTTAAGGCTCATCTGGTGCCACCCCTGCCATGGGCAGGGACACCTTCCACTGTCCCAGGCTGCTCCAAGCCCCATCCAGCCTGGCCTTGGGCACTTCCAGCAATTCAGGAGCAGCCACAGCTTTGCCTGTGCCAGGGCCTCCCCACCCTCACAGGGAAGAATCTCTTCCCAATATCTCATCTAACCCTGCCCTCCTTGTCCTCCAAAGTCCCTCCCCAGCTCTCCTGCAGCCTTTTTAGGTACTGGAAGGTTCTCTAAGGTCTCCCTTTTCCCTGCGAACGCCTCCCCGCAGAACCCACAGCCCAGGCATGTCTGGGCAGGGCAGTGCCAGGAGAGCTGCCGGGCTCGGCGCTGGGCACAGTCCCGGCGTGTCTGCACAGAGCAGGGAACGGCAGAGCCGGCCCGTGCCACTGCCCTGCAGGACTGCCTGTGTGAGGGGCAGTGCACAGCACTGCTGCTCAGCCACAGGTGAGCATCCTGTTATTTATGGTGTGTCATGTTATCCAGGGGTGTGGGGGCAGGTACAAGATGCGCCCCCAGGTCCCTTCTGCCATCCCCAGGGAGCAGGGGGAAGCGTGTGCGTGTAGGATTCCTTCTGCTGTCGGGCTCTGCTAGAGAGCTCTGTTCAGATTTAATCCAGTTTAACTCCGCTCTGGGGTTGGGCACGAGGAGTCCTGGGTCCCTGGAAAACGGCGCTGTTGCTTCCCTCGCCTTTTCCTTTTTTCTAAAGAAAGAAAACAAAGAGGGCTCTCCATGAAGGAGCGTGTATGGGGAGAGCCAATTCCCTGTGGAGAGCAGCTCCCTGCCCGAAGGCTGCCAGCAGCCACTGCCTGGGGGCTCTGGGGACCTGCACCAGCCCAGCAGTGCTGGCAGCACTGGAGCTGCTGTTCCCGCTCTGTCCCCGTGTCCCCTCGGCTGTGGCACGTTTCTGCTGCAGCTCCTTCCGTCTGTGCTGTGTTCCTGAGCCTCGCCTGTCCCCAGCAGTGGTTTTGTCCTAAGTTCTCGGCAGATCCAGTACTGCCCACGTAGTCTTCATGGCAGCTTCCAGCCCGCGCTGGGGTTCTGCGGGTCTTGCTTGGCTGCTCAGCAGGCTCCAGTGTGGCATAGCTGCAGGCTCTGGAAGACTCTTCAGTGCTGCTCATATGGAAAACACTCTCAGTAACCACAAAGAATGGAGATGGCACTTAAAAAAACACAAATAAAGGTCATCAGTAGGAGCCTCACTGGATGGAGACGGCGAAGCTGCCTCGTGTGATTTCTGCTGGGGTTGTGTGACTTGAGAACCCCCTTCCTGCGGGGCTTGAAGCAGAGCTGTGCAGGAGACGTCCCGGCCTGTGGATGTCCTCGGACTGGGTTCTCCCTCTGCTCCCTCTCACCTGTGCAGCCCCCAGGAGATCACCACCAGAACACCCGCCCAGCAGCCCCAGTGGCCTTTTCTTCAGGAGGGCTGCTGCGTTTTTTGTTTGCACGTGTCCGTGTGCATCAGCTGCTGCTTGGAGCAATCCCAGGGGAAGGCACACAGCGAATCCTGAATCCTCCCGTTTGAACAACCGTGGCCGTTGGGACAGGAGAGCAGCTTCAGCTCCGAGAGGGATGTGGGCACCTGAGCTGGCCCCAGCCTCAGAGGGATGCACAGAGAAGTTCCAGGCCAGGGGCTGTGTTTGAGGCTGAGGTACCCAAAACCTCCCTGCACTTCAAGCAGACCAAAGCTCAGGCACGGCGGGCGGTGAATCCGACAGGAACGCGGCTGCCAGGAGAAACCCAATGGAGTGAAAAATCCCTTTATTCAGTTTTCCCATGTCTGAAGGGCAAGTGGAAGACTTGGGCCTGGCTTTTTCCCAATGCAGAGAATGAGGTGGAAACCTTCTGTCCAGGTGCTGGTGCCATGGGTGTGTGTGGCATCTCCTTCCAGCTCCTTCGCATCGATGTGAGGATTTGGTGCGTTCTGCTGCTTAAAAATAAATAGTGAGTTATTTTGGGCCAGGGAGGCAAACAAATCAACAGGCCACTGGATTTCCTCGGTCACCCTCGATGCTGCATGGGGGAAAAATTAATAAAGTACCTGCCATGCTCAGGAGCGATTTGTTAAAGCCAGTGATAATGACAGGCTTTGAATTGAGTTCCTGCCTATGGTGGGTTCCCTCACAATCCTGCACGTCCACCCCCTCTCCAAAACGTCACTGTTCCTGTCAGTGCTGTGGTGGGAAAGGAGACTCTGATCTGCTGTCCAGGTCTGAGCCCTTCTAGCATTGAGAAGAGCAGCATGGGGCTCTCCAGCCTCTCTGGGGACTCACTTGTACTCTGAAAATTGGGTCCTTTTAGGTGTTCTGGGATCCACGAGAAATCTGGATTATCTGCAGAGTTGCTGTCCTGTGGTTGCTGTTCAGTTTTTAGTGGGTTTGGGCCTTTGGAGGCTTTTCAAGGCTTTTCAGGAACTGTGCCCAGCATGTGCCCTATGAAAACCACTGGCCCTTTCCGGCTGGATTCACCTGAGGGCTCTGGGTTCCCCTGTACCTGTCTCTGTGTGTTCTGCACCCTCTTTGCAAGCACAGCAACACATGGCCTTTTTAATGAAGAACCTCTGGTCTGCAGTGATGGCAAATGAACTAACATTTCACTGCTTCTGTAGGAGTGGGGAATTGACGGAGATGCCCATCTTCGTGGATGGAACTGTTCAAGGCCAGGTTGGGTGGAGCTCTGAGCAAGCTGGGTTAGTGGAAGGTGCCCCTGCCCACAGCAGGGGAATGGAACTGGGTGATCTCAAAGGCCAGTCCAGCCCAAACCATTCCCTGACTCTGTGACCTGCTTCATGCTGGGTGCCAGCAGCGGGTTGAATCCTCAGTCTCATTCTTAGGCTGTAGATGTCTTCATCTCAGGGTGTGAGGCTGGACTATCCCAAGGGAGCCTCTCTGAGCTCCCCTTCAAGGGATGGGTTGTGTTGGAGCTTCCAGCTGCCCCCATCCCACCAGGCAGGGACCTCACCACGAACACTCGATAACGTCGCGTGGCAGCTGCTGCGAGCGGCCCGGCCCTTCTCCGGCACAGAAAGGACAAATTAAATAAACATGCTTGATTGCTTAAACATTTGTTTTTTAAATTAGCAGCAGCTTTTTTATATTGAAGTCTGTGGATATGCTGCTGGGGAACACTTTAGCAAGTTGTTTTTTTCTTCCTGGTGCTACTTTTCCAGAGTAGTTCGTGATTTAGAAACCAAATGCAAAATGCAGGCCAAGTTTGAGGTTTAATGCTGTAAAAGATGTCGATGGGAAGAAACTGCAGTGCTTGGAGCTGTGGGGCCCTGTTTGGATGCATGATGGGACAGGCCTTGAAGGCAGCAGCATTTGCAAATTGTGCTGTGCAAGTGCTGGAGAGAAGTGTCTGAATTATGGAATCACAGAAGGGTTTGGCTTGGTTGGAAGGGACCTTAAAGAATATCTTGTTCCAACCCCCCAACACCTTCTGCTAGACCAGGTTACTCCAAGCCCCATCCAGCCTAGTCTTGGACATTTAGGAATGGCTCAAGGTGCTCCATGATCGTCCCCAGCTTCTCACAGAAAGTTTCAGTTGTCCATAAGTTGTCCAAATGTTGAGATCTCCTGCAAGGAGGTGTTTGGAAATGCTGTGTATGGGTCTGTAATTGTCTGTGTGCTCACAGGGAGTGGATTTGGGCAGCAGCTGGGCTTGGCATCTTCCCCTCCATGCATGGCACAGTTGGTGTCCCTGCACCAGGCTCTTCCCTGGCTGTGCCTCTGGTTTTATTTGCTTTCTTCAGTATCTGTCCTGTGTAGATGGCAGAGACAGCCCAGCGTGAGGGTCACGTGCTGTTTGCCATTGCTGGATAAGGGGCTTTGGATGCTGCTCTGATAGGAACCAACATTGCTGAATGGCATCTCTGGGAAGGCAAAATGCAGCCAGCAAGCAGCTAAATGCTTCACATTGACCTTGCTTGGAGCATGTGGGGGCTTGGCTGTTTCCATAGGCTCGCTATCAGTGCCCAAAAATAGCCTCTGTCCAGGAGGAAAAGCCAAATAACCAAGCGTGGATCCCTGTGTGTACCTGCAGGAGCACCGTCCCCGCTGGGGCTTCCTGGGGCGGGGGCGTTGCAGATTAACCGTGCTCCTGCAATTGTAGAAAAGAATAAATATAGTTTCCACAATCCCACTGCTTTTTTGTGTCATCTCTCTGGGTTATTCAGGGACCAGCCTGGCTTGGGGGAGCCCACGGGAGAACCCTGGGCTGGCACTGCTCATTTCCCTTTGCGCGGACTCCTGGGCACATCCTTAATTTTTTAATTAGTGGATGCATCCCCCATGAGCACAGCTCCAGCTCAGCTGTGAGTGTCCATGCATGGATGGAGGATTGCCTCAAGCCGGGCCCTGGCTCTGCACCCTCCCGAAAGGCGACCAGCAGTGGGTTTTATTGTTGTTTTGTTTTTACATATTAAAGGTTTAATAAATGGAATTAAATACTGTGAAACTTAAGGTAATTAAATGTGGAAGCAGAAGGAAAAGAATTGTAAAGCATCCTCTCCAGGAAACTAATAGGCTCCATGCCTCCTTATCTTAATGATTTTCATAATTTAGCTGAATGCAGAGATAATGGATCTGATGAACCTTTCTGGAGCTGATTTGAGATTTAATGGGCGTCTTGCTGGGGAGCGGGGTGGGGGCAGGTGCAGTCAATGTGCTTGAGGAGGGAGATAAGAGCAAGAGAGGCTGAAATACAGAGGCGAACGGGTTTTCCATCCACGCTGAGTGCTCCCTCCTTTCCACCTGGAATTAACCTCGGAAATCATTTTCCAAGGCCACGTGGTTTCCTCCGGCTCCACGCTGCCAGCGGGTTTTGCCTTTCTGCACAACCTCTGACCCTCCCCGGGCTGAGGGAGCCGCAAAGCCGGGATCATCTGTGTTAATCTGGTCTCATTGAGGCGGGATCAGTGAAACCACCTCGCAGATTCACTGTATTATGGAGCAGATTGAGGGACTTAGAGAGCAAATTTAATAAATATCATTTCGATATTACTTGGTGGGAAAAAAGATAAAAATCCTCTGAGCGGCTGATGCTGAAGCACCCTGTAAAGGTGCTTGATAGGGACAGGGTGTGTGTGGAGCTGGGGCAGAGGGGACGGGGACAGCACTGGATGTTGACGTGGTGTGGTGGGGACAGGAGGAGAGGACGTCCCTCGGGGCTGGGTCACAGCGGCACATCCAAAAGGAAGTAGAGCTGAGTGTGCTTGAGGAATGGGGATGTTTGGTTCTCTCAGGTGCAGCCATGAGTCTCCTGCTGCCTCCCTGGCTCTCCTGGCAGTGTGCAGAGTGCTCCAGCAGCTTTAGGGTGTTGATGCTGCTGCTGAGCCTGGACCCAAAGCAGCTTTGCTGTGTCAGTGCAGTGATGGCTGCTGGGGGTGCAGAGCCGACCCAAGCCAGGTCTTGTTTGCAGATGGGGTCTTCTGCCCATCCCTGAGGAGAGCAGCGTAGCCAAGCAAAATCCTGCCAGTGGAAGCCAGAGGAAAGCTCTGTCCACAGGAGAAGGAGGGAAAGCAATTGCAATGGCAAATCCCACACTCTGTCTTCCAGGGCTGGCTGTGGTGAGTGAGGTTTGGGCCGTGCTGGGGCGAGGGGATGGGCACTGCTGCCCGTTGTCTCTCCTGGAAGGTCCCTGGGTGGAGCACTGGGCGAGGGCAGCGTGCCCGTCCCACGCCGGGCACCGAGGCAGAAGGGGCAGCACTTGCAGCCAACACAGCCCAGGGGCTGCTCCGTCTTTGTCGCCAGCAGGACCCCCTGCCTGCTGGAAAAACACTTGGGTTAGGAGAAATGTGTGACCTCTTGCTAACCCTCTTCCCTTTCCCCTCTCGCTCTGCACGATGTTAAAAAGAAGGGGGGGAAAAAGAAAAAAAAGGAAAAAAAAAAAAAGCCATGCTGGGGCCAATCCAAGGAGGGTGAAAGCTGGGGACCATATCATTAAAATGCTAAAAATGAGCGTGCTGAAAACAGACACAATTGGGTATTTAAAGCTCTGAATGAAAAGAGTGTGTGTTAGCCGGCTTGCGGAGAGCCGGTCTCCCAGAGCCCCTGGAAAATATGTGGTCAAGCCCACACCATTAACTTTTTGTTTCTGGTTTGCAAGGTAGCTGTGAAATCTTGTGGGGGACACAGAGCCCACGTCCCAGGACACCCGTGTTCTGATGGAGGGGCAGCTGTGCCAGTCCCGTGGGGTATGTGGGGCTCTGGTTTGTGCACACCAAACCTTTCACGGTCCTGCAGTGATTTTTATCCCAAAATGGGGTAAAAAATCCCCCTCGTCACACACTGCATCACCAGGGACCTGCCACTTGTGCTGGGATTTGCAGCAGCCAGTCCCTCGTGGCACTGAGGAGTGGAGCGTGTGGCTGGAGTGGGAGGCAGGAGGTGTGACCCGCAGCGGCCGCTCCTTCAGCCCTGCCTCCGGCCAGCCACAAATTGACTCCTGGATGAATCACTGCTAAGTCACTTTGGGACTGTTGTATCGTTTGTTTGCAGCTTAGAATCATGGAATTTTTGAGGTTGGAAAAGCCCTCTTAGATCAGTGAGTCCAGCCGTTCCCCCGGCGCTGCCAAGGCCACCACTGCCCCATGTCCCCAAGTGCCACATTCACATGGCTTTAAGTGCCTCCAGGGATGGGGACTCCACCACTGCCCTGAACAGCTGTGCCAGTGCCTGACCTCCCTTTTGGTGAAGCAACCTAAATCTCCCCTGGCCCAGCCTGAGGCCGTTCCCTCTCCCCCTGTCCCTGTTCCCTGTGAGCAGAGCCCGACCCCCCCGGCTGCCCCCTCCTGTCAGGGACTTGTGCAGAGCCACAAGGTTCCCCCTGAGCCTCCTTTGCTCCAGGCTGAGCCCCTTTCCCAGCTCCCTCAGCCTTTCCTGGTGCTCCAGCCCCTTCCCCAGCTCCGTTCCCTTCTCTGGACACACTCCAGCATCTTCCTGTCCTTGATCCTGGACTTTTTAAACCTGCGCAGCTTGGGCTGCTGGAGGCCGCCAGCTCAGGTGCCAGGGCTGTGCCAAGAGGTGTGAGGTCCTCCAGCATTTTATGGTGCCTTTTTACATGGAAATGTGGATCTTTGCAGCCCCACTCCAGCATGTTTCCTGCATCCCAGCTCCCCCCGGGGTGGAGGTTGTGCCCTGTGGGCCCTGCGGGGTTATTTCTGTGCACGGACGCGGGTTTCCCTCGTGAGCGTACGCAGAGGGATCCGCGGGGGTGCAAAATGCCCCTAAAATGTCTCCCAGGGCAAGTATTAACTGCCAGGCTGGGCTGAGCTCCAGCAGGCAGGAACAAATGAATCAGACACTTAATGGTAAAATCAAACCCCTCAAAGTATTAAAAACAACCCAGTTCCAGGGGGCTCCTCTCTGCCGACCCCAGAGCCCCAGCCGAGCAGGAACGAGAAGGGATTTCAAACCAAACTGGGATTTTTTGGGGGGGCCCCCCCACCATATCTCTTGGCTGCCAGCCTCTCTGAAGGGAAGTTTCACCCCGCCTCCCGTGGTCTCGGATGTCAGGTTGGCAAGAAAAATCCCATCTGTTTTCAATCTGGATCCTCACTTCCATCCACTCAGCCTTTCTCCTCCTCGCGCTCCCCCGCTCCCAGCCCCCAGTGCTGGCGTGTGCGCCAGGCAGGCCTCGGTGACGCTTTTTTTTCTCCTCGTTTTTATTTTTTCTTCTAAAAATGTATGTGGCCTCTTTTGCCCCCCGCAGCCCCCCTTCTCCCAGGCACATGCTCCAGCGCAGCCCTCTCTGCCAGGGCCTGCCAAGAGCCTCTCTGTGCTCAGCCCCGCTACGGCCGCTGGCTCTGAGAATTCCCAAATGACCGAGGATTTTCAACCCTGAGCTTTCAAAAAAAAAAAAAAAAAAAAACAGAAAAATATCTCTCTGTGTGGAAAAGGAAAAAAAAAAACATGAGCAAAATTGGGAGGGGAGCAGAGGGAAGAAGGAATTTTGTTGTAATTTTTTTTCCTTGTCGGTTCCAACTTTTGGTATGATTTGGAAAAGAGCAAGTACAGAGTGTTTTGTTCCTGCCTGGAGATAACAGAGCTGCTCTGAAATCCCATATAGAGTCAATGCAAAGGCGTATACGTCGCAATCGTGATATCCTAATCTCCCTCTGAAGAAACCCTTTTGTTGCACACCCCCTCTCGCCGCTCCCTTTGCTGTCCTCTCACGCTGCGTTTATATCTTATTTAAACTCTAAAGTCCTTAGGCTAGGAATTACCTTCTCCCTTTACAGATGGCTGCAAGAGCTCAGCACGGCTGTGCAGCTCCATGAAAAATAAATGAAGAAGGTTGTGGCTTTTGTTGATGGTTTTTGGGGTTTTTTTTGGGTTTTTTTTTTTTTTTTTTTTGGTGTTTTTAGAGGTGAGAGTTTATCTCATCACAGATGAGCGGTGCCGGGCTTTGTATGGCCAAAAGCATTGCCATGAATCTCAAGGCAAGGGTTATCCCAGCACCCGCTGCCGTGCCTCAGTTTCCCCTTTGGGCACGAGGCTGCCTTGGGGCGACGGGTGAACGGGGACGTGACCGGGGTGCTGGAGGCACAGCAAGGGGGATTTTCCCTTTATTCTGGGGAGTACTGTGGAAGCTTTGTGGAACGGGGTGGTGTCTGAGAGGACCCAAAGGACCCGGAATGGGGGTGCAGACCCCAAAGGGTCTGAGGGAACCCCAAGGGCAGGCTCGGAGGGACGCCGAGTGAGCGGGCTGCGGTGAGCCCGGGGCTCCGCTCCCGGGGTTGCCGTCAGGGTCCCCCCGGCCGGGCCCCGCTGCCCCGGAGCCGCCCCCGCCCCGCCCCGGCCCCGCCCCGGCCCCGCCCCTGCCCGGCCGGGCCGCCGTGGGCTCCGCCGAGGGGTCGCGGGGTCCCTCCCTCCGCCGAGGGGTCGCGGCGCCCTGGGCCCGAGGGACGGCGGGTCCCGCCAGCGCTGTCCCCGGGCCGCCCTCGCCGCGGAGCCTCCGCACCCCGCCGGCGCCGGGACGAGTCCGAGACGGTCGGTTTGATTTTAAAATTTAATTATTTAACGCATCTTTAACAAGGGGAAGCTGTTTCCCCTACGCGCACAGGCCGTGGGGGCGGGCGGGGGTCTCGGGGGCCGCCGGGGGGGCTCCGCGGGCGGGCGGGGCCCGGCTCCGTGCGGGCTCTGCCTGCGGGCGATGGGCAGCGGGGCTCGGCCGGGCGGGAGCGGGGCTGCGGGGCGGCGCTGGGGAGGGAATTCCCTTCCCTCTCCCGCTCCCTTTTCCTCTCCCCTTCCCTCTCCCCGTCTCTCTCCCCCTCCCTTCGCTCTGCCCGTCCCTCTCCCGTTTCCTCTCCCCTTTCGTCTCCCCCTTTTTCCCCAGCCAAGGGCTCGCAGGAGCGTTTTGCTGCAAAACAAGAAAATGTGAGAACCACATCCAGCATCCCCCTGCGCTGGGGCGCTCGCCTGCCGTACAAAGGACCAGCTCTCCAGCTCGCCCTCTTCCCCAGATTACCCCTCTTACTCCATGTTTTCTTTCCGTACTGGAAATGCCTTTTATTTTTTAATGAGTTAAAGGCAGCCCGGGGCTGCAGGAGTGCACGATGCTCTCGGCAGCGCGGGGCAGGACACGGGCTGGAGCCTTTGAGTTAACGGATAGAATTTATTCACTGTAAACATTGCACAACTTCTATGCGTCGTTCCCAGGATTAAATATAACTCATTTTCTCGGCTTTACATGACTTCTTTGCTAGCTATTAGGCTACTGCTCAAGCTCAAGATGCAGATTTGTCTAAAATGTGTAATTTTAGAAACATAATAGATGGGGGGGGGCAAAGCTCCGTTTAGCTACAGGAACTGTGTAGCTGGAACTTTCCTGAGAAATAACCACATTTTATCCCTTTATTATTCTTTTCTCACTTTGGCAAAAGCAAAGAACTTTTCTGTTGCAGGTAACTCAGGTAACTTTTATGTCAAGGCTCTGACTTGAGTTCGCAGCAGTTGGTCTGACTGGAGGCAGTTACAGCAACACTTGAAATTAAATTTAAATTTATATTGTTCGTTGTTGGAGAACTCTCCTGTAGCTAAGGAAAGAAGTGTAAAGATTAAGCTGATCATTACTATATATGAAAAGTGGTTTCTAACATTAACATTATGGTTTTTCTCCTAAAAAAAAAAGAGAATTCTCTAGCCTGTATAGCTCTAGCTTTCTATAGCTGCATCTTGTTATCCTTTAATTTCCCTTTTCCTGAAAACGTCACTTAGCGGAGGAAAAATCACAAATTCAAGCACACTGGGATTGCCACACATGGTACAGGGGAACATCTGCTGGAAAGATACTTTCTGAGAATAACAAACCACCTGCGCTGAGACGCTTTTTTCCTCTGGTAACCAGCTCAGTGTTTGTTGGTGTGGGGCTGCAGCCCACGGGCGGCTGCTGCTGGCTACACAAGGGCCTGTCAGCCCTGGGATTTTCAGGGCTAGCACTGTTGGTTTGGGTTTATTTAGGGTTTTTTCTTCGCCAGAAAGGAAGAAGTGCAAACTCTGGATCTGAGCGAATTAGGCTGTTTTAACAGCTTCTTCATGATTTGCGTTTTCTCAGACTAAGGAGCGTTTGGAGGGGATTGGTGCCTTTCGCCGCTCCCTCGCTGCGGAGGAGGGCTGGGGTGCGGGCTGGGGGCGGTGAGCGAGGCTGGCCCGAGTGGCTCAGCGAGGTGGGACTGGGCTGGAGGAGGGGTCTGCTCCGGCTCCGCGGCTGCGCTTCCCTCCTTCGCCGACCATCCCCGGGACGCTCGCCTTCCTTTCGTGTTACTGCTCCGAGAACCGGCCGCGTAGAAGGGAGGGGAAGGGATCATTATCTTTTATCAGCACGGGAGTGTGTCGTTGATCCCCGGTGCAGGAAGAGGGACATCCCCTCCCGGAGAATTCTTCCAAATCCTCCTGCCAGTCGGAGTGGAACCGAGGGAGTGAGGCAGTGTCGGGGCTCCTGCTCTGCTCTCCTGCTGCTCTGCAGCCTCCTCCTGCAGCCAAAGCAGGGATTTATCAGAGGCATTGAAACCAGAGAAGGCCCAATTATACTTTGGACTTGGAAGAGACGTGCATCGGTTTTTTTGGGAGGTGGAGGTTCCAAAATAAACCGGCTGTAGGTTCAGTGTGCAGACAGAGAGTGAATTTAGTATTAAGCACTAAATTCCTGCAAAGGTGACAGTTGCAGCAGATATATGAGGAAATCCCTCATTACCCTGAAGAGCTGGAAAAGCAGGATATGGTGTTTTATTATGTTTCTTAACCTTGATCACAGCAAGTTTCAAAAACCCTCTTTACCCTGGCTGTTGAGTCTGCCCTGTGGGTACAGATTCTTGTAAGGCAAAGCTATTTCACTAGATTTAATCTCTAAGGAGCGTGCCAGAAAAACAGCCTTTGGGGGAATGGCAATCTGCTGGCTTCCTTGTCTGCAGAGTGGGAATAGCAACATGCAGCTCCTTGCTGGGAAGAGTTTTAGGGTCCACTGTGGAAAAGAGATGAAGTGCCATGGTTGAATCATTCAGCCAAAAGCGAGGAGACAGCAGCAGAGGCGAGGCTCGCCCAGCTCCCGCGGCAGGTCGGCAGCGATGCCAGGAATAGATCCAGTATCTCTGGTTCCTGCTCCAGCGTCCCTGTCTGCGGCGTGTGGGCACGGGCCAAAAAGAGCAGCAGCGCCGGTGTCACCCGGCTACGTGCAGAGGAGAAAGTGGAGGTTGCACAACCCCGTCCTTGGTGCTTTTTTGGGGGCTGCCCTGCGGTGCCAGGTGTAGGAGTGACACGTTGACACCCGTCGGCCAAGAGCTGGAGTGAAGCCACTGATCCTCATTTTGAGCTGGCTTCTGCGCAGCCCTCGTGTAGTAACAGCTTTATAGATGCTGCTCACCTGGCTGAGTTTTAACTGCTCACCTGGAGATAAAAGGCGCTGCATCCCATTACCACTCCCCCAAGCCATCCTGTGCCCTCTGAAGAGATTTTGAACCCTGGGTATATTCTGTTCCCATGCAAGGCTTTGCTGTTGGAGTAGGCAGAGTTTGCAGCACATCTCATGGCACCAGGGAAGTGCAATCTTGTTACATTCGAATTTATTTCATGCTGTGTTTGCGGGTGTGAAGAATGAACTGGTAAAATTAGGGACTGTGGAAGGTGTGAGACACCGTGTTTGTTCAAATGCTGACGGTGGGAAAACATCTGTTGGAAGCTCTCTTTGAAGGAGTAGCTGCCTTTCCAGAACTCTTTTGTAGGAGTAATAACTGTTGTGGTAGGTGAAACTTCCTGAATCAGGAGGCACCTGGGAGCTGTGAACATGCAGGGGCTGAGGCAGGGATGGAGATCTGAGGTCTATCAAACAGAACCCTACAAGACCTTGATTTTTCTTGTCTGTTATGCCACTTCTGTCACTTATGTGACTTCTGCCTTAATTCGGCATGAGCTCATGTGCACTTGGGTGAGTTTGGATTCTTAAAAGAAGCTGTTCTGCCCTTCCTTGCTATTTACAGATAAGTTTTATGGGGTGGTAAGGGTAAGGGTGTGTTTCCATTTCTCCATGTACTGATTAGTGCTCTCATTAGCACTTAGTAACTGCATTGCAAAAATTCTTTATTAAATCTGCGTGGAGGTAGATTTTACTTGTGTGATGAAGCCACAGAGTGCTCAGTTTCTGCACCAGCTCCCAAATCACAGGATGACTTACCTGCTAATTTTGACTTGCTATCTATTTATGAGCAGGCAGGAAGCAGCGCTGCAGCTGAGGGAATTGAGGCAAGGCCCCTGGTTATGGTAATCCTTAAATAGTTCATTTGGGTGTAATGCCTTTTTTTACAGTTGCTTCCCTATTACAAACAGATTTTCTGATAATGGCACCTGTGCCATTTAGATGGGACCATTATTATAATAGCAGCAAGTATTGTTAGGGAATCGGGATGTGGAATTTATGTAGGATCGTTACAGTGGCGGAAGCAATACCATAAATAAAATGATGCTGTAGCAGCAGCACTAAACCTGGGTGTAAGAGGGAAGATGACAGTTCAAATTTCCCCCAGATTTGTGGCGTAGGGGCCCTGCCTGCGGAGGAGGTGGGAGCATGGGTGGCAGGGGCTGTCCCTTCGGCGCAGGGATGCGTGGTTAGGAGGAGGGATGCTCACCGTGCGTAGGAACCATTAGCTGGAGTCGTTTCAGAAGCCAGCCGGGGAGATGGTTGCGATTAATTAGTCGTAGAAACAGGGCGTTGTTCCTGTCCTGGGTGTTATTCCCGTGTGGGCTTTATTAACACAGATTTTTGGGGATGGGTTTCAGGCAAGGCTTTTGCATGCCCAGCCTGTCCCTCCTGCGTGGTTGGGACAGTCTGTGCCTGCCCGCATGTCGCTTCTCTCGTTTCTCTGAGGGAAATGTGGGAAAGCTCGAAATTGCATTTGTAAAATACGGATGGGGTTGAGAGTGTAAACAGCCCAGCAGGACCTGACAGAGGAGGCTGATGTAGTAGCTTGCCTGAATACTGGAAGCATTAGTACCAAACTGAAGGAAAAGGGAAGGAAGGGTAACAAATTCGTGCATTTGAAAGGTTACTGAGGGTGTGGAGTGGAAGTTATCCTCCCCTCCACCTCCTTCTCTGAGCAGATCCCTGGAGATGGGTGTGTTGTCTCAAAGGCCGGGTTTGTGGTCCGGTTTAGCAAAGATGGATAATCCAGATGGCCAATCTGGAGTGTGGTTTGGCCAGCAAAACTCTCGTGGCAGGCGGCGCGGAGGGTGCCGGGAGGAGCAGCAGTGGTCTTTAAACAAAGTCATTGCTAATGCAGCTTCAGCGTCCTGTGGACAGAGCACAGATGTCTTGCTCGGGGTTTGATTTTTTTTTTTTTTTTTTTTAAATAAAATCCCTTTAGTTTTCCATTAGTGACCCCTGGTTTAAATCCCTGATGCAAGAGGGGAATTGCGACCCTTCGGTGGGCTCAGACGTGGCTTGGGTTCTGTCACCGTGTCCCCAGTGAGGGAAGCGGCTGCTCCGCGTGCCCGGGGTGTGAGCGGCAAAGGACGCTCGGATGCTGCTGTTGTTGTTGGGCTTTGAACTCGCTTTTTGCCCGGGGCCCCGTCGGGACAGGGGTGATGGGCAATTGCTTTTTTGATGCTTGGCGCTGCCTTTGTCAGTGGACATCTGGTGCCAGGATTGCTGCTGTCGGGGCTGGGGGTGGGCTGCAAGGCCAGGGAATTTGATGGATTAGTGTGGTTGGAGGGCTGGGGGAGGGGACGGGTAGGGTTTCAGCTCTCCCTGCAGGTAGAGAGAGAATTTGGGGATTAGTGGCACTTTGCTGCAAGCTGTGAAGTCGGGAGAATTCGGAGAGGGGGAAGGGTTGGGAAGAAAATAGTCTTTCCAGTTTTCCCAAAGAAATGAACGTTTGTTTGCTCTGTGAGGGAGCACAAGGGAAATGTGTGTGTGTGTCCGGAGCAGGGGATGAAAAAATCCACAGCAAATCTGGTGCCGGTCTGTCCTCTCAGCTTTGTCACCCTTGGGAATCCCGGTTGCTCGTGCCTGGCTTCAGGGTCACTCAGTTCATTCCCTGCTGCTTCCTATGGATCCAGTAACCTTCTTCTCTCCCCAGAGATCAGCTTAAATTAAAACTTCATCCTTTACTTAAGGAAGCAAGCAGCAGCCTCTCCCCATGCTCTGTTACAGGATCTGGGCAGTTTGCATGGCCCCGTCCATCTCTCTGTCCCTGAGGTCACCAAATGGGCTGCTCTGGGAATTGGTAGTTCTGGAGCCGCTGGAGCAGCAGGAGGGGGATGTGGGATACCTTCTGCCACTGAACTCCTTGAGCGAAGGAGTAGGAAAGAAAACCTTGATTTTTAAAAGCTGTCTGGAGGGCAGATATTTCAATATGCCCTGGCCTGGGAAGGGGAAGGCAGCTGTTTTTCCTGGTGTAGGAGCAGTATCCTGGTGGTGTCACAGGGATGCATCACACGATCCTTGCCCAGAGGTCACTGTGCCACCCGGTGTCCATGGAAATGTCACTTGTCTGCCTGCAAGAGCAGGAGGATTTTCATAGCCATGAAGGCCACCAAGAACTGGCCAAAATGGGGACCTCGAGGAACGGCCACAGTGAAATCCAATCTTGGACCGGCGCTGCGTTCCAGGATCAAGTCCACGTGTAAAATCTTCCCAGAAGGTTTAGTGTCTGCTGGCTTTGCCTCCTGGAAGCACTGTAGGAGGGAGGTCACCTCTCCATGAGGCACAGTCAGGCCTTTAATCCGTGTGTCGGGGCTCCACGTGCTCACACGTGTGTGGTGAATGCCGGGTGTGTTCAGGGCTGGATTGTCCCATGCGGGAAGGACCTTGGGACACACAGGACGTACCCTCCTGCTGCCTGACGTGGGCCCTGTGCAGCAGCGACACAGCCCCAGCCAGGCAGGGAATTCCCTGCTTCTGTTGTAAAATAAGCCCTTGTGGGTGATTTTTTAACCCCTTTTCCGTCAGAAATTGAGAAAATTGGGAGCAAGGAGGAGCAGGAAATTTGTGTGCAGTGAAGAAAGCATTGGGACTGAGATGAGGGTGGTACTGCAAAACATGAAACGCGTGAGGAGCGTTGGGACTGTGGGATCTGTGGTCCTTCCTTGTGTTGCACAATGTCAAGGTGCTGAACTGCCTTTTGAATTTTGATTTCTTGTCTGTGTTGAACAAAGTGGTGGCCAAGGGCCATGGCAGTGCAGCAAATCTTGTGTCTGCAAGGTTTCTGAGGACGAAAACCTTTAAATACTGGTCTGAAGAAGACAGGAGAATGAAAAATAAGGGGTAAAGTTACAACTCCCATCCTGAAAATGCATTTATTTGAATTTTAGCAGCAAAAGGCAGAAAAATTTAGGGGAGGGGGAGCAGAGGGAAGAAGTGGCCGTGAAAATGAGTGCAGGGAAGTGAACAGCTGTGTCCTGTGAAATGGGAGCTGCTGGGATTCAAAGGATTATGTCACTAACCAAGACCTGGTGTTTGCACTGGAGCTGAAGGCTGGAGCCCCAAGCATGCAGGCAGGAGGAAAAATCAGTCACGCAGTGGGTGAGGCTGGAAAGGACCTGCAGAGGTTCAGGCTGCTCCAAGCTGCCAGGTGAGTTCTGTCCTGCTGGAGATGGGCTCCAGCAGCCAGGAAGGCTCTGGTTCTGCAGTGTCTTGTGGGTCTTGTTCTGGGAGTGCTCTCGTGCCATCCATGCCTTGTTCCTGAAGCACTGAGTATGTGTGGAGGAGTGAAAACTTGGTTATTTGCCATTCTCCAGTGTTCACAGATTTGATGTCTTGAATGCCCCAGAAAGCCACAGGCAAATGCTGCTGTGTGCTCCCTGCCCAGTCCTGCTGCAGGTCCTGTGCCAAGCAGTGGTGGCTTGGAGCTGGGAAAAGCTTCATCCAGACAGGTAATTCCTCTGAAGCATCTGCTTTTGGGTGCTGCTGGACTAGATGAATCACCAGTGCCTGCAGCTTGACGTGTTTGATGGTGGCAGTGCTGCCTGCCTGCAGGGGAAGGAATTGTAGTCCATTACCAGGAGTCCATTTCTCTTGCCGAGGGTGGAGCGCCCGGTTGCTCGCTCGTGTGCCATGAAACACTCTCCTGACAGCGCGTTCCAGAGCAATATCCCCACATGAGTGATGGCCCCACGCTTGCTTTATGCACTGCCCTGAGAGGTGGGAATGTGTAAATCGCACCATCCGAGTGATTTAGCCCCAGGTATAGTTGTGATTCAAAATGAATTTCTATCCCTGCTTCTCCCTCGTGCCCATGCTGGAGTAACGACTCGTTGTAAACCAGGAGGAAATTGCAGCAGCCCCTGTGCCGGGAGGATGTGGCTGTCCCCTCTCTGTCCCCTGCATCCGCGGGCCCTGTGCCAGCACAGGCTGTGGGTTTGGTATCAATCCCTGTCTGTCTCTGGGACAGAGATCCAAATCCATGTCTGTGCCTGAGCAGGGAGCCATGGCACAGTTTCCATTGGGCTTAATAGGGAAGATGAGTGACATGTTAAAAGTGGCTTTAGGTTTTATGCAAAGCCAATGATGCTTAAGACAGCTGGGGGATTTTAGGGTTTTCAGCAAGTTTTGTTGGACAGAAAATTCCTTTGGAAAGTGTCGCCAGTCCGGTGTGAAATTTCAGTGGATTCAAGGTGATGGGAGTGGGTGGCTCGTGCTTCACACCTTGTTGTCACTCTGGGGAGTTGAGTTTCTTCCCTCCTGTTTTGGAGAAGAAAATGTCAAAGTCAGGAGAAAGACACATTTTTCTTTGAGGCAATGACCATTAATATTAAAACTTCTGGGGATTTTTTTTTTTAAAGATTAATTTTGCTTCTTGTCTGTACTCTGGTTTAGATCTGAAATTGCTCTGGAAATGCAAGTTTAGGCAAACACAGAGAAAAGGTGAAGCGTGGACTCCACTGTGCTGTTTTCCTCATGATTTGCAGAGCTCTTCTAGTGCTTCATCATTCTCCTGGCTCTGCCTGATGTCCAGGACTTGGTTGTTCCTGAAAATTTAAACGTCAGAGGTACTGAAAAGGGATGAACCTCAAAGACTCAATCTCTGTTTGAGGCTTTGGCTCTCCCAACACAGACATGGTGTGGGTGCTTTCTTACAAATCCTTGAATCTACCTCTATTCATTTCACTGTTTCAAAGTGAAATAATTTTTTGAGAAAAAACTGCATTTGCTGATCCTTGCCTGGAACCAAGCGTGGCTTGTGGATAGCCAAATAAAATTCTCAGTTCAAAGTGTTTCAGCAATGTGTTAAAGTTTATGGAGCATTTAACAAACTTTTTTCGTGTGCGGTACTTTATAGTGCCAGCAAACAGCCAAGTGTCACATCAAAGTTGTAGTCTTTTCTCACTTAATGGCTCAATGTTTAGTGCTTTTTTGGTTTATCTTGGGTGGCTTTTCAGCCCACAGCTCAGAATGGTTTTTTCTTTCCTTTTTTTCTTTCCCAAAAACTCTACAAGTGAGATTATGAATACTGATTTAGGGCCCGCAATTCAAGCCAAGTGCTTGGATTTATTTTTATCTTTAAAGAAAGAAAACCACCAAAGGCAAATAATCCCAGGGACTTCAGTGGAGTTCTGCCTGGGCAGTTCCCTGCTGGGCTGGGAGAGCAGAGGAGCAAGATGGAATCTGCTCCCATCGAAGGCAGGGAGAGTTTTGCCATCAACTCCTGCAAACCCCTAATGATTTTTCTCTTAACCAGGAGCTGGGATGTGACACCAGTGGGGCTCCACGTTTGCTGCCTTCTGCCCAGATTTTGGGAGTTGCTCCTCTTCTGGACTGGAAAAGGATGGGTTTCAGGGAACTCTGCAAGGGCTTTCCTCTGCCCAGGTCCTGTAGGAGAGGAATAAGGAGGGGATGTACAGGAATCTGAACCTCCAGAGCAGCTGCTTCCATTGGGAATATCCTGGAGCTGGGGGTTGTCACTTCTACTAAATTTGAACTGAATAGGTGTAAAAACTCTGTAACAGTTTCTAGATAATGCATCATAAACCATCTGATTTACTTTATTGTAGATTTAATTATGATAATGCACATACATACAATCACGTCCATGCCCAAGATCTATTCAGTAGTAAAGGGTTTATGTAATGTGATAAATAATGAAACCTGAGCTGTAGCAAGAGCTCCCCGTAGCATCCTTCATCATACACTGGGAGTGGGAAGTCTTCTCTTCCGTGTGAGCGACACAGGGCTGGATCACTGAGGTTCAGCCATTTCCAAGGGGCTGGGTTGTGGCAGGGGTGTGATTTCTGTCACAGCGCCTGCGTTTCAGTCTGAGTTTGCTTTGGAAATTTTCTGTGGAGTGGAAGACGGCGTAAAATGTCTTGTTAATGCTGATGGGATCTGGCATTGGCAGTAGCCAGTGAATTGGTATATGAGAGGCATGTAAACAAATTTGAAACCAAAATAATCTGCCTGTGTATTATTAAAAAACAAGCCAATATGCAGCAATAGAATGTGAGGAAATGCCATTTTGAGTTTCTAACGACAAAGCTCTCGCACGTTCCTCCCATGATTTATATAATTGCCGAATCGCTTTGATGGCTTGATGGAATTACAGCTCTGCATTACACAATGGATAATCAATCAAAATAAACGGTGTTTACCCTTCTGCTGCAGCGTGTGTACGAAACAGATACATCCGAGTGGGAATTATTCTTGAACGCTGGCATTTGTACGGAGTTTCGGGTGTGATTTTGGGATCTGATATCTGTGTAAACCTGACCTCACCTTGTAGGCTTCAAAATCGTGCTGGCTTCGGCAGGGGCTGTAGTAACTTGCTTTTTCTATGGTGCATGTAGGAACATTTCTGCCTAAATATGCAGTGGGCTTGTTTGTTTAAATATCATAGAAATCAAACCACAGCGAGGAGACAGAAGGTGCCAACACCTGAGCTCTCTGTAAGGGCTGGGTCAAGCTTGTAGGCTGAAACTCTGCCTTTGTAGGCAGGCTTGGAGTTGGTCTTGGCTGATGTTAAACGGGCTGTTCTCCGCCTCATTTGCTGCACAAGTTATTGGAGTTTTAGTGTCTGGCTTTAGAAGAATTTCTTACCCTATTTACCAAATGTGCTGTTGTGGAATGTGAAAACCCTTTTTTGCAGGATTTCGGGAGTAAAAATTAAACCCGGTCTTTGTAGCGAGCGATAGCTGGGATAATGTATCGGTGGTTGATATTTGTATTTAAATAGGGGGCTTTGCAGGAGATGATGCTGTTTGTTATTGCAGAGAGCACAGTGCTGTCCTTCCATGGGTCTTTCCCTCTTGCCTACCCTGTTTCCCGTCCGTTTCCCTACTGCCAGGGGTTTTTGGGGAGGCTCTGGAGCGCAGTGTAGGTTGAAATGGCTTTCCCGGCGCTGCAGAGCCGGACTGTGCGTACACAGCGGCCCTGGGGTCCCTCCTTCACGGGCAAAACCTGCCAGATCCTGAGGAGAGGAGAGAAGATGGAGAGGCTGGGGCAGGGCTGCAGGCACAGCACCTTGGCACTCACCCCTTCCTCACTGCAGCAGCCCCGGCTCCGGCGAGGGGGGGATTTTTGGCATCTCTCCCCATCGCTCTCCCCGGAGGATCCCTTCTCCTCTCCCTCCTTGCCTCGCTGTAACGGGATCACAGCTGCTGAGTAAATGTTAAGATAATGGTGTTATTACGGAGTAATTATACTGCAAGTTATTGAATTAAAAGTGATGAGGCTGCCGGTGCTGCTGAGTGGGGAGAGGAGGGAGAGGCTGGGTGGGGGAGCGCAGAAGGTGGAGAATGGAGAAAACCTAATAAATTTCCTCTTGTTGAGAGCCCCTCGCTGCCAGGACTGGGACTGAGAATGAATGAAAGGGAAGCTCAAAGAGCTAATAAATAAACCATTTCCCTGAGAATAGAGGGTATAATTAGAAACCGTGGCCCTGTGGTTTTGTGTCTGCCCTGGGGTGGAATCTGCTCAGCGCTGTGCTGTGGCAATAAAACAGGGAGACAATGTGGAGATGATGTCGCACAGTTGTTAACTTTTGAGGAGGGAGATGCTTTGTTCCTCTCTTTTTCTAGGAAAAAACCAATAATAATAATAATAAATAATTTAGGCTTTATGTTGCAAAACTTCAATAACTGACTATACCCTGGGGCCTCTCCATCAGCAACTCTGGCTGATCCTGCATTTTTCTTTCTGTAGATTTTCTTGGAGGGGAGGGTGATTTTCACTGTAAATCTTAGAAAACTTTACTTTCTTTCATTTTTCTTTTTTTCCTCTCAAGAGAGGCAATCCTGTTTGTTTGTTGGGTTTTTTTCCTATCTCAAACTGAGATTTATCTGCAAATCAAACATCTCCCACTCCTCTGCAGCCATAGCATTGGTGTAGCTCTGCTGCCAGAGCTCCAGGAGCGTTTGGACACCGCTCCCAGGGATGCGTAGGGTGGGATTGTTGGTGCTGTGCAGGGCCAGGGCTTGGGCTCGGTGATCTCTGTGGGTCCCTTCCAGCTCAGGGTATTCCGTGGTTCTGTGAATCCATTCTGCATTTTCGAGATGGTGATAAGGAGCGCCGTGGCAGATGCGGGGCGCACCGTGGGCTCCACAGTAAGCGCAGCACCAGGGATGCATGGAAGGAAAGCAATGGGAGCATCGCCGCGCGGTGACGGGGAACGGGAGAAGGGCATGTGCACCGTGCTCTCTTTGGGTCTGGACAGCCTTTAACAGCCCCAGGCTTCCCATGGTTTCGAAGATAAATACATAGCTGTGTCCCTGCTCTCCCAGCAAGGTGCATCCCTGCGTGCCGGGGTCAGGCGTCGGGAGCCCGTGGATCCGCAGAGCCTCGGGAGCGGCTCCTTTTGTGTGCAGTAATCGGCGGCTCTGTGAGGAGAGGAGAGGAGACAATAACTGCTGAGGAAAGCCGGGGGAGGAGGGAGGAGCGAGCGTTCTGCTGCCGTTCAGCCTCGGAGGATCCTGGGTGGCTTTGGATGAAAGGGGATGATGCTCTCGGTTGGGAATAGGACTGGTCCCCCCACACGGGTGTTTGTGAGGATTAAGCAATTCTTTCTGAGAAGCTCTTTGGTAGGTGTTAGAGAAATGTGGAGTGTTTACCTTACTTTACAATTTAAAAAGCCCTAATAAAATACACAACAGGAGTATTAACAATGAAACTATTCTGAGGATTATTAAGCTGTTATAAAAGAATGGAAGAAAATCTGCCAGGCGTTATGTTCTATTCCACTAGATATTTAAATTAATGCCTTCCTATAGCAGCTCCTTCAAAAATCTTTAAGGCACTTAAACATCTTCGGTGAATTAGATACTTGGTGATGTCAAACAGCTCTTCAGCATCCTCTGTTCATGGAGCAGGGGAGGAAACTGAGGCAGAATGATTGGGGCAGTTCGTTCACCATGGGAAGGGTAAAGTGGAAATTTGCTTCACATGGGTTGGCATGATGTATAATGGAAAACGCCCTTGTCCAGCAGTGCTTCCCACTGCCTGGGAGTGCTGGATCGTGTTCCTTTCCTCTTCCCCACCTTGCCCTGCTGTTGAGGAGCAGAGCCATGCTGTTGGCACCAAGAAATTCCTTATGGATTTGCCTTTTGCTTAATGGCTGCTGTGGCAGTATTTACAGCTCTGCCTGTGCCCATCTCAGGGAGGCCCATAAACCCTGATATAATGGTATTTCCTTGTAAAAGGCAATTTGTAAAGATCTGTCTGTGGGCTGCTGTCACCATATCCATGGGATTTATTTCCAGTTTATTTACGGTTTGTGCTCATGTATATGCAGCTCTTCTTTCCCATCATAATCCAAAACTTGATTGTCCCTTGGACTTACTGTCATTTGCAGCATCAGCTGAGCAGGTCCCTGGGCTGCCTCTCTCATGCAGGTTGATTTTTAATTTTATTTTCTGTTTTGAAGGATGGAGAGGAATGTCTGTAGGCATTGCATCAACCTTGGCCTTGGAATTTGCTTCAGGCAGCTGCAGCTGCCAGGCCGCTGTGAGTGGGGCGAAGCCCTTAACATGGGGCAGACCCCCAGCACCACAAAGGTTCTGTGTGAAATTCCTGGCTTAGATTTAGGTTAATAAATGAAGGATTTCCTGACTTTGGGGCACAAATTGTTTGGTTTAGAAGTGGCTGATTTAAGGGGTGATTTCTCCCTGGTCTCTGCAATCTGTTTGTGATGGGATTTGGGGACTCTCCTTGCTTTACCTGTTCTTACAAGTACTGAGTGTAGGCAGTCAATACCTGGAAGTGCTCATTTAAAAATAAGGTTATGGCATCCAGCTGTGATGCTTTAAATTATATCAAATGCCAAAATTTGGTGTGTGCTTGGGATTTCTACTTGCTTTCACTCTTAATGATCCCGAAAGGCTCAGCTCTTCTCCATGCTGGATATGCTTGGTGGAAGTCAAACCTCTGCCTTGAAGGGGAGCAGCCACTGCAGCTGAGCTGGGAATAGCTCCAGGATCTTCAGCATCAAGGTGCAATCCCTCGTCCACTGAGCAAACCTTGAAACAGATCCTGGCACATCCATGGTCCTGGGCAGACATCTGAAGAGCTGCTGACCCAGGAGAGCTTTCTTCAAGGAATAGTTCAGAAAAGGGACCTGAGCTGGTGGATTCCTTTGGTACATGGAGGAACACACTGTAGATATTCTGAAAAAACAAAATCAAATGGGAGAACAGGTAGTGGAGCTCTTTGAAAGTTGTTCAAAGGGACTCTGTCAATGTGAAACTCCTATTTATGGGGGGTTTTTTTCTGCCGCCTCCTTTCTTTTGTTGATACAATCTTGGAAGTGGGAGGAGGATTTACAAAAATGCTTGTGTTTTTAAGCTGCTGCTTCAGACACCTTTTTTCCCTGGTAAATATTGTGTAAGAAGCTGAAAAGAAAAACACAGGAAACAAACACAGAAAAGTCCTCATCAGACCCTTTCTCTAATCACTTCAGAACCTGAAAACCAGCTTTGTCATGGGCTGTGCTGTAAATGTGTCCCCACAGATGCACCAAGGACAGACCTGTAAAACCCATCCGAACCTTTAAACCAGACCAGTGACTCCTCTAAAGGTCTGTTGGGACAGAGCAGGGGCTCAGCCCTGCTGGGGCTCTCTGGGAGGCACCTCCAGACGCCTTTGGTCGTTCTTCAGGTGGATTCATCAGTCTCTGACTGGGAAGGATTACTTTGGGGTTTTGAAGGGCGTGTGAAATAGCCTCGAAGTCAAGGGAAGAGAAGCACGCTTCAGCCTCTGCTGTGCTGGACTCCATCAGGACATCCCCAGGGCCGGCGATGAGGACCACGGCAGCAGAGGGAAGGCAGCCAACACTTCAAGCAATAAAAGTGAGTTTTTAGAAAGTTTTCTGCTGCTGGTTTCAGCAGCAGCAGCAGCACTGGGATGGTATGAGTGGTGTACAGACCTGGCACATGAAGCCAAGGGCAACTGAGGAAGGTGTGAATTTACTGAAATAAGCACCAGAAGCTCTGTGGAAGCTACTTTTTGTCTCCTTCAGGTGCTCACTGGTTACTAGGAGGCTGTGTATGGGCTGAGCAGCCTCAGGAGAAGGTTATATCAGAGCAGACTTAGATTTTCCTGTAAATTAACAAGTGAAGGCAGAACTTGTGGGGTCCCTTGGCTTTTCCTTCCCTGCCTGGCTCATGGGAACTCCATATGTGCTTTGGCTGCTGGGCGATGCTCAAACAAGCTCATGCTAGAGCCGTACCAGCCCTGGGTTTGCAAGGAGCAGGGCTCTTAAATGAGTGTTTTCTTGGGGATTTGCATTGGTTTGGCTGAACTGTTTGGAAAA
Source organism: Corvus moneduloides (assembly GCF_009650955.1). NCBI lineage: Eukaryota > Metazoa > Chordata > Aves > Passeriformes > Corvidae > Corvus > Corvus moneduloides. The sequence goes on along the minus strand of NC_045503.1, from coordinate 5,339,197 downwards.
GTGCAAGAGAACAGGGAAGAGGGAAGCTTTCCTCCGTGGCTGGGCCATGATCCGTGGGCTGCCAGGGTCATCGTGTGGCACACGCGGGCAGGGAACGAGAGCAGGCGATGAGGGGCTGAATTACAGGGAAGGATGTGGAAACCCGTGCTCTGAAAGGCAGCATGGTTTGCCCGAGGACGTGGGGTGATGGAGCTGGGGCTGGAGCTTGGCAGCTCCGGTTCTTGTGCTGGAGCACGGTGTCCAGGCTGGTGCTCCTGCTGGGAAGTGGTTTTGGCACTGATTGCCAGTACCTTTACCTTGATTTTTCTGGCTGTCAAAAGAACTGTAAGGGCCTGGAGGACTTGAGCTCAGATGACTGGTCTGGATGTCTCTCCCTGGAAGCTATGGAAAGCAGTACTTGCAGTCGTGTTTGAACTTGTTAGTTGACAAGTTAAAAGGTTGTTTTGACCCTTGGGGATTTTTTTTTTTTTAAATGTTTCTTTCACCTTCCCTCTTCCAGCTTTATGAGAGGGCCAAGCCAAGAGCTTTGTATCCAGCAGTAGGAGTGTAATTACAGCAAGTCTGGGCGAGCGACTCTCCCCCAGGGCTGTTTCAGAGTTGGGTTTTGCTTCTCTTTTTCTCCCTCCCCTGCTCCGTGTTATTGTTCTCGTCCCTCCGCCTCCCCACGCACGTGCGGTGCCGCAGCAGCTGCGGGACCCCGACCCTTCCCCCCGAGCCCTGGCGGGAGCGGGCGGCCGGGGGATGCAGCCCTGGCCGCAGGAAGCAGATGAGGCAAATTGGAGCTGGAAGGGAGCCGGAGCCAACGGGCTCGGCCGCCAGCCCAGGGCGAGCCATGGCCGGGGAAGGGCTGGACGGGACCCAGCGCAGCTGCTCTGGCCGGGGGAGCCGGGCCCGGCGTGTCCGAGCGGAGCGGAGCGGGCAGCGCCAGCGGCACCCGGAGCACTGCCCGCCCGGGATGCGGCCCCGGCTCCCGCAGCTCCCCCGGCTCCCGCAGCTCCCCCGGCTCCCGCAGCTCCCGCAGCTCCCCTGGCTCCCGCAGCTCTCGCAGCTCTCGCAGCTCCCGCAGCTGCCCCAGCTCCCCCGGCTCCCGCAGCTCCCGGCTCCCGCAGCTCCCCCGGCTCCCGCAGCTCCCGCAGCTCCCGCAGCTCCCCCGGCTCCCGCAGCTCCTCCGGCTCCCGCAGCTCCCGCAGCTCCCCCGGCTCCCGCATCTCCCGGCTCCCGCAGCTCCCGCAGCTCCCCCGGCTCCCGCAGCTCCCCCGGCTCCCGCAGCTCCCCGCTCCCGCATCTCCCGCAGCTCCCCGCTCCCGCAGCTCCCGGCTCCCGCAGCTCCCCGCTCCCCCGGCTCCCGCAGCTCCTCCAGCTCCCGCAGCTCCCCCGGCTCCCGCAGCTCCCGGCTCCCGCATCTCCCGCATCTCCCCGCTCCCGCAGCTCCCCGCTCCCGCAGCTCCCGGCTCCCCCGGCTCCCGCTGGCCGCAGCCAGCCGGGCATTGCTGGGTCTGTGCCACCCGCGGGGCTCGGCGAGCTCCAGCTCCGCTCCTTTGTTCTTCGTTTATGCCCCATCCCTGCAGTGTCCAAGGCCATGATGGGCAGGGCCTTGAGCACCCTGGTGTCCCTCCCCATGGCAGGGCTGGGGCTGGATGAGATTTAAGGTCCTTCCAACCCAAACCATTCCGTGATGCCATGAGCTACCCAAGCCGTGTGGGTGTGGGTGCCAGGGAGGCACACAGCAGTGCATGGGGAGGCTGGAGCTGTGTTCTGCTTGGAGAGCAGTGATCATCAAAGTCCCTTAATTCTCAATTAGTATGTCTGCCCAAGGCTTTAAAATTGGTTAGATAGACCTCATTAGAAGTTAAATCTGAATTAACCTGTCCTTGCACAGGCGACTCCTGGGGACTCCAGTGGCAGCAAAGCCGGTTCCTGTTGGGGCAGCCCCTTCCTGGGCCAACGTGGGAGCATTTGGATGCATTCCCCTCGCAGGACACTGATCACAGCAGGGCTCTTCCCATGGCTCAGCCCTGCCTTGAGCTGGCCCTGGCACAGGGCTGCCGTGCCGGGGTATTTTTAGAGAAGATAAGAACAGTGGAAAGAGAGAGGTCTCCATTGCAAGGCACTTGGACTCTTTAATTATGTTTTTGGTCTAGAAAATTACATGATTCCCAGAGCATAAATAGAGAACACACAGAAGGTAATTGCACCTCTGGGTGCAGATGAGCTGGTCGCAGGGAGAGGCCGTGTGGAGTCCAGGATCAGTGGGAAGAGGTGCAGGGGGAGGGAGAAATGGGCTCCTTGGAGCTGCTGGATACTGCCCCTAATATTGCACCTGCCTCACCCCAGGTTCCTGACACCCCGTCCTGTCCGTGGTGCTTATGGGGGACCCACAGCCCCATAGAGGTGGAGACCAGTCCTGTGAGTCACTCCACTGCCATAAATCCCTGCATTTTGGGGGCAAACCCACCCTTGGGCCCTCCCTGTGTTGCCCACAAAACTTGTGGTCGCGATCTGCCCCTGCCAGAATTACCTTTTACCCACTTGGAGCTGATTTCAGCACAGTTGCTGACTTGGCTTTATTAGTTTCTTCTTTATCTTTGGATTCCTGCCAGATGTCCTTGTGGCCTGTAAATTTTGCATTCTCTGCGTCCATTATCAGTGGTACATCCTTCTTTCCAAGCTTTGTTCACCTCCCTCTAGGTCTGAGATCATGAGAAGTATGTCCAGCCCTAAACCTTAACAAGGCAATTCTATCAACAAGTGATTTGTTTTTCTAACACCTGGATATCACTTAGAGCTTGTTTGCTACTCTGTTTCATGGATTAAATCTCCCTTTTTGTTGATTAGGCTTGAAAGTACGCAAAGACCAAACATCAAAGAACATCCTTGCTTAAGGAAATTTTACATATTCCACATTTTGGAACACCTGGGCACAGAGGCCAGTCCAGGTTTTCCGGAGATGCTGGAGATGTGTCCCTGCCTTTGGCTGGGGTGTGCCCTGGCCGGCTCTTGGCTCCACAGGGAGGAAAGACATTTTAAAAGTGTTTCCATGTTTGTACCTTCCATGGTGCTCACGAGTGGGGAACCTGCAAGGAGAGCCTCGGTTTTCTCTGCATTTCCTTTTCCTTCAGAGCAGCCTTGGTTTCCAGCTGTAATCCAGAAGTGCCTGATGGAGAATATGGGCCTCAACGTGCATCTCTTGCCTCCATGTGCTGCCCAAAATGATGTTCTTGTTCTGCAGCAGAAGGGGCAGAGCAGGACCATTTTCTTTTCAGTACCTTATTTTAATACAGACAAGCTTAATATTTGGGGTGTGCTTTTCTTTTAAAGCATTTAATTAAAAAACCCCCGAAGCTCTGCCTTGGCAATTTTCTGTGTGTCCCCACATTTGCATGGTTCCCTGTGATTACACAAGGAGCTTTCTCCAGGTGGGACCTCATTTTCCAAGCACTTCCCACCCCATCCCTGGAGTCCTGATGTTCTTGGGATCTGGAGCCTGTATTTGGGGTGAGTCCAGCAAACTCAAAGGTCTTGATGATGGGAGGAAGCCTGACAGCTGGAGCTGGGAGATAGGAGAGGGACTCTGAAGAAAACAACTGGGATTGGATGAGGAAATTTGGGCTTCAAATCCATCTCCAGCTGCAGTTTGTGGAGCAGTTTTGCAGAGCCTTCCCCCAGCCTCCCTCCTCCGGTTTAACCCTCCACATGGCCAAGTGCTGGAGATGGGGGATTTCCCCCTCCTTCCTCCTCACTGTTCCCAGTATAAATACATGGAGCAAAGCCGCCAGCTCTGTTTATTGAACACAAATAGAAGATAAAATAGTGGAAAACCAATTTTTTCATGCTCATTGGTGGGAAAGATTAAAATTATGCAAATCCTCAGCAGCGAGCTTGGTGCAGAGATAAGGGGATGTTCAAGTCAGCTGGCTGCCTGCTAATTCACTCATTGAAAACGAAATGAGCAGGAAAGCTGTGAGCGGCGTCACGGGCCCCTCACGGCGCTGGGATTTCTGTGCTGAGAGGAAGCTGAACAAAGAAAGCCCTTTTTTGGAGGTGTGCAGGATCCGTGCTGAGATGCTCACCCTGGAATCACGTGTCTGCCCAGTGCCTGGGGAGCCCCGGGATGCAGCACCTCCACCTTGGCCAGGGTCTGTCTCCAGCCCCTGTGCAGTGACCTGAAATGCCCTGACCTGGTGGTTCTGGGGGAGAATCAGGTGGAATCTGCCACCTTGATCCCTCAGCTGGATTCCATAAGCAGAGCAAGGCTGGGAGTTGAGTGGGAAACCACGAAATAAGAGTGATGCTGGTCTTGGTGCTTTCTGCTGCACCAGTGTGGCTCTGGGGGGCCGCGGGAGGCAAAGTGGGTTCAGCAGGACGTTCCCTAACCCGGTACAAAGGGTTCTGCAAGGCAGGGGAAGGGCAGGCCCCTGCTGAGTGCTGGATCTGGGCTTGCCCCCACGATCCCAGCGCTGCCATCGAGGAACCAGTGCCCGTCGCTCCCACCCGTCTGCCCCGGACACGCCCGCCTTGCAGTGGGAACCCAGTCTTGAAATTCCCCGTATGCGCACGTTCATTAATTTTTGCAAAGCAGCAGTGCTGTGGGGGTTTTCCCGGGATGAAAGGCCCGTGTGTGTGTCTGGGGAGGATCAGGGTATGTGCAGATGCGTTTGTGGTCGGAAAGAAGCGAGTGAAGCGGCCTCGCATCGCCCTCTGACTCTGGGTCTGACTCAGCCCTGAGCTTTGGCTGAAGGAAACTTAACTCCTTTAGACCAATCTGAGCCTGTAGTGCTGGAGGGCATTAAGTGGCCACCTCTGGAGAGGTATTAGGGTGAATACTGGGGCTTTTTGCTCACTGTGCTGCTCGCTTTGCCCAGCCCAGGCTCCTCAGTCTGTGCATTTATTTCTTGGGATCTCTCAAGATGTTCCAGGCACAGGGGAGACCAAAAACCCCCACAAACCAAAACCTTGTAAAGCAGCTGAAGCTGCTGACCATGCAAAGGCACCCAGGAAATGATGAGGGCTGCTCATTGTGCTGGGAGAGGGACCCGGTGCCAGTGAGTGTTTTTGGAAGGGTTTGTCTCACTTCCTGTCAAATCAATATTTATTCACAAATCTATTTGTTTGCTTTTGTCATTGAAAACTCTTGTGGGCTTTTTTTTGTGTGTGTGCGTTGTTTTGTTCCCCTTGTGTATTTTTGGCTGCACAGTGCTGGCGAGAGGGGCTGCCACAGCCTTTCCTGGCTCCAGTCATTCCAGCTGCTTCTCCTAACCCGTGGTTTTGAGCCTCTTTTGTAAGGTGGGACCTGGCTGGCAGCTCTCCTCTGCCTGGGCACGGCTCCCTCCCCACTCCCCCCATGTGCCCTTGGGCTGGAGGTGATGATGGGTAGGAAGGGGTTGACAGGAGCAGTGTTTTTCCATTACTGTGGATCACAGTGGAACAGGGGTGTGGAAGAAATCAACTGCCCCCCAAAATCATACAATCACAGAGTGGTTTGGCTTGGCAGGACCTTAAAGCCCATCTCATTCCACTCCCTGCCATGGGCAGGGACACCTTCCACTGTCCCAGGTTGCTCCAAGCCCCGTCCAGCCTGGCCTTGGGCACTGCCAGGGCTGGGGCAGCCACAGCTGCTCTGGGCACCCTGTGCCAGGGCCTCACCAAAATGCAGTTTCAGTGTCAGTGCTGGCTCTGCTCCTCTGTGCTTGGTTTTCCTTCAACTCCAGAGCTGTTGCCAAAGCCACTGCCGGTTCATGCTCAGGGTCCTGGGGAGTATGGGACACCCCCTGCATCCCTGTGATCCCGCAGGAGCTGCCTGGATCAGCACGTGCCAGCCTTCCCCCTTGGCCTTTGGTCCTGCTTGAGTTTCACCATCCCCACCAACCTTCTGCTTCATTTCTTTTCCATTTTCCTGTGAGTGAAACAAATAATGGCTGGAGCTTTGCCCTCCCTCAGCTGCTCTCCCTCTTCTCTCCTCCTCCATCCCCTGACTCATTCCTGATGCCCCAGCCCATCCTCTGCTGTTTGTTCCCTCCCTGCCCTCACCTCCTTGCTGGTTCATCTGCGCTGCCGTGGTGCCCAGCGTGAGGACAGGGATGGGGATGTGGCACCTCTCCTTCCCTGCCAGGGTTCCGGCTGCTGGCCCAGCCCTCTGCACCTGCCCAAGGCTGCAGGATGGGGACGGTGCCGCGACGGAGGCAGGGCCGGGGCTGGAGCTGCAGGTGGAATAAAACAGGGATTTTTACAGCCAGCTGAGGACCTACTGTGCTCGGGGATGTGGGGAGAGCTTTGCCTCCTCCTGGGTTTGTCTGCTGAGCCCCATAGCTGGAATATTATTTATCTGCCCCCAGCCAAATCACGCAAAGCTAAATTGAGCTGTGGCAGGCGAAAGTGTGAAGCGTATTATTAGGAACAGGGAGCTCTTGTTCCACAGCTGCTGCTGCTGCTGCCGTTGGTAATTAATGTTTGAGGAATTGCAGATCTTCATTAGGAGAACAATTAGATTAACGAGAGAACTCGAGCCGAGGCTGTAGTGGGAAAGGGCTGGGGGGAGGCTTTAAAAACAAAATAAAATCCCTCCCTGGCACCCTGCCTCGCTGCTCCAGAGACGTGCCGATGCTCTTGGAGGCACTGGGAGGAGACTGGTCCCTCCTTTCCAAGCGGTGACAGGCACTCGCGGCCTCGTGCTGGGGAGGGAGCATGTGGGGGCTTCATTACGGGGAGGAAAGAAGCAATCCGTGATTGTCATAAATATTTCAGACAGCCCAGCACCCATCACTTGGCCGCAGCACAGGTTTATTAGGAGAGAGAGCTTTGGGCAGAGGCTGCTCAGGGCTCAGCAAGGTCCTGGGCTTGCATCGTTAAAAGCTTTAATTGGTGTCCTTGTTGCTGGAAACACTGACCCGTCCGAGGCAAGATCACCCCGGCCACGAGGTATCGCCTGCAGGGCCTGGGCTTAATTCAGGCCAATAAACAGGCCTGAAGCTGAGGGATGTAAGATGCTTCTTAACAATATTCTTTCAGCAAGAGTTGTTTGGGCTTCCTCCCACCCCCAATTTTCTTCCCTGTGCTTGTGCTGGGTCCATCCATGAACCTGCAGCAGCTTTGCCCTCACGCAAGGAAGGTGCTCACAGCTGGCTGATGAGCAGGATGCAGCAGGAATTCACTCAGGATAAATGAACCATTTAGAGAGGTTGTAAAATCACAGAAAGTAACGACAGAAGGGAGGTTGGAAGGTCAATTAGTCCCTCTCGCTGGCCCAAGGCAGCACCATGCGTTTGGAAGTCGTCGGAGGAAGATGCATGCCTGGCCTTCCTAAAAACCTGCAGTGGTGGTGTTCCCATCCCTGGGCTGTTCCCTGGGTCCCTGGCTGTGGCCCCACTGCTGCCTCAGCCCCACACAGCCTCTCCCGTTGGGCACCAGCAATGTCCTCCCACTGGGAGATGTTCCAAGCACCGCTCTGGACCAGCCACACCGTGCCCAGCTTCTGGTGGCAGGGATAGAGTAGAGGCTTTTCATCTCTTCCGGTTTTAGGAAATTTAACCACAAGAAACTCGTGCTCTCCAGCAAGGTGGAACCCCTGAGTGATGCCAACAGGTCTGAGCTGGGATGGTTCCACCTTCTAGTGGAAGGTGTCCCTGTTGATGGCAGGGGATTGGAACAAGAGGATCTTTAAGGTCCCTTCCAACCCAAACCACTCTGGGATTCTGAGGAGGAGGCTGTGGGTCAGCTCCCAAAAGCAGAGAGAGTTGGGGTGTTAGAAATCCCAAAGGTGGTGTGGGGGGCTCAGCTTCTGTTCACCATCTCTTCTGCCCAGCCCCAGGAGAAAGCTGGAAGTTTTGCCTTTCAGGGGACAGCAGATTTCTCCCTTCGGTAATTGATGGGGACAAAAAAGTTGTATTTCCTGGCAACTCCAGATGGTGCAGTGACAATAAAGCCATTTTCTGCAATATGGTGGCTTCTGCATGTCCGAAGGAGAGATTTGTTGTTGGCCCCATTCCTGTTTGGCTCGGTGCCTCCGAAGATGGACGAGCCGTTCCCGAGCGCTGGCTGAGCAGGCGGAGGGTCGGGGCCCTGGGAAGCTCCCGCAGCCGTGCTGAGCAGCAGGGAAGGAATCTGTTGCTGTGAGGCAGTGCTCTGCCCTGCCCTGCTGGAAATGGAGGACACACAGCACCCTCCTCCCTGGCCAGGCACAGCCCGTTGCATGGGGATGGTCCTCACCTGCCGAGGAACTGTTACTGCGTGTTTAATTCATGGCCCGCAGAAACAGCGCCGGGAGCGCTCAGCCAGCGCCTACTCAGAAAAATCTCCCTGCCTGATCCTTCTGATGATTGACTGCTACAAAGACACCGAGATGATCTCAGCAGCTTGTCAGAAAAAGCCCTTATGTTGGTTTTAGGTAACATGTAAAACGACGTGCGGAGCAGGTGGAGACTTTTTGAATGCTGCGTAATGGGAAGGTTCTCCCATGGTGCTCTCACACGCTCCTTTCCTACAGCCTGCTCCAGCAGGGATGTTACCAATCTCCAAATGCTTACAAAGGTTTTAAGCCACCTCTGATGTGTGCCTGGTGTGTCTGGGCTGTGCATGGGCTGCTGTATCCCACCCAATGGAAGCAGCCAGCTCTGGGCTGGGATGTTTGGACCGGCCTCTACAGCTGCTCAGAGCACAGAGGGAGGAATACCAGATTCAATAGAAGCAAACTACCTGGGTGAGATTAGGCTGTCAGGTAGGAGCTGGAGTGCTGTGAGGCTGGTGTTACTCCCAGTTTCTGCCTGTTTGGCAGCCTCTTAATTTTGCATCTTGTATGGAAGATGGAAATGGCAGCAGAGCCCTGCCTGGCTGAGCTGCTCAGCTGGGAAGCGCCGCTGGCTTGTGCCACCTGGGGGTTGCTGCACGTTGGTGTGGTTTGTGGGCTTCAGTCAATGCATGAAGGTAATTTCTGGAGGCACCCACTGCAGCTGGGGCTCTCTGCAAGGATGTGACAAGAGCCAGAGGCTTCCCTAGATAGACAGCCCAGAATTAAATCAGAGGGAAAGCAAGCACGGAGCATGGATGTGGCTTCCTGACCCCACTGCTGACCTTGAGCAGTGCAGCCTAAGCCTCTGACCAGTCTGTTCTGGTGTCTACTGGTCTGCAGGGCTCTACCAGCCCAAGCAGCGACCCAGCATCCTCCCAGCTTAGCTCTTAAATTCAGATGAGATCACGACAGCAAGTGATGGATGGATTTTTTCTTTCTCTCCTCCTTTCTTAATCTCCCCTGGCTGGTGGGTCTGAGACACAGGATTCCTGCCAGAGCAGGGGAAGGGATTTGCTCATCTTGCGTCTTGCAAGCTCAAAACCAAATCCTCTTTATGGAGTTTAACCCCCTGTGTTGGCTGGCAGGGCTGGAACGCCTGGCAAATGGGGAGGGGATGAATGCCGAAGGAGAAGGCAGAGTGAGCTCGAGAGGGGAGGCCCAGGAATGACATCTCACTACCGAAGAGGTGCGCTCTGAGTGGGGCTTGATGGCAGCACTCCTGATCCTGGGGTGGAAAGAAGGCAGCTGGAGGCATCGCGGGGCCTGTGGCCATGGGAGCCACATTGCCCCGTGTGCTCCAGAGCAGGCGGCTGTGAAACCCAGGGAAGACAGCTCTTTCCTAATAACCTTGATTAGCTTTCCTTGCTGGTCACTAATCAGCAAGATGCAAGCAGTGGTGATGAAGCCAGCTCTGCGCTAGGGACAAAGAAAGACAAGCCTCTTTATCCTTCTTACTGCGGCTCAGCAGCCCGTCCTCGCCTGCAGCAGGATTTGCTGGGGTGGTTGTGTGGCTGCCACTCACCCTCCTGGCTCCTCTGTCCCTTCCTCACTGGAGCACAGTTCTGCCCCTTCCATGGGTGTGAGGAAAGCAAACAGCTCATCAGCTGCACTGTTGCCACAATGATTTTCATTCACCATCAAATAGCAATTAGGAGAAACTTTGCGTGTTTGCTTCACTACTTTTATTTCCTGTCACTTGTGATGAGGAGAGTGCCCTGCCTGGGGACTGCAGCAGTCCCATGGCATCTCCTAGCCTGGTGCCCAGGGATGTGCAGACAAGAGTGGCCATGAGGTCTACAGGCTGTAAAAAGGAAATTTATTTCTTTTCTTTTTCATTTCTCAAGGCCCTAGGCTTGCCTGTCTGTGGGCTAGGGGTGTTCCTGGGCTGGAATTCATGAGAAAGGAGGGACAGTCCCTCTGCATCTCAGCCATGGGGGACCCTAAAGATGATAAGCAGGGGGTTAAGTTTTCCTCTGTCTTCATGTAAATCCAGACCCACTTTGTCATCCTCCATGGAAGCCTCTCTGGGTTCAGTGGGCTGGGAGGGAGCAGGGTCCTTGCCTGTGACTGGTTAAAGTCTTCCAGTCTGCTGTGTTTAGAGAGAGTTCTGTATTTTGGTTTTTGTGTGAGGTGTGTGCCTGCGTGCAGTTTGGGGGTTTTTTTGGGTTATTTCACTCATAACTCGTATTGTTGGGGACTGTTTCTCCCTGGGGATAAAAATGAGCTGTGCAAAATCTGGGTGAAGCTGGGGCTGGGAGTGCTCCTGTCCCTGGGGCGGTGCTCTGGTGGGAGCAGCAGGAGGGTCCCTTGCCCGGGTGCCCCTGCCCAGGTGCCCTGAGGCTCCCGGGCTCGGCTCCGTGAGGAGCCGGGCGCTGATGGAGATAACAAAAGGAGACGATGGATCGGCGATCGCGGTAATGAGAAGGTTGTTCTTGCGCGAGGGCTGGTGACATCCTACACCCATCCGGCACTCGCAGCCGGAGCTGATAAAGCACCCTCATGTTCCTAATTAACTTTCTGGAATGTTTTTTCTTCCTTTCGATTTTTCATCTCTTTTTTTTCCTTCTGCTTGGGCTGCAGGCTGGTGGAAGATGCTCTGCTCGGGCACCAGCCACAGGGGAGCAGGTTGCCACACTCGGCCGTGCTCCTCCCCGGAGCGAGGGATCTCCGTGGGGCAGGGACTGGCCTCCAGTGCTCCTGGCCTGGCTGCTGGGGCTGGGAACCCACTGCTTGTCCTCAGGGGACAGTTTGCACAAATCTTTTTGTTAAGAACCACCTATTTTGTGAGAGACCAGTTTAGGTTGCCCTCAGAGGGCAGCAGAAAACTTTAGGAGCTGGAGGAAGGCCAGGCAGGTTTCTATCAGCAGGTGAGCTCCTGTTGGTGAGGAGTAGCAGTGTCAGCCCTAGGAATGGGCTTTGGCCCCTGCTTCCGCAGGGGTTTGAGGTGAAGGAGGGGCTGGCATTGCCTCGTGCTGAACACAGAGGGAGTCCCTGTGCAGACCTGGCAGAGCGGTTTGGAGGGTGGAGAAGGTCACAAGATGCAGCAGCATCCAAATTTCTGCGTGAGGGGAGCAGAAAGCCAAAGCTGGAGGGATTAGCCTGGTCAGAAGGACTGATGCCATCTGGATGGGCTCTTCCCAGTACAGGTCATCTTCGTGCCATGCTGAGAGTCAGGAAAGCACCGGTTCCTCATTGTTCAGTGGTGTTCTCATATGTTCCTAGGTGGACACGCACAGATGTGAGGCCAGGCAGTCTTTCCTCCCCAGGAACGTGGAGTTGATCTGAACCTCCGCTTGATCTCAGACAAAGGCTTTTCCTTAGCTTGGACTCCAGACATGAGAAAGGCTGTTGCACTTTGCTGGTGTGGGCAGCAGAAGCAGCTGGTTGGTTGGGCTCTTTGTTGAGTTTTTGTCTTTTTTGTCGTTTTTTTCCCTCTGCTGTGTGCAGTAACCCAGCATTACCCATCAGCCCAGGTCCCAGACTTGGGGTGCAGGCGCTTTGGGAGGGAGACACTGGTGATTTTAGCATTATTTTCTGTCAGAAGATGGTGTTGGCTCCCCTGGCGGAGCTGAGGATGCTGCAGGATGTGGCTGACGGACGGTTATTTACCCGGCGCTGTCGGCGTCCGCGTGGTGAGCGCAGAGCCGGGATGCAGTCTGTGCCCCAAGGAGCTCCCAGTCTGTCAGGCAGCTAAGCTGGGGCTAATGATGAATGACTTCTTAAATAAATAAATAAAGCTCAGAGGCAGGGAAAAAGAAACGTGAAGTATTACCCTGAACCACAAGGCAATTTAGTTGACGGTTCCTGATGCCGTCGGGCGCTCGGTGGAGATTGCGATGGTTTGTTGGGAAATGCTGAAGGATGGGGTGTGTTTGTGTGGGAGCGAGGGGAAGGGGATGGGGAGTGTGGTCCTGGGTCAGATCCTTCCCTCTGTGCACCCTGGAGGAGAGCCCAGCCCTGCAGAGGAGAAGCCACATCTTCTGCACTGTGCTGGCCCAGGAGGATGCTCCTGGGATCTCTGGTTGTTCTGGTGCTGCCTCCGTCTCGACTTTTTGCAGGGGGGTCCTTTGGGTCCTCCCTGGGCTGTGGCCACAGCCCCCCAGAGTGTGGATGGGCTCCCTCAGGAGGGTGCAGCCAGGCCAGGGGAGCTGTGCTTCCTCCTCCTCCTCCTCCTCAGCTGATCCCCGCGGGCTGCGGCGCTGCCCCTCTGCCCTGTCCGTGCTGCGCTGCACCTGCGGAGCGCTCCGAGATGCATCACTGCCTGTCACAGCTGTCACTGCGGGGCACGTGGCGGGGGGAAATTAATTCCTCCTGACGATCCAAAGCCAACCCGGAGCTCTCCAGTCTCATTTCTCCTGCAGTGACCACAGCTTAACCCTCGCTGTGCCGTCGCACCCCCAGGCAGGGAGCAGCATCTCTTGGAACACCCACATGGCCATGCCCCAAAATGGCCCTTGTGCCTGTTGCTTGGGGATGATGCTGGGCACTTCACACACATGGAGGGACCAGAAATGCCACAGGGGGAAAAAAAGAGAGAGAAAGAGAGCATGTGTGTGTGTGTGTGTGTGTGTGTGCATGCAAACACAGTGAGCTGTCTTAGTGTGCAGTTTCCTCTGGTTTTCCACATTGTAAAAAGGGATAATACTGTCATATTAAAGCACTTGGAGATCAGGGGATGAAAAGCAGCGAATAGGACTGAGACAGTCCTGATCAAAGCTCTTTTTTTTTCTCCATCTGTGTTTGTTTCCCCATGGAAGATAATACTCTGCCTCTTTCTTGTAAGTATTTTTTTAAGGTCTAAGTAACTCCGTGATAGATAAACAGCCTGCTTCACTCTGAAGGATCTCTGCTGCCTGCTCTAATTGTGTTTGCCAAACCCCTGGCCTGCCTTCAGGAGTGGCTTGGGGAGCTGCATTCGAGGCTGGAGGAGAAACTGTGTCCAGCAGCTTTAGGGTGGAAGGGACTGACTTGGAAATGCTCCATCCCATCCTTTTTTTTGGGCAGGATCAGGCATCTTTTGAGATCAGTCCTTCCTGCACAGCCCATGGTGCTTGGCACCTAAAGCAACCTGAGTGTGGCTGCCCCATCCCTGGAAGTGTTCCAGGCCAGGCAGGGTGGGGCCCTGGGTACCCTGATCCAGTGAGTGGCATCCCTGCCTATGGCAAGGGGGGTGGAACGAGGTGATCTCTGAGGTCCTTTCCAACCCAAACCATCCTGTGATTCCATGGCGTGGGCTGTGCCGGGCTCCAGAGCCAGCACTGCCCGTTGGCATCTCCTTGTTCCCCAGCACCCACGGGGAAGGACCAGGGTGGGCTCCCGGGCCACTCCTTGTCCCAGCCCTCGTGAGGCTGGGTTTGCCAAGGACAGGGTGTTGGATAGGAGCAAGCCGGAACTGTGGGGTAGTGAATTCAAATTTCATCTCTGCCCTCCCCAGGGGAGGTGACAAATGAGCTGGTGGTTGTGCTAAAAGCTTTCCTTTCTCTCTTTAGAGAGGTTGCTGGGAGGAAATGAAGTGACCCACTGACCTCTGTTAATACACAGCACAAACTAAGCTGGTGCTGCTGGAAGGAAGAGCCCTCAGTGCAGCCCTCTGCCTGCAAGGTGTTTGCTTCCGTTGATGTGTCTAATGGGAGCAATTCTCCCACAGCAGTTGCTGAAAATGAAGATATTTAATCATCTCCTAGATCCAAGTGGAACTTTTTGCAGAGAATTTCTTTAAAATCACCCTTCTCCTTTTCACAGGCAGGTGAAACAGAAAAGAAGCCCAAGTGCTTTTTTTTTTTTTTTTTTCCCAAGTTGTCATTTTGTAATGAATCTGAAATGGATGCATGATTCCTCCCTCCTGGATTTTTTTCAAATGCGGAGCAAATGTTTCAATTACCAGCTCCGTGGGGGCTAAGAGCAAGTAACATATGGCAAAATGTTGTGCAGAGAGGTTGTGGACTGCCCATCCCTGGAAGTGTCCAAGGCCATGCTGGATGGGGCTCTAACTGGCTCTAGTGGAAGGTGTCCCTGTCATTGGCAGGTTGGAACAAGGTGAGCTTTAAGGTCCCTCCTGTGGTCCTGTGAAAATCCCTGCACAGTTCTGACCCGTCCCGGTGTCAGTAGCTGCAGACACTGGTTTTTAGCAGCATTGCCCTGCTTAAGCAGTGAGGACCAAGGCAGCCAAACCCCTCCTTCTATATCCCCTCAGATACCCAAAGTAGCTTAAGGGAGTTAGGTGTCCAGCACCCTCTGAAATGGGAGTTGCTGGGGGGAAAATCTTCAAAAGCATCTTAGTGGCTTAGGCTAAGTCCCTTTGACTCCCAGGGGAACTTAAGCTCTTAAGAAATGTAGGTGCTTTGGAGCATTTCACCCCCTGTGCCTCGCTCCACTGGATCCCTGCAGGTCCCTGGCTCGGTCCTGGCTGCAGGAGCTGCACTGGGAAGCTGCTTCTTGCATACACTTCTCAGTTTTATTATTTTTAATAATGCTCTCCCAGACCCCGTGCTCGGTGCTTACAAGCTGCACACATGGCCTTGCTTAGAGCTGGAGATTAGGCAGCACACAAGAATGAATGTCTTACAGGAGCTCTTTTACTGTAAGAACTAATCTTATTCCTGAAATGTGACCGTATCTAGCACAAATCTGACCCCACTGGGGGCCATGGCGTCACTTAATTGCATTCTTTAGCAAGGATTGAGGTCTGTTAGGTGGCTTGCTTGTGTTGCAGGAGATCCTGTGCCAGGGAATTTAGTGAGGGTTTGCAGGTCCGTGGAGCAGCACAGGAAAAGTGCCATTATGTTGGCTTGGCTGGTGCCAGGGGCTTGGCTGGGTGCTCAGGGACAGGCAGGGGTGAGCAAAGCTGCTCCAGAGAGCACAGACAAGGTAAGCTGTGCCCTGAGGAGGGGAGAGGATGGGTGACAGAGCCCTTGGGATGTGAGCTTTCATCAGAACAATTCCCACTGGGTTTCAGCCTCGTTGTGTGGCAGCTGGGTTCCAGCAGGGCGTGTTCTGCACTGGAGGCAGGAGTCGTGCAGGGGATGGGTCTGTTCCCTATTGCCAGGGCCCTGCCAAGGAGCAGAGCAAACCCTGTCCTGGCCTGTCCTCCATATCCACGGGGGAACCAGGTGGGTGCACATCCTGCTGTCCTGAAAATCCCGTATCCGGGGGGGAGACAGCCAGGGATGTACCTGCTCTGAAGGATGAGTTGCTGGATTGGAGCTGACATGTCCTAATATCTCTGCCAGCACTTTCTGTCTCCGTCAAGGGCTCGGGAAGCACATTAGCACCGGAGCGGAAGTGTCACCCTCTGGCATCTCCTTCTCTAATCTTGGAGCTGTTGCTGCATCCCCGGTACCAGATCTTCTCCATCGGAGCCCATTATATGGCATGAAAAGCCGTGCTGGCTCTGGGAGAGCGGAGCTGCCAGGCTCCTCTCTCTGGAGGAGGCGGAACATTTCCCTGACGTTCAGTCCCCTGCGTTCAGCTCCATCCTGGGGGGACTTTGGGGACGTGCTGCAGGGAGCAGCCAGGCTCTTGCGTGCTCTCAGCTGCGGAAGATCATTGGTGCCACGTTTGGGGAGCACATGAGGCTCACGGAGATGTTTGGTGGCATTTTTGGCACTGGCGGGGGTGGATATACTGCTCTGATAAAGAAAAATAAGAGTTTCTGAAATGGTGGCTGAGCCAGCATGATTTGTTTGATTTTATTTTAATATAGACACCTAAAATAGTTGGGTGGATTCCTGCTCTCTCCAACCCCAGCCTTGCTGGTGGGAACGGGGAGCTATGTGACTGAAGGAGGAAGAAGGGAGAGCCAGGGAGCTGCAACGCAGCTCCATTTGTTGTGCTGGCATCGATGCCACATCCCCAGTTTAATTAACAGTTCCCATCACAGCTATTCACGATGTTCCCTGCTCGCCCCTGACAGCAACAAAAGAAACCCCAACGCGTTGTTGTGCGCCCTGGAACCCTGCGAACCCCGCGTTAGGGCTGGCTGGAGCCTCTCTGTGTTGCTCTAAGTGTGTCTAGAACAAACATTTGAAGAGATTCCCAGTGACAGGATTCGGATTTTTTTCTCTTTTTTGTACCAATATTTGTGCTCATTTTCCGTGAGCCGGCACTGAAGCACAGACGATCTGGGCTAGCACAGAGCACACAGCAGAGGCTTTGTAATCCTCAAAGTGCAAGTCCAAAGCTTCTCTCTGAAAAGTTGTTCTTTAGGGCTGAGTACATATGGGGACTTCTTGTTTATCCTGGCTTTTCTTTTAATTCTGCACAGTTCAGCCTTGGAGAGTTAATGGGACAGAAAAAGATTAAAATGCCCCTTCACACTGCCTGTCCCGATGGTCTCCCACCCCGATGTGTGTCAGAAAGCTTAAATAGCCTCGCTATCCCCTTAGTCCTTTCAAAGCCTTTGATCATTGTACACTATCTCCTACCTGGCTTTCCTCCAAAAGGTGATAAACCCCAGGTTTGATTTCTAATTGGAGTAACGGTAGCGGGAAGGAATCTGTCAGATCTGAGAGCATCCTTCCACAGCTCTGGCCCATTATCACGGTGCTCAGTGTCTGGCTGATGGGAAACCTCTGAGCTGCCGACCCTGTGAGGAGGTTGTGGCTGCAGCTTTCACTCTATTTTCAGCCCTTCTGGGGCAAATCTCACCTCTGTGACTGAGGGAAGCGTTTACCAGTATTGACACACAGGACTGGAGTGGTGGCTAAGAATACAGCTCCCTTAATGCCATTCCAGCTTTGCACAGGGATCAGGATAAAGCTGTAAGCAGGGAGCTCCGTTTGGAGCCAGGAGTTGTCTCCATGGAAATGTGCTGGCAGGGTGAGGGGTGCAGGCGGGTGCTGAGCGCGGTCTCCCCTGCCACAGCCCTGCTGATGTGCTGGTTCTGTCCTGCTGCCACGTTCTGCCACGTCCAGGGCAGAACTGGTCAGGAGAAAATCTCTCCCACCTCCTGTAGAGGCTGCGTTTGCTTGATCCATCAGGATCAGCTGTGGCACCCCCTGCTCCAGGGATTCTCCCTTCCAGTTTTGTGCAGCTCAGTAACACAGTTCCCCTGTGGGATGCAAGTGGGGAAACTGAGGCACCGAGTGGGGTAGAGGCTCTTGGATGTGCAGAGTGCTGCTGCAATCCCAGCCTTGGAAAAGCTGGATCCCCCCATGGAGCTGGGCTCCTCCATGGAGCTGATCCCCCCGTGGAGCTGGTCCATGCCCACGGAGCCGGGTGGGTGCTCGGTGGCACCCTGGGGAAGGTGCCCCGGGGTCCCTGCAGGGGCCATGCGCTGCAGTGGCCGCTCGGGCTCTGCTCGGCCGCTGCCCGCCCGCCCCTCAGAGCTGTCCCTTTGTGCTCCGCAGGTGCTGACAAGGCTGGGGAGACGCTGCAGTTCCCGCTGAGCCGGAGCCTTCCCGGCTGGGGCCGAAGGCCTTTGCAGAGGATGAGGATCCTTCCCAGCCCTGGGATGTCTTCGCTGGTCTCCCTCGTGAACCTCCTCTCCGTGCTGCTGATGGACTGCGTTGCTGAAAGTGAGTGACTCTGCTGTCCCCCTGCTCCTTTTTTCACCCTCCTCCTTTTCATCGTTGAAGAAGTGAAGCTCAGTACCTGATCGAGTGTTACATTTTCCAACATCCTTAACTTTCCAGCAGTGCCTCCTATTGTTCCCAGCCCCGCCTCGGAGGGACACAGGGTGGCTGGGTCCTCACAGCCTGCTTTGAGCTTCGGGTTGCCCCCAAGGCTGCCAAAGAGCTGGAGAGAAGGGAGGGAGCTGCCTGACAGCTCTTGCCAGAGCCCTCCTCCCCCTTGTCCTGGCCCCATCTCCACCCAGCTCGCCCATATTGTCCTCTCCTGCTTCTGCCTTTCAGCATCTGTCAGACACTGGTGACCGTTGTCATGTTACTTTCTGGGGCTGGATTCCAAACAGCCTTTCAAGAAAGAGTATTATGTTTCTCCTTCCCCTGAGTGAACCAGTTCCAGTTCAACACAGTTTTTATCTTTGCTGCCTTTCAATTCCTGCTTTAAAAAATGAAAAGGGGAAGGGAAAAAAAAAAGTGAAAATCTTCAGCGACTTGAATGTAATGTTCCTTCGACATGAAGGCTGATCGCTTGGGATCAGTGGGGAATAGACTTTTCCAAGCTGATTGAATTATGACTTTTTTTCCTCCCCAGCAAAGCTGCTTGAAGCTGGTGAGAGGGCTGCTCTGGTCAGCGTAGCCCTTGACAGCTTTTAACGTAATCGCTTCGTTATCGGGGTTTATTACGATGACGCGGTTGCCAGGGATTGAATGGACCCACGACCTTTTGTTGCTGGGAGATGTTTTTGGAGCGGTGCTTTCCGTCCTCTCTGCAGCAGGCAAGGGGGGATGTATTTGCCCTTGCCTCTCTCCTGAGTTTTGCTGGGTTCACGCTTAATCCCTCTTTGCAGAGAGAAACACTCATGTGCAGAAAGATAATGTTTTCGTCTATTCTTTTTCGTTTCAAAGCCTGGGAAGTGAGCTGGGCTCCGGGAGGTTCACTGTGGGGTGAGGTGTTGGCTGTGGGTCAGTCTGCACCTCAGATGGCACCACTGGTCCATAAAGGCATTCCCACAGCTTCAGCCTGAGCTGTCTTGAGTGGCAGCAGCCGTGCAGAGTCTGGCAGCAGGGAACTGCCACGAGCCTTTTGCCCGAGGATTTATCCAGGGTCCTACTGTGGCGTTGGAGCCGATGCTCTTGCAGGGTCTTTATGAGCACCCAGAGTCAATGGGTGCTGCTTTGTGGCTTTGTTGGCTAGTGAAGATGGGCACAGGGAATCTCCATTCCTGGATCTTTGTGCAGTGGAGTCAGGAGTGGGGATACAGTGGAAATCTGCAGTCAGGGCTCCAGGGTCTTGTTCTTGTCCCTGGTTTGCTGTAACACACCTGGCAAAATCACTCAGTTTACAAAGCAAACTGCAGCTCTGCAGGCAGGGATGGAGAGTTCAGGTGTTCTGCAGCTCTACAGCCTCTCTGTATAAGCAGAGCCCTGATTCATCCCCGGTGATACCTGAGTGCCTGTGAAAGCTGGGCTCCATTTGAATTCTGAGTGTACAGCAAGGCCTGTGTGCTCAGGGCTGGGAGTGGGCACTGCAGAGTCAAGGCTTCTCCAAATCATGGCTGTGTGACCTCGGTTCTCTTGTGGTTTTCATTTTCCTGGGAAGGAGCACATGTCTTGTCTGTGCATCATCTTTGGGGTGAGGTTTGCTCAGAGGTTGCAGCAGAGCTGGGAGATCCCACATGGGGGAAGTGTGCCCTCAGGGAGGGTTGGTGCCAGTCAGATACAGAATGCACCAGTGCTGTGGCCTGAGCCCGGCTGGAATCTGTCACTGCTCTGCAGACATCTTGCTGCTTGCAGCTGAGTTTCTCTCTCCTGTAGTTCTGCAGTGTCCTTGGATCCTGAACTATGAGGGTTTGTGGTTTTTTTTCCTCTGGCTGCTCACAGATGTCCGTGCAGGAACTTTGCAGGTTGCTGAGGTGGGGCTGCTCTTACCTGCTTGCTGTGCAGATGTTGGGCCAGGTGTTGTCTCTCCTCCTGACCTGTGGAGCATGCCAGCACCTCCCTGCTCTGTGCCCTTGGGGATGCTCCCTGGTACCAGCTGTCTGAGTTGCTCTGGAGCTGTTGCTCCCTGCCTGGTGAGGATGAGTGGGCAGTAAGTTGGCAGCTCCTGGCTTTGGAGGACTCCTGAGTCCTGGAGAGATCCCATTTCAGCCAGTAGCACCCGAGCTGGTCCGTGCTGCTCCCCACTGAGCCTTGCAAACAGCAAGCAGCTTTGTCTGTCACAGCTGCAGAGCCTGTGTGAGGAGCTGCCACTCTGTTCTGACAACGTCCTCTCCCATCAGATGGCCCTGGGCTCTGTCACATTCGCGTAATCCCTTGGCCAGCGTCCATTTGGCCGGCGCTTGCCACGGCGGTGACCCCATTTCCTGCCCTAATTCACAGCAGCCCCCCGGGCACACGGTAGTGGTGCCCCTCCTGCCATGGGAAGCCCACGTTGGAGAGGGAAACCCTGGGATCCTGGCTTTTGGAGGGCATCACCCTCCCAGCTTCGCAGGGGAGCAGATCCCAGTGCAGCAGAGCCTGGGCTGAGCTGGGACTTGCCTCCTCTCCCAGAGCAGCTCTGGAGGAGCTGTGGCCTCTGCAATCAAAGGACCATTAAAATACTTCCCTTGTTTCTGAGGCTAATTGATCTCAGTCAGTGATTTAAATCCTTCTGTGGCAGGAGCATTCTATTTAAAGGAAACTGCCATTTAAATTAAAAGCCCAAAGCACCACACTACTTTCTGCCTGCTGTTCCTCCTTGGGAAGGTGGAGAGGACAATAATTGAAAGGTGTTACACAGACACGTTCTGTCTCTTTTTCTTTGGTTGCATATGGACACTTTCTTTGTTTCTTCTATATGGTCAAAGGCAGCCATGGAACTGGAAATTACTGATTCCATGATTATTAAATGGAGAGTACTACCTTTTTGTTAAGGATTCTGCTGTTTGTGTGAGTACCATGACTTGGCATCACTGCAGGG
This sequence comes from Corvus moneduloides, assembly GCF_009650955.1. Lineage (NCBI taxonomy): Eukaryota > Metazoa > Chordata > Aves > Passeriformes > Corvidae > Corvus > Corvus moneduloides. Next base: position 5,318,394 of record NC_045503.1, on the reverse strand, counting down.
AGTGAGGGGAGGCCTCCCCAGGAGCTGCACAGCCAAATGTGGCCCTTGGAGCTGAGAGGAAACCAGGCAGCAGAGACAGATGAGGCCTGGAGACAAGTCCGGGGAGAGGAATAGTTCCCAAATTGCTGATGGACCTGGGCACAGCACCAAGCCTCGCTGTTTCCTCTTCATGCACCCAGCCCGAGCCATAAAACCTCTGTGGCGAGCACCTTAAAACATCTCACTTTGCGCGTGCACAGAGCCTCTGTCGCTGGGCAGGAGCTGTTCCTGCCCGTGCTGTGCAGGGCACAGCTGCTTTCGGCCCCAGGGCAGTGGCCAGGTCCCCCTGCCCTCCTCTGCCACCCAACGGGTGCTCCGAGTGCTCCTCAGTTGCAGATAAAAGCCATTTACTGTATGGAAATGTGGCCATTTTTCTGACTGGAATCAGCATGCTTGCTGTTTTCAAGTGGATTTTTCTCATTGATTAAACCTTTGTGTTTTACAGTAGCATTTACTAATTGGCACTTTGCATACACAGAAGGCTGGTGCGTGGCTCTCTCCACCCCAGCAAAGATTTAAGAGCAGGGAACATTACTTATTACTTACGTTTCCTTCCTTTTATAAATCATGGTATAGAACCCTTACTAGCACACTCTGAAGTATTACCATAAATAATTAAATCTAAATTGCAATTGACAAAATAAAAGAATAAAGCCCCTTTTATGATGCATTATCCTGGCTTTCTTCCCTTTTAATTGCCCTTGCTCCTTCATTAATTTGCAGAACGCAGTAATTCATGGGAGGTGCATGTGAGCGGGGGCTCTCGTGCTCCGTGAGCATCCCTGGTGCCAGCAGAGACAGCAGCCAGGTTTGCACCATGTGGGACTCACGGAGATGATGGAAAACATGGGATGGGATGGGAGTGGAGCTCCTCTAGGTCCACATTCAGGCTGTGTTTCGGGGAGCTGGTGCCTTGGGAAAACATGTGTGGCATGGAAGGTGTTTGCTCTGTGCTGCCAGAGGCAGGAGCTGGTGGTTGGCGGCACAGCTTGGATCACGGAGATCCAGATCCCAGCCACTTACAGGTGTATCTGCCACCTCTCCTGAACGGTCCCTCCCATCCTCTCATCCCTACAGGACAGCCCAGCTGCACAGCTCGCAGCTTTTAGCTCTGGAGGTCCAGGCTTTGATCTGCTGTTAGCTTAGACAGCGGTTGTCAGATAAGATGGGAGTAAAAATCAAGAAGGCTGCATCGTAGGACTTGATAGGCATGTTAAGTCGACATCAGTGGGAAGGAAATCTCTCCACGGTGGGGGACAGCTGCTCCAGTTTTAAGTGTTTGAGATGGATCCGGGACAAGGCAGCAGCACTGCCCCAAGAGAGGGAAGATGTTGAAGTGTGGTGAGGCTGAGTTGTCCCAGAGTTTGGGTCATAGACCCTAATTGTTGGTGGACCCCCAAAGTGACAGGGAACCTGCAGGGCTGAGGAGACAGGGAGGTGCTGCAGAAAGGCTTTTCCGCCTTGGTGGGTGGGCTGGAGGGGGAGCAGAATTCATGAATTGAAGGTGGGAGCACAGAGGAGGTTTTGTGGTCAGTTGGAGGGTGGTGTTTTCACTTGGAGTTGCACATTGTCCCTGCCATTGGGGGAGTCTGAAAGAGGAGGAGGCAGCAGCTGAATCCTGAAAAGGCAGAGATCCCTGCTCCCCTGTCCACATCCACCCTCTGCTCCTGTTCCTCATGCACCAGTTGCCCTTGCAGCCAGGAGCTGCCTCCATGTCCTTGCTCCTGCTCTGCCTTTCCCTTCGCTGCCTTCTCCGTCTGCCAGCTGCGATCCAGCCTGTGCTTGCTGAGCCTTCTGGACTGGTTGTTGTCTCACTCAAGGACACTGAATTAAGCTTCTATGTCACCTTGGTTTAGGTGGGGCTGCCAAATAGTGGTCTTAGGGGGGCTGCCAAATAGTGAACCTAGGGGTTGCCAGAAACAGATCTGTGAGAGTCAACGGGGCTGCCAAACAGGGATCCTAACTGGATCGAGTGATGTATCTCTTGTCTTTTTCTTTTTGTTTTTTTTTTTTTTAAAGATAACTCAAATTGGAAAGTTTGCGTCTTCTGTAGGACCTGGAGAGGAAATAAATCATCTGTTGAAAGAGCTTCCTCAGGGGCAGAGGGGGCTGTCACTTCCCAGGTCTCAGCTGTGCACCACACTGCGAATGCTCATTAGATTAATCTCTGCTGAGGAGCACCTGGGGACAGCAGCAGCCACAGTGTTTGGGACCCAGCCATGGGTGTCTCCTGGTGAAGGATCTTTTCCCAACCAGAGGTTCTTTCTGCTCAGCTTCATTAGATGGTTAAGTTAGGGGAAAAGAGCATCTGTTTGTTGTGTAAACAAGTGGCTTGTGTGAAAATGTCACCTGCAGAGGATTGGGATGGAGGAAATGTCTATCTTCACCATACCTGGATGCCAAAACTGGGGCTGTTCCTCTGTGTCAGGCTTTGCCAGGAAGCCAAGACTTCTTTCTTTATGACTTTTCTCCTTGGCTGTCCTTTTCACACCAGCAGTTCTTGCACTTGCTGCCAGGAAGGATGGGATCTTTCTGGTGTCTCTCCCAGGCCCTGGGTCGCATTGGCTTTTCTTCTGTCTGGCAGGGTCTCTGTGCTTGTGTCTTTCCAAGACCAACTCAATACAGATCTCCTGGGTCACTAAAGGGAATCTGTGAGGGTATTCCCACCCTTTTTGTGGTCTGGCAAGCCCAATATTATTCTTAGAAGGCAAGCAGAGTGTTTTTCAAGGACACCCGACCAGAGGAATGTCGTTCCTCCATGCGTGGGATGGAATCTGGGCTCGAGTTGCCCTGTGAGACACAATCTCCCAAGAACAGTTTTATTTACTCTGTGCCACTCTTCCCCTCCAGTCAAGGATGTTCTCTTGCAACATAATTGGTCCCAGTTCCCACCTTAGAAAGCTGTGATGTTCTGTGCACTGCGGCTGCCTTTAATTTTTGGGGGTTGTTAAGTTCATGAAAATAGTCACGTTTTACACCATCTGCTGTGTGCAAGGAGGTAACCAGGGTATGGGCTGCGGGCCAGGGAGTCGGGCGCATCTTCACTCTGTGACTGCACCTTCCCAACCCTCCTTTTGCTTGGTGAGGTTTGCTTTTTTGAGCAAGGGCTTCTCTGGCCGTGCTGTTGTCCGGTGTAATCGGCCCCAGTGTTGGTTTGGTTGCACCACTCCGAGTTCTCCTCCTGCAAGCCCTGAACAGCCGTGTGGGGTTTGGCAGGGGAGCTGCCTGCCCCGTCCAAGGGACAGCCGAGAGCTGCGGGATGCGGCAGCGATCGCGGCTCACCCAGACCTGCGGAGCGCCAGGAGAGAGCAGTACAAATATATTTTGGATGTCTGCTGCTTTGACTTTGAAAGGGGATACTGGGATGAATGATTTAAAGCGTTGACAGGAGGGACTCTGGGCTGACCTGTTTTCACAGAGCCGCTGCGTGGAGAACCCTGAGCGTGTCCCATCCTGGTGGTTGCAGACGTGAAACGTTCCATGCAGGCGTGGTGGAAACCAGCGCTGCTCGTTTCATCTGCAATGCACGGAGTCATTTCGGTTTCCTTTTGAGGCCGAGAGGAAAAGCAAAGCTTTAAAGAAGAAAAAAAATAAATAGAAGGAGCTGCAACTGGTTTAGCATTCTACAAAGTTTCTCTGAGTCCTCCAAATCTTTAATTGACTCAGGAGCATAAAATTGAGAAGGGGAGAGAGTGAGAGAGCATGCGAGTGGCGCGAGTGATTTGAATAATTTATTGTCCTTTGAAGTTGCAAGAGAAATTTCAGCTGCCTTGGGGAGTAATTTCTCCCCATTCTGAAAGGGTTTCTCCTTATTTTAAACTCATTCAGAGGATGATAGTTTTGCATTTTCTGCATAATTAATGAGCATAGCTCCCCCCACTCTCACACAACCTCTAAAGAGTGGTGGGGTGATGAAACTTGGTGGTTTTTTTAATTAATAAAGTCAAATTAATTTGACTGTGTCCTCATCCTCCCTCACCTCCGTTGGAATCCATGGATTTATTCATAAATTGGTCTGAGCATGCTGCTAGGAGTGCCGACACTTAGAATTCTTTAGCCTGGACTTTGATTTGTTTGGGTTAATTTCTGAAAAGATGGTGTAGGGTTTTTTTCAGTTCAGTTCTTAAAGATCATCTTGAGACTGGCTCCAGTGATCTCCCAGGGAGCCAAGAAGATCCTCCAGCTCTCGTTTCCCTTTGTCTGTGTGGGGAGGATCTGCTTGATTTTGAGGGGGTTTATGTGGTTTTTTCTGTATGAGTGCTATGATACACCCCTTTTCTTCCAAGATCTGCTAATTGTGATTAATTCCAGTAGCTGTCACTTGAGGCAATGAAAGGGAGAGGGATCTTCTTCCTGGTGCCTGGAAGAGCTGAAGGACAGCCTCCTGGTAAGAAGCCATCCCTTGACAGGTGTCAAACATGAACAGGAACGTGTCCTACTCCAAAAAAGCTCACCTTCCTCAATTACTGTCTTTGATAGAAGAATTTAAGGCGTCACTGATGCTTTTCCATGTTTCCATTTCTCATTCACATCTTGCACTGTTTTTCTGGCTCACTGAGTCTCTAGTTGTCCCAAAGCTGAATTCATCACATTCCCACTGCTGTCAGTTCTCAGCACTGTTGTTGAATTTTTTTTTTTTTAATAATTCTTTTGTGTTGATGTTTCCACTACAAATCTGAATGATGAGTAGTGTGGCTCAAAGACAGAAATTGTAATGACTCGTGTGGTAGGAGTCAAAGTTCATCACTGTTAGAGGTTGTGCTCATCCATTAGTCATGGCTTTATTGGGTCTTGGTTTCTCATTTTCAGGATCTCCCGTCTCGGGCTCCCTCAACATCCCAGTTTCAATAAGCAGTGCAGGCTCATAATACACTGTTTAGACCCAGGTGTTTCAAGCTTGTATATCCAGAATCTCCTTTTGTTCCATGGAAAATGTGGGCTGAAGTCTCCTACCAGAGGCTGGATAGGAATGGTGTAATGATCTTGTAAAAACACCCCAAATTCTGTGCTCTAGGAGCTGCACCTTACCCTGTTCCTGTAGACCAGGAGCCTCCTTCTCTTGCCTGAAGGAGAGAAACAGTAAGTGGAAGTAATGCAGCTTTTATTTACAGAGTGAGAGAGCAGAGGTTTATCAGACATGTTTTATTTGCCTGGTGTGCCTTTCATCCCCAGAAGATCCCTGCGTGCACGTGTGAGCTGGCAGGTCTGCCCTGGGGTCCCCCATCTCGTGGTGCTGTGCTTGCAGCACTGCAGCCCCTCCCGAGCTGGTGATGCAGGGCAGGGCTTCCCTGTGTGTTTGCAGCGTGCCCAGCCCTGTGTGCTGTCACTGGCCCAGGGAGTGCAGCTGATCTCCCTGGTCACATCCCTGGGCTCTGCGCTTCCTCGGGAGGACCACAAACTGCAGGGGCTTGTAGCAGTTTGTTCTCCCCCTTGCTGCTGACTCTGCTGTCACTTTGCGGTGGCGCAGGACCACGGCTGGGCTGGATTAAGATGGCATTGCCCCCTGGGAGCTGGATCTGGGCTCGTTAAGCTTTTGCTTCTTGCAGGCTTCTCTCGTAGGAAATGGTTTTCCATGTTCTGGTATCCCCTGTGGACTCTGGTTCTTTAGTGACTCAAACAGAGCAGTGGAAGTTGAGCAAAGAGCCAAATCCTTTTTAGCTGGGTCTTTTCTAGGTAGGTGGTGAATCAGGCTGCTCCAGGATGCCAATATCCGATGACATGGCTGGAGTAGAAGCTGTCTTAGCGATATGGCAAGGGCAGGAAGACCTCCCTGCCTCAAGCTTCTGCTTGCAAACAACCTGGGATTGCTGTCATTGATGGACAAGGGACGCTCATTAAGTTGCCAGGACAGCTCCTTGGGTCTCTGGCTCTGCTCTGGGTTGTTATGCCTTGTTATGGGACTTGTGGACAGATGTGGAATGAGACGCTGTTACAGCTGATGGGAAGCACTCCTGTACCCCCAGGGTCCTGGCTGGCCACGTTGTTGTGCTCCCGTGCTCGCTGCAGCTTCCTGGCTGATCCCCGGGCTGCCATCCTCCATTACAGCAGCGCTCGTCTCCTGCAGCTCCTGCTGCTCACAAGCAGCAGCGTCTTCCTTGGAGTGCCAGAAGGTGAAGGAGAATCCTGGCCAGAGGTCCACCTGCATTCCCACCAAGTTGCTCCTTGGCCCTTGGGTTGGTCAGTGCCAGGAGGGGATGGAAGCAGAGAGCAGCAGTTGGGGCACCTGCCGTGCTCACCATCGGGATAGGTGAAGGAAGGGAGGTGGGGAAGCTGAGGCGTGGGAGGAGGATCTTTGTGGAATGGCCACACATCTCCCAGTCCTGTCCCATCGAGCATTTGCACCCTGTGTATCACCACACGTGCCCTGTGCCCTTGCATAAATCACAGCTGGAGGAATGTTTTCCTGGGCCGTATCAAGGTGCCAGTCACTGGAGCTGGGACTCATCCTCTTTGCCATGGAGGGAGGTGGATCCTTTCCATGCCTAGGGATGTGCAAGGTAGCCTGGAGGAGTCCTGTCGAAACGGGATGACTTCATCCCAGCTGCTGCTCCCATGTGATAAGGAACGGCCCCATCCCTGACAACCAGCAGTTTAAATAGACCAGAAGGAAGGATTATGCTTCCCCTCCAGCAGGCAGGATAACGTGGTTTTCCTCACCTTGGATGTCAGAACTAGGAACAGATTTTTGGTAGCCTCAGTCTCCTCCTGCCTCAGTGCTGCAGGCTCGTACCTCCCCTCCGCAGGGTCTGGATCCCAGTGCACTGCAAATAGGAGCTTGAAGGCTGTATGGATGTGCCAGATCCCCAAATTGCCATCCTCGTGGTGAGAACAGCTTGGCATGTGCTGGCTAGGAAAGGTCTGCTGCCTCATCCCGGCCAAGGGGAGAGGGGGAGCTGGCACAGGTGTTGGGGTTGTTGGACATCCACTGTAGTAAAGGTGATTTAATGAGTTCTTCATCTTCCTCACCCATTTTCTGCATGTGTTAACTCCCATGCTGGTGCCACCCTTCAGTGCTGTCCTTCCTCCTCCAGGGCCTTGCAGGAAAGGAGAGGGGGTAGTCCTCCAAGTGCCATTCCCCACGTCCGCAGGGGAACAGACTGCATCCTGTGGTAGCCCAGCTTTTCTGAGTCAGGTCAGGGCTTTGGTGGCTCAGCAGCAGGGGAATAGCCAGGTGGAAGTATTTCACTTCTAAAAAAAACATCCTCGATATTTTTTTACCCTCCTTTGCCCAACCTTGCCAGTCCCGTCTCCCTGGAGGGAGCCAAGAGCTGCTGACAGTAAGAGGAAGTCTCCGTCTGAAGCCTATAATTATCCTGTCTGCCTTCCCAGAAAAGGCCAGTTGGGGAGCGAGCGTGCTCCTGTTCCCCGGACCAGCCCTGCCTTCTCCTGCCTCCCCAATTACTGCTTAATGGACTTTTTATGATGATAAGATGACTGGGTTGGGGAGAAGTTATTGATGGGGAAATGGAGTATAATTCACTCCCTGTTTGCTTGTTCTGTCAGAAAATCCTCATTTTAATTTTATTTGTGAGGCACTGAGAAACAGCCCTCAGAAAGAAAGAGTGCAAAATCTGTCAGTAAAACCCTGGATTTCACGGGGTCCAGAGTCTCTGCAGGACCTCTCCAAGGGGTGTCCTCACTCCTGTGGAGTGTCTGCATAGAGACTCCTCGCCAGTCCTTCTCCCAGTTTGCAGCTTTCTCACTTGTCCTGAAGAAAAATATAAATTCTGAAGCTATCTTCCTTGCTCTACCCCTCTCTCCAGCTCCCCCACTCCCTAATGCCACTGCTTTGGAATACGGACCCATTCCGAACAGTGCATCCTTGCTCCCCACTCTCCATCTGTCTCAAATTTGGCTGCTCTCTCCTGTTTTCATCTGCTCTGTCGTTTGTCTCCTCCATCTAATCTTCACTTCCTTGCTCTGGCTCTGAACACCTCCCTCGTCTCCAGCTTGCTCCGGTTCTCTTGCACAGAATCATGGAATATCCTGACTTGGAAGGGGCCCACAAGGATCATCAAAGTCCAACTCCTGGCCCGGCACACGTCAGCCCCAAGAATCCCTGTGCCATTTTCCCTGCTGATCTCTTCTCATTCCCACTGATTCTCCTATCCTTTCTACCTTCTGCTCCCCATTTCATCTCCCTGTTCCATGGGGTGACACAGCTGCTCCTCTGGCTGTCCCTGTCCCTCACTGCTCCACTCTCCCATCCCATCCCATCCCCATCCTCCCACACAGGGCATGGATCTCCATGTGCAGGCAGACCACAGCAGCACCTCTGTGTAAAACTGCTTCCTAAAGCAGCAGAAAAACTCTGGGAGCGTGGCTGGACCCCAACCCCACGTTCCTGGAGAGGAGCTGAAAGCACAACTGCCCAGGGCTGTGGCTGGTGAGTACCTTGGGCTCATTCTCTGACTGGGAGCCCATCAGCAGCTGTGGAAAAGGGAGATGGAGTTTCACTAGACCAGCAGAAAGCTCCAGCCCAGAAACCAAAGGGAAGAGGGAGGAGGAAGAGAAGAAGGTGTTTAATCCTGTGCATGGCAGTGGGAAGGCCGTCGGATTCCTTCCAGGTTGCTCTGGAAATTAGCAGGAGGTGAGAAGTAACAGGGAGAGACGTCTCATTCCAGCTGACATGACTCGGTTATTGGGAAATTCCAAAAGCTTTTGTCTAGCTTTCCATTTTCATCTTCTTCCCCCAAGAAGCACATGTTGGGGAAGGTCTCTGGGTTCTCTCTTGTGATGTTTTTGTGGTTATTTTGTTTGCGTCTCAGCCTCCCGAGGCTGCAGCTGTGTTCGGTGCCACCCGGGGTGCTGAGTGTCGAGCAGGTCTGTTCCCAGACCATCCCCTGCTCCAAACTGCGTGTGGTGTCTAGACCAAGACAGACAGGCAGGTGTGAGAGATGAGGGCTGTCACCTCCCTGCTACGTGTGGCAGCCGGAGGTGCGGGAAGGGCGAACGCCCAAGGTCAGCCGAGTTTGCACCAGAGCCAGAGATCTGAATCCCAGTTATGGGAATGATCTGGAGCCTGGAAGAGCACACTGGGGTGTGCATCTAAAAGCAAAATAACATTGCCCATGAGTGACTTCATGGTCTCATCTTTTACCTTTGTTCTCAAAGGTGGAGGTGCACGTGTGTGTGTGTCTGCACAGAAAGGTGAATTTCTTTCTGCTGAATGTTTTTGAGCGAGGATAAAGGTTGTCACTGCCTCTCCTGTAGCATGGGCACGCTCCCAGTGGGCAGCTCTGTGGGGGAATGTCGGGCTCGGCACCACGGGGCCGTTTGTTGAAGGTCGGACGGGAATGACGAGCACAAGGACGGCTGTGCTTGTGTGTAGGGAAACTCATAAAGCGGCCAAGTGGCAGGAAAATGGCCTTCCTGCTGTGCCCTAGCTGCAGCTTCAGCTTCTGTGGCACTCTGGGGGACAGTGGAGAGCCTGCTTCTTCTGGAGGGGGGATAATGAGGGTTAGTCACCGGCGAGGGAGGAGCTGGAGCTTTGTGTGGGTTGGCGGGACGGGCGCGTGGGCTTCCACAGAGCTGCCAGCAGGCACCGGGAGCTCTGAAAATGGGAAAAAACCTTCCAAAATACGTGTTTTGTGGCTGCCTTTCTTTTGTCTCCGTGGATTGCTGCTGCTGTGGGAGAGGGGCCCTTTCAGGCAGGCTCCTGCTGCTCTGCGCTGGGGCCAGATGGAAGAACAAGTGGGTTTCTCTTTATTTGCTGCCCATTGTTGAGGTTCTTTCCTGGGGGTGGCAGGAGCAGGGGGCAGAAGGTGAGGGGGGTGTGAAGCACAGAGGTGAATTTTGTCGTCTGCAGTCAGCAGCAGGTCCCTGCTGTGGGGCTGGAGGTGAGGGGAGACAGCTGGAATGGGGGTCAGGAGGATGCAGAGGCACCTCTGCAGCCCCCTCAGGGAGAGCCTGAGGACAGAGGGATAGCATCACACACACCGGGGCAAATACACAGTGATGTGGTCAGGGACCATCCTCCAGCCTTTTCCTTGACGCCTGTGGGGCCAGGCTGTGGACAGTGAGTGGAAGGGGACATGTCCCCATCCGTGTGGGAGCAGCTTTCCTCCTTGGACCGCCCCAAAGCTGGCAGGTGGAGCCCCGGAGGGAGCAGCAGTTTTGGGGTGCTGAGGAGAAAGCTGCTCCTGCCCTGTGCTGTGTCAGGGAGGCCCAATTCCTCCCCAGCCTCCCGTTCCCTCCGTGACCCACCCACGGTGCCACAGGAGAGCGGCCGGCTCCGTCCGGGCTTGGGAGAGCAGACAGGGAAGCGGTGCATGTCCATAACTGGCTTTTTCTTCTTCTCCCCCTGCTCCCGTCAGCTGTCAGCTCAGATATGTGAAGCTCATTTGTTCTCCTGCGTCTGTCCCACCCCTCAAACCACCTCTGGGTTCTCCATCCCTCGCTCTGGCTTTGGCTTTTGATGTTACAGACAGGCATATGGTGGCCAGCCTGTCTCCCTCACTGCTCGTCCATCAGTGCCTATTCACCATGGCAGCCCTTCCCGAGGGACATTTGGGTTTAAAGGCTGAGATGTCCCCTCCTTTTCCCCACTCCTACATCTCTCCAGCTTTCCTGCTGCAAAGCCTCTCAGCCTGTTGTGTCATCTGTGTATCGTTAGCAGGGAGATGTTGGGTGGTTTTTACATGGCTGTGTTCGAAGAACTTTTCCTGCTTTGGTGTCACATGGAAGAGGGAAGGAGGAGAGGGGAGAGGAGGCAGCAGCATCTTCATCTTTGGTGAGGAACTGCCTGGGTGTGCAGCCCTCACCCGTGGGCTGGGGGATGAGTAGGAGACCCCCAGCACCCTTCTCACCTGGCAGCCTCGCCCCAAAGTCTGCGCTAGAATCCCAAAATCCCAGCAGCGTCGTGTCCCTTCAGAGCATGGTTCCCAGGCCTGTGACTTGGGAAGGGAATCCCTGGGGAGCTGATCCGTGTGTGTGTGTGTGTGTGTGTGGGGACGGGAGGGCGAGCGCGGGGCCCCAGGGCAGGAGCGGTCAGGGCTGGCCGGGCATGGCTGGGGGCCGGACAGGAGTGTGCCGGTGGAGCTGCGGGGTGCAGGGGGAGTCTGCCTCTCTCCTCTGCAGTCCGTGGCAGCTCTCCAGCCTGGCGCTTGTTGCTTTTGGGAAGTGCGTGGGCGGTGGGCAGGAGTGAAAGCTTCGGTTTGACTTGATGGCTTTCCATTAAGCTGTAGAGCAGGATCACAGGTACACAGCAGCCATCCGGTCTTTTCAACCTTCCCTCTGGAGACCCAGACCCCGCAGGAAGCCTCTTGTAGTAGGAAAATTCTTTTAAGCTCCAGATTTTTCCATTCCTATTTTGATACTGCACAAAAAATAGGTTTTTCTGCTTTGCAAGCGGAGGAAGGGGGAAAAATTATCTCCGTGACCACTGGACTGATGGAACTCAGACTCAGCCTTTCCAAACCTGACTTGTTCTCAGCTATCCATGAGGGAAGGTTGGTGAACTGATATAAAATCCCCTGAACTGTCAGTATGTTGTCTGGAAAATGTGTTTCTCTGATTTTTATTTATTTATTGATTTAAAGCCATGGTCCTGCAATCTTAGCAAACAAGGGGAAACACCTCAGGCCCTCTGAGTGGGCTGATAGTGCTTCACAAGGCACCTTGTCCCTGCCTTTGGAGGCTTCCAGAGCCGTTTGCAGAGCTGGAGGCTGAGCTCTAAGTGTGTGTTTCCCTTCAAGCTGGACCTGGCACGGCAGAGCTGTGGCGGTCCCACGCAGCACGGAGGGGTTGGCTCCAACTTTGGATCATCAGCACCTTGGATCATCAGCACCTTGGATCACCAGCACCACGCCTGTGGTGGCACTGGCTCTCCCCTCCCCAGAGGGGAGAGGGTTGCTCAGTGCTCGGCGTGGGCTGGTGACAAGTGCTGCAGTGACTGGGGGTGCAGAGGTGGAGAGCACGAGGGGGGAGGAATCAAATCTGCAGCTCAGAGGCTTGGGCAATTTTCAAATCAACAATTTAGCTCTGATTTTCACCCATTTTCCAAGTGAGTAGTAAAACCTAATAGGTTGGGTGGTAGGGATTTTTGTTTGGCTCCCTTTTGTGTGAGTCCCTCGTAGGCAGCTGGGAGCTGCAGGGAGCTCAGGAAAAGCCCCGTGCACAGACAGCTCAGCTTCCCCATTGCCCCACGCTGAGGCAGCACCGGACCCCAAAAGGGGATGCTGACGATGACTCCACATTCACTGTTTTTTGGAGCACCATCCCTTTCTTCAGGACAGAAATAGAACCTTGTTTTTCTCCTCGGCTGAGCTCTCATCATGCAGCCTGCACCCATTTAAATGTATACGTGACATTAAGGTTTATTAGGGGCTTTTATTTTAGGAAATGAACTTGCATCAATAAAGTGTTCTTAAAAGCCCTGGATGTTTTTAGCTGTACCTTCAGAATTGACTTCTGCAAACTCTTCAGATATCGAGCGGAGGTGAAGGGAGGAAGGAAGTCAGGGCAGAGTGAGCATTTATATTTTAGCCTGGAGCAAAGTTTGGGTTTTACCTTTCTCAGATGGAAGACAGATCCCCCGGTGCCAGTTCCTCCAGTGGGACTTGCTTGATAACCTTTAGCTGTAACATTGCAAAGAAGACTCTGACCTCTAAATATAGATTTGGATATTTATAAATGCGGTGCTTTGTACACACAGCATTCGGTGGGACGTAAACAGCTCCAGCAAATTGTATTTACCTCCAGCATGGAAACAAATGCTTGATTGCATCACATGAGCTTGCTCAGTGCCTTTTATTTATATACTGCTGGCCACACCAGGCAGGGAAGAGGAGAAGGCTTCCTTTTGTCTTTCGACCCCTAAAAGACCCTGGAGACTTCTCCCCAGCTACCATTTGCCCTCCTGTCGAGCCCTGTGGGAGTCTGTTTGCATCTTATTTTATAGACTCTTGAGTATGAACAGATAAATACACACATTTCAGAGTCACGTGCTCTGCTTTTCTCAAGAAAACAGACGGCAACTTTATGATCTGAGTGATTTTATTTGAACACAGCTGTGGCCTCGTGATTTAAATATTTCAATAAATTTTAAACTAACTAGATGAGAGGAAACTGTGCAAGGAAAACAGGTTAGAGCACGGAAGGAGGATTCCCAGCGGGCGGGGGCAAAACGGGCTCTGCACAAACACTCCTGGCCTCGGCTCCTCCCATGAGGAGGAGCCCCTTGACACCTTCCCTGGTCAGAAAGCCCATCCCAGCCTCCTGCCATCCTTGCAGAGGTGCTCTGAAGGCAGTGGGATGTTGATGGAAATCGATGGAGAGGCTGAGGGAGAGGTACTCTGAGCTCAGGTGTGGCTCCTTGAGCCTGGGCTGGCTCAAACACAGCCCCTCCAAGGCATCACTGCACCTTGGAGCTGCTGGGTGTGAGCAGAGTTTGAAGGAGGTTGTGGCTTCTTCCTGGAGCAGTATGAATTCCATGCTTTTCTTGGGAGTCTCGTGCTGAGCAGAGGGGAAGGGGAGCTGCAGAAGCAGCCTGGGCTCTGCTCTTGGGTTTGACAGCTGGGTTGTTCTGAACTGATCACAGCTCTGGCTTGTGGGCTGTGTCCCATCAGATTGCCTGTTCCGAGGGATCCGTGCAAATGTACCCGTGAGGGCCATGGGAAGGACTTGCAGGTGGCAGCAGAGGTGCCACAAGCCAAGGGGATTTCACATCTTGAAGCCACTGGCATCAGCCTCTTTCACACCACTGTCCTCAAGATCTCTGTGTGCCAAGTCCTGCTCCATCTATTTCATGGTCCTTCCCCCACCTTCTCCCCTTCCTTGGCCATATTTCTATAAATCTCCCCCGTTCCTTGGTCATCTCCAAGGAGCTGGGAAGTGCAATTCACTGTTTCTAAGTGCTGTTTTCAGCTCTACCAGCTTTTGGTGATGCTCATTAGATGGGTTTTGCAAGGGCAATTTCCCCTGTACAAAACAATTTAAAAGTCCACTTTTCAGGAGTAAAAGAGGCTTTGCAACATTGAAGTCTCTTTGTAGGATCAGGCCCTTAATCATTTTCTGCTGGAGCTACTTCATATGTAAAGTGGAGGTAAAGGCTGTTCTGAAAAAGGCCGAGAGGTTTAATTTCACCTGGGATCATTAAGAACAGCAGCAACAACGCTACTGCTAATTACAAACCATGTTTATTAAAGTTTGTCTTTGTCACTGCCAATGATGATATTTCTGTTTTGCCCTAAAGGTCCCCCTGTGTTCATCAAGAAGCCTGTGGACCAAATCGGTGTGTCGGGAGGGGTGGCCTCCTTCGTGTGCCAAGCCACTGGAGACCCAAAGCCAAGGGTCACCTGGAACAAGAAAGGGAAGAAAGTGAACTCTCAGAGGTTTGAGGTGAGACATGTCCTTCAAATCTGGTGTCTGTGTGAAGAGAGAGGCTGACACAAAGCAGCCCCTGCTCCACTTTGGCCACTCTCAGACCTGATAATAAAGGGAAATTTGGAAGGGGAGGAGTTTTAACAGCAAGAGGAGTGAAATGCAAGCTCTTGGCCATGTCAACAGCTGGGTTTGTTCCAAAGCAAGAAGGAACTTGGCTCAATTATGTTACTGAAGTTTTTTATTTTGTTTTGTTGGTTTTTTTCCCTTCTTGGGATATAATATAACTTCCTGCTTTCCTGAGAAACCCCAGCTAAGCTGGTGGTACTTCAGCTCTGTAAATGTAGCTTTCATAGCCATCCATGGCTCAGCATTTTAATCCTGGGACAGTCTGGAGTAAACATTGCAGTTGTTGGCAACCAGACCCAAGCCATTGGCATTGTTTAGATAGAAATGAGAGCGGAGGAACAAGGACTGGGAGGTCATCCTGTGGAATTTGCTGTGGGACTCAGCCCTGCCAGGCAGCTGTGTGCTGAGTGGAGCTTTGTGGTGTCAGCTGCCCCTGCAGATGGAGGAGCAAGGCAGGGGCTCATTTTTATTTTGTTTTTCTTTGGTCTGTTTCTTTCTCCATCATCCCAGTTGTGCTCTGAACACCCACCCCACACCCCGTCACTGTGGCTCGTTCTTTCGGAGCCTTTGAGATGCACGTTGTGGGTTTGGTGGGTCAATGGTCCGTGGCAGGGTTTGGCTGTGACAGCTCTGTCACCTTGAGGTCAGTGGAGAGCCAGGCTGACCATGTTGGTGATGTGTGGGGGCTGAGGGGCGGCTGCTGGAGGGTTTGCAGTGGGTGTGTGCTTGTGTCTCTTTAGAGGCAGGAATGAAGCTTCGCCTTGGAACCCAAGGACGCTTACTCTGTGTGTGTCTCTTTGCCTCCATCCCCAGACCATTGAATTTGATGAAAGTGCAGGTGCTGTTTTGAGGATCCAGCCCCTCCGGACTCCCCGGGACGAGAACATTTACGAATGTGTTGCTCAGAACCCTCATGGGGAGGTCACTGTCCACGCCAAGCTCACTGTCCTCCGAGGTAAGGAACCTGAGCAGTGTCGCAGGGGAAGGGGCCCTTCAGCTGGGTGGGAAAGCTGTTAAAAATTCATGGCTAAGGCACAAAGTCCTCCTGGGTTGGGTTTGGTTTGGTTTGTTCTGACCTGACAGATCTGTTTGCTGTTCTCACCCCAGAGAGACATAAAAACTGCTGTGTGAGAAACAGCTAAAACTGCACCACTTCAGGAGGTTTGACTGATGGTGTGCTGGGGTTCCTTCCAGCCTGAATTATCCTATGACTCTTACAATCTTCCTCCCCTCCAAAAATTCCGTCCCCGGGTTTAGGAGCAGCATCAGGAGCTCCCCATTATGCACACAGGAATGTGGCTCCAGGAAAACCTTCACTGAGGAATCACTCAGTGGGCTGGGGTTAAGATGGTTATGGATCTGCATGGGCCTTCACACAGTTGGTAGCAATGCAAACACTTTTCCTTGTGCAGGATACCTGTTGTGCCTTTCTGGGCTTCTCTCCTCTTCCCAGAGGTCCTTTGCTCTGTGCACTCTCCAAGAAAACAATTCCCTTCTCCATTTTGTTCTGGTTCTTTTTTCCACTTGTCCCCTTTACAGAGGATGTTTGCATGGATGCCTCCCTCATGTCATCTGTTTGAAATATGCTCCCTGAACTGGATGGGGGGGAGGGAACAATATGCTGCTGCTCTGGATGCCTCTGGATGTTTGCTGTTATTACCCTGGAGATCCCCAAAATCACTGTGTGAAGTGCTGAGCGAGGCCAGGTGCTAGAACTGACCCATTTTAGGGTTTGGAACACCCATCAGTGATGTCCTCTGTTCAAACCACAGGGCAGTGCAGGTGATCCTGGTGGGGTGGTAGATAACTGCCTGAGAGCTCCTGAGGGGAGTTCAGCTTGGCTATGGGTGAAGCCATGGGCGTTTGAGTAGCACTGGCAGTAAAAGCCCTTCTCTCTGCACTCAACATGGCTAACAGCAATTTCAGGAGCTCCAGGCAGGAGCCCCACAGGGCCAAGGGGTAGCTCTGCCTGTGGGCCAGTTGCTTTTCCTTCAGCAGTTCCAGCGTTCCCTCCAGGAGCAGCTTAAATCCTTTTGTTTGAGCAGGCAGCGAGCATGTCCTTCATGGTGCAGAGCAAAGCTGGTGTGTGACTTCCCAAAGTGCAGCGGGGAATTAACACCAGACGTGAAGAGCACAAGGCAAAGCCCCCAGCCTCCCTTTTTAGCTGGGAATATCCCTGCTGTGGGCTCTGTGCTGTCAGGATTTTGGCTGCCTGGGAGCGTGGGGGCCCGTGGTCCAGTCATGCCTGACAGATTTGTGTAGGTGACTTAGATGTCTGTGCAGCTCCTGTGCCTGGCATGGCATTTAACCTTCTGTTGGAGAAACGTGGTGGGATGGAGCTGTCAGGAGCTTGGAACGGCGCAGTGTGAGAGGAGTGTGTCTGACTGTGGTTATCCCAGAGGGTGGGAGCCTTATTCTTCACACTTATTCCCATGTATTCCTCTGGAGCTGTGACGGTTTGGGAGAAGGGCCCCTGCAGTCATATTCGAAGTTTGTACCCCTTGAATTTAGCTACAAGCAGTGGCAAGGGAAGGTTGTCCTCCAGCTGCCTTCAGTGGTTTTAATGCACAGTCCACCAAAAGTGAGCTGCAGTGTGTGGGATCATTGTGTCACTGAATCATCAAGGCTGGAAAGACCTGCAGGGTCACCAAGTCCAACCTTTGACCCATCCCCACCTTGTCCCCAGCCCAGAGCACTGAGTGCCACCTCCAGTTGTTCCTTGGACACTTGCAGGGATGGAGACTCCACCACCTCCCTGGGCAGCCCCTTCCAAGGCCTGACCACCCTTTCTGTGAAGAAATTCCTCCGGATGTCCAACCTGAGCCTCCCCTGGTGCAGCTTGGGGCCGTTTCCTGCTCCTGTCTCTGGCTGCCTGGGAGCAGAGTCTGACCCCCACCTGGCCACAGCCTCCTGTCAGGGAGTTGTAGAGACTGAAATAGGAATGAACTGAGCTCGGGGACCATTCTGAGGGACCAGGGCTCTTTGTACATGCCTTTGTGCAGCTCTTCCTTCTGGGATCGGCATCATCCACATCAGCCAGAGACAGCTGACAGCACAGGGTCTGCATCTTCCCACTGCCTGACTAATTCCACCCTTTGCTGATTCCACCAGAACTCTGACTGTGGCTGTGCTCTCATGGCTCCCCTGCTCTGTTTGCCTGATGGGACCTGGTTTGGAGTCTCCTGGAGCACTGGGGGTACCCATTCATGGAACTTGAGGGAGCAGGAATTACCTGCGGGGTGGGCCAAGACGATGTTGAAGAGCATCATGGAAGCTGATCTTGTAGCGTATCCTCCCCATCCCTGTTCAGCTGGAGTTACCCCATCCTTCACCATTCCTTAGCTCTCACACAGCAGAGTTTGTCTCCTCTTTATCTGTGTTTTTAAGTGCTGGGAAAGTTAAAAGCACCGAGCCAAATGCACTGATCTGCACAATGACAAAGTGAGCATGTTGGCATCTACTCCTCTCCTGTTCCTCCCCTCTTCTGCACTCACCCACTCTCCTGTTTGTCTTTTCTCTCCCTGCTCAGCCTCCTCCTCCTCTGTGTCTCTGCTCTCACTTGCAGAACTGATGCTGAGCAGAGAGAGGGGGCTGCTCCACGGCTGCTCCACAGCCTGGAGACGGATGGGAGCTGTCATTTGCAGAACCTGTTACCTTGGCACGCTCTGGAGAGTGGAAACCTGGGCCCAGCTGCTGCACACTGCACAGGGGGCTCTGGGGTAGCTGTGCAGCCTGTTGCCTGTGCTGCTGTGATCCCAGACATGCCTGTGTGTACTTCATGCACCAGCATTGCAGCATTTCCTCAGCACCAGTACGGTCTCCTAACAGCAAAAACCACAGAAAATATTTCCTCTTTTCAGAAGAGAAAACAGTACATTCTTCCCTACTAGATGCAGCTGCTGAAGGGATTGAGCATAAACCCATCTTGCTTATGGACATGATTAGTCCTGGATCAGACCCTGGTAGAAACCCACATGCCTTCACTTAAAGACAGGAAACTGCAGGAGAGGAAACCTTTGGGAGCTTCTGAGAAGCAGAGCTGTGATGGACACTGTTCAACTCACACGGTCCCTTCACACCAGCTCTGCTGGCTTGTTTGTCCTTCCTGCTCTGCTTCTCCAGGGATCCCAGTTTGGTAGGGCTGTGGAGACTGGCTGTTCTTTCCACAGCTGGCTAGACAGAGTGCCTGCAAGCCTGACTCCTGCAGAGCTCAAAGAAAAAGGAAGAAAGCAGATTTGGGAAGCATTTTCCAGTTGTTTCTGACTCCAGCTGCTGTTATTTTTCATTATAGTTTAGGCAGGAAGGAAGGTGGTTGTCACAGGCGCCCCAGCTCCCAGCTGGTGTAGATTCTCTAAGCTCCCCACTCCCAAGAAAGATATTCATGGCTATATCTGTATCTCTTGGGATAGATACAGACAGATAGAGAGGATGTGGACTCCCCATCCCTGGAAGTGTCCAAGGCCAGGTTGGACAGGGCTTGGAGCACCCTGGGACAGTGGAAGGTGTGGAATGAGATGGGCTTTAAGGTCCCTTCTGTCCCAAACCATTCTGGGATTCTGTCTGTATCTGTCTGTACTTGCAATTATATCTCTATCATCTCTGTCCATATTATGATGATAATTATTACTTCCTGTATGGAGATTATCCTTTCCCTCCACTTCTTTAGTAGCCTGAGAGAGATTCTGGTGCTGTGAAAGCTGTCCTGTGCTGCCAGAGCTGAGTGGGCTCACGGGACAGGGACCCTTGCTCAGCTGCTGGAGGCGGGGGCTGCGTTTCAAACAAGGACCAGACTGGCTCAGTTCTTTGCTCTGTGGAAGCTGATGGAGGGAGTTCTGTGGAGGTGACTCCTGTGAGTCGTTAGTAAATGCAGCATAAAAAGCAGTGATCAGTCCAGTTCAGTGTGAGGGAACAGAATTCTCTGTGCCCTGATCCAGCCCTCGCTGTGTCCTGGGCAGTGCTGTCTGCTCCTGGGGGTTGCTGCCCTCCAGAGCGCTGGGGAGAGGGGGCTGTGGGACATGCCAGGGCTGTGGAACTCCCTGCTGGAGTGTGACTGGGGCTGCTATGGACAGACTTCCACAGCTTCTAGTGATTCCCTCTTGGTTTCCTTTCATGAAGTATTCAGGCACTTCTTTAACAATTCCAGCCAGAAATTTCCCTCACACATTTCCTACTCCAAGAGCACATCTGGTGTGGGCATGTGTAAAGTTCTAGCAAGATCCTGGCTGTTTTGTTGGGGTTTTTTTTTGTAATTGTTGGCTTTAAATCACAGAAGGTAAACAAGAAGCAGCTCTGGATGCTCAGCAGAGAGTCCCACGGGAGCACGTGGGAAAGGGAAGCTGCCCCTCTGAAATGTTACCTTGCTATTTGGAAAATTCCTGGCAGTCTTTCTTCAAACTTGACTTGTTTTGCTTTTCTTGTAGTGACCTGAAAATTGGGTGACATTGACAGCAGATTAATTCTGTAGCTTTTGAATAACATCAAAGTAATTTTCGCTCCCTGTAGAGGGAGGGTACGTAGGGACACGTTAGTGGAGGGAACACAGGCATTACCTGCACTGTTTTGGGGTCTAGCACACATATCTAAGGGTGCATTTATTGCCTGTAAGCCCACAAATTTTAATAACATCATTAGGCTATTACTGTTTTCATAACGAAACTTTCAGCTCCAAATGGAATCAGCAGACAGAGACGTTGCTGAGACTCCTCCCTGCATTAAAATTGTCTTTGGCTGGGCAATAACAAAGAACTGAGACACAGGTACAGATATGGGTGGCAATAACTCCCTGATGTAATTTCACAAGGCACATAGTGCCAGGATACCTGGGGAGAGGGCAGCTCGAAGTGTTCATCAGCATAATGAAAGGAACAGGGATGGGTTCAAAAGTGCTGGATTTTGATTTTGATCCTGATTAAAACTTGTGTCACTCGAGCTGCCCCATCGCTGTGTTCCTGCTTCTTCCCTGAATGAGGGCAGTTGACTGTAGGGGCCAGCCAGCATCCATATCTCCAGAGGAGAGTGAAAAATCCCTCCTCCTCTTCCCTTCAGAGCATCCTCGCGGCTTTCTGCACCGGCTCCATGGCACATCTGCTCATGCTCACACCCTCCTCCTCCTCCTCTAAATTATTAAACAACTGTGCACACCCTGCGGGAAAAAGAGCAGCAGCAACACCCGCTTTATCTTCCTTAATCATCCTCATTTCCAGCACAGCTAATTAGCTAAACCCAGAGCTGCCACCCTCCAGAGTGACAAGGGGACAGAGCACCCCTGTCCCCTCGCTGGGGCTGGGGACCCTCGTGGTGTTTGGCAGCCTGAGCTGGGTCCAGGCACATCCCCGGGCACAGAGCATGTCCCCGGGTGGGATTTGTTATCAATGGGGGCTGAAGTGCTCCTGTCTCTTCCCCTGCCTCTCTCCATCCCTCCTCCCCTGTTCTTTCTCACCCTCCTTTGCTCAGGGAGGCCTTGAGGTGATTCACCAGCTCGGGGTGGGGGGTGCTGCGAAGAGCTGGGTCTAAGTCAGGGATGAACAAGGTGTTGGGATGCTCCCCTCATACGGCAGCTGCACCTCAGGAGAAGCTTTGCCTCCATGAGCCAGCACGATTCCAGCAGCAGCAGCTGCCCAGATGTGCCCTTGAAGCACCTCCAGCTTGTGGCTGGTTCTTTTGTTCCTGCAGTTGCCTGAGCTGCTTTCAGAAGGAGAATTCACAACCCGAACCATTCCTTATTTATTCGGGAGCAGGTCTGGGGGGGTGTTTGGGGATGGATGGGGAGGGTGGCAGGGCACGTGTGCGTGTCTTGTGGGGATTTCAATGAGGCTGTAATTGCACAGGGAGCCCAGTTGTGCGGGGATGGAGGCAGTTCTGCTTCCCCGACAGGAAGGAAATCTGAGCACTTGACTCAGAGCAGTCTGTGATGTTCAGAGATGCTTCCTCTGCTGATCTGATCCTCAAATCTGATCACGCCTCTCGTCGCAGTTGTTTTAATTAAACTCAGAGGAATTCTGCACATTGTGCTGCAAGATTAACATTTTTGTTTAATTAGAAACACTCAGTAATGGTGGTTGTACCCGGCCTCCCCCAGCACACACACACACACGCACATGTGCACACACACACCCTGCCAGGCACGGGGCTATTCCCTCTGTGGATTAATTGGCTCCTGGAAGGAAGGGGCTGGGGCTGGAGGCAGGTGGAGCAGCCTCGCCAGGGAGCAGGATGAAGGCAGGGATCAATAGTGATGTCATCTGCAGCCAATGCGGCTCCGGCTCCTCACCGCTCCCAGGCTGCTGAGAGAGAGGAGGGGAGGGAGGACCATTAAAGCCTGGTTGAAAGCTGTGCACAGGCACAGCAATACCCAGAGCCCCTCTGCTGGCCTGACATCACTCCTGGGGGCCGGGGGGCTGCAGGAGCACACAGTTTAGGGGGTTCTGCAGTGCCCCAGCACAGCCCAGGGAGCTCAGAGGGCTGGGTCAGTCCCTAGTTAAAGATGTGTGTGAACAGCTCCAATTCCAGATACAAAATTCTGGTTTAGAGGTGCTTCAGATGCACCAAAACAGCTTCAAACTGAAAGAGTGCAGGTTCACATTAGATACCAGGAAGGAATTCCTCCCTATGACGCTGGGCAGGCCCTGGCACAGGGTGCCCAGAGCAGCTGTGGCTGCCCCTGGATCCCTGGCAGTGCCCAAGGCCAGGCTGGACAGGGCTTGGAGCACCTGGGACAGTGGGAGGTGTCCCTGCCATGGCAGGGGTGGCACTGGATGGGCTCTGAGGTCTCTTCCAGCCTAAACCATTTTGGGATTCTATGAAAAGGCACCCACCATAGCAGGGCCACTGGGCTTCTCCCTTGTCCCGCTGTCTCTGGGTCTTGCCAAACGTATTTGGCTCCATTCCTCCTTATCTATCACGTGCCAGCCTTAGGAAACAAGCTCTGGGTGTGTTTGCACTTGGCAGGATGGTTCCCAGCCAAGGCCAGGGTTTCCAGCCCCATCTCGGTGCCACTCTGAGAGCTCCCATCAGTGTCAGTGGGGGGCTGGTTGTGATGGATGTTCATTTTTTAAGAATCCCACCTTTTTTAAATCCTCTGCATTTTTTCCCTTCTGTTCCCTCACCTGCTTTTGGGATGGATTCAATGCCACAGACTCCCAAGGCTGTGATTCCCTGACACGGCTCATTGGAGATGACAGAGGATCCCTCCCAAATCTCACCCTGCTGCTGGCATCCTCCTTCCCAGCTGCCCTCCCCCAAACACTTTCTGGGGGGAAAAATGGCACACTCCTGAGCTGTGGCAGCCAGCGTGAGACAGCTCTCCTCCACCCCACAGGAGTAAGGGGCTGTGTCAGGTGGTATTGGGGAAGCTCTGGGGTTTCGGAGGAGTTATCATTAATTACTCAGCATTGTTGTGATTGCCCTCCTCACCTTCATTAGTGAAGGCAAAGGCAGGATGGAGGGGAGCAGGAAGCTCAGTTGAAGCTCAGTTGAGCCTCTCTGCTGGGTGCTGGTGCCACTGTTCTTGGAGGGCAGCAGCTCTCGGAATTAATAAATCTAAAAATCACGCCCTGGCTGACAGCACTTGGCGTATTGTTGTTGTGCATGTCCCCTCTGGTCACTGCAGCTGGATGAGATTTTCCTCTCCTTTCTCTCCCAGTCCCACTGTGTCTTTGACAGCCCTTTCCACGTGGGTTCTTTTATTATTTCTCCTGTGCAGTTTGCTTTGTACTGCGAGGTTTGGAGGGGGAAGGTGAACCCCTCCATTTACCTGTGGCAGCTCAGAGTGTTCTCTGCAGTGCAGGGATCCTTGTGCAGCTTCTGCTCCCCAAACCCGTCAGTGCCATCCCTGACCTGGCAGAGCTTCCCTGCAGCACCTGGGGAAACTCTGACACGGTGACTCAAACACAAATCCCGTGAGGAGCAGGAGAGGGAGCTGGGGGGGCTCAGCCTGGAGGAAAGGAGCCTCAGGAGGGACCTTCTCACTCCCTACAGCTCCCTGACAGGAGGGTGCAGCCAGGTGTGGGTTGGTCTCTGCTCTCAGGTAACAAAAAATAGGTCAAAGGGAAATGGCCTCAAGTTGCTCCAAATTGTTCTGGTTGGATATCAGGAAAAATTTCTTCACTGAAAGAGTGAATAAACGTAGAACAGAGTGCCTGGGGCAGGGGTGGAGCCACCATCCCTGGAAGTGTTCAAAAAACGAGTTGATGTGGCACTTGAGGATATGGTTTAGTGGACAGGTGGACCTGGGAGGTCTTTTCCAACCTTAATGATTCTCTAATTCTCTTCTGCTGTTCCCCAAAGGGTTTTAAAAGATTGCATTTAAATGTAGAATCTTGCGGGACATTGAAATAGTCACACAAAATGGACAAGCTGGTAGCTCTTACTGTGTTCCATCTTGGGCCAGTCAGTGTTTGAACTGGCATTGCACAGGGCAGTGTCTGCCCGATGCTTTCCTTGGGGTGTTCCACTGAACCCTGGCACCTGCTTAACCCCTTCCCCTTGTTCTCCACCCCCAGAGGACCAGTTACCTCCCGGCTTCCCGAACATTGACATGGGGCCCCAGCTGAAGGTGGTGGAGCGGACGCGAACGGCCACGATGCTCTGTGCAGCCAGCGGGAACCCCGACCCCGAGATCACCTGGTTTAAGGATTTCCTGCCCGTCGACCCCAGTGCCAGCAACGGGAGAATAAAACAGCTGCGATCAGGTAAGGTCTGGGGGTGAGACTGGAGGAGCTGAGAGCAAGTAGAGACGTGAGGAGGCTGCTCAGAGGGTCCTGAAGCAGAGGAGAAGGCTGATAGATGCAGGCCCCGCTGCTGTGGATTGGGGCATTTGAGTTTTTTTGGTTTTTACACCAAGAGTGGTTGGAGTATTTTCCACTTTGAGCCCTCCTGGTCTTCTCTGCTGCCCAGTTGGCATGAAGGGAATGTCAACAGGGAAGCTGGTGCCCATCCAGACAATGAGTTCCCTGGATCGTGGTGCTCTTGAGCTCAGGGGAAACTGGAGCCTGGATGGGGGCTGAGGGTTTGTTCCTCAGAGCAAGAACTGGCAAAGGAAGAAAGAACCACTGTGGCAGACACAGCTTTTTAGACCACACACACCTGGTGTAGGGTCTGTGGTTCAGGCAGCCTCTTGCTGTCAAACATGATGGTGTAAACGGAGCCTCTCAAAGCTGGTGTGGAAGAAGAGCTCCTGCAGGGTGTCCCCAGCACCACGTCCCTGCAGCCATCGCTGGAGAGCACTTGGGAGTGTTCCGGAGTGACCCCTCGGTGCTCTGCCCATGGAGTCCATCTCCACCAACAGATGTACCCCAGCTCCGTGGCTCTTGTCAGTTTTCCATCTTTCCCCATCTGCTTGTCCATCTGTCTCTCTTGTTTGTTTTCTGTTTGCTGTTTTGTGTGTGTGGCAACGTGACATCTCTTTAATATTCACGTTTCAGGAGCTGTTTCTGTACTTGTTAAATCTGCCGGTTCTCTGTGTGAGAGTGTGTGCAAGGAGGGCATAGGTGGATTTATTTTTGAGTACTACTGATAAAACTCTTCCATTGACAGCTGCAAAAATGAAGCAAGTTTTGCAAGTTCTACCTTTTGACAAAAACTAGCCCAAGAAATAATCCTTTTCACAAACTGCTGGGGCTGACTGCTCTGACCCAGCCTAGAGAAAAGGTGTTCATTTTTAAGTATTTTTGGCAAAAGAAAGGCACTGTTGTAGGCAAAGGAAAAGCAGAGGCTTTGGTGAGGCAACTGGAGTTGCTTTGTTCGTATTAGACCTTTCACAAGTTCTCCAGTCAAGTGATAACCAGCTGCTCCTGCCCAGATCTCTGCTGGCCCTGGAGAAATCAGTTCTGACTCTGTCCTGCTGGATCTGGACAGCAAGGCATGGAAACACCTGGTTTTTCTCTTGCTCAGTTCGGCAAAGATTCTTAGTTCTTTCTAAAAATAAAGATATTTAGTTCTACGGGCCACCAGTGGAAAAGCTTCAGCATAGCTCCAGTTTAATGTAGCTTTTACACACCTGCATAAATGCCTCCTTGTTCAGTGAAGCAAAGTTACAAGCAGATCCTTAAACTGCTTTGTTGAATTAGAACGGCTTGTTGAATCCCACGAACACAGATGAGATTGACCTCCCTGTTTTATCGTAACAGCTGAGGCAAATGCAAATAAAAAAAATCACTCAGCATAAATAATGAGAGGTAAACTAGAATTATATTATGCTCTGTGACCACGATCTGAAGTGTGAGTAATGCACAGGCAGATTATTTTTAATACATTCATCATCTTGCTAGAATGCCTTTACTCTTTAGCTCGGTTTGATCTGGTATTTTCCTTGAAGCCACCTGAGTGCTGCCTTTTTATTCCAGTGAGTTGATTAACCTCAGAGTGAACCCTTGACCCTTCTGATAAATAGAAGATACCTGCTGAGATTTAATCTCATTTACAGCTGCTTTAAATTAGTAAACTGGTGAAACCCTGAAGCATCCCTGTTGTCTTCAGGGCACAAACCTGTTGCCTGTATGTCAGGGAGTGCAGATCCTTGGGCAGTCAGGACTTCCCAGTTCTCCAGTTTCATCTGCTTTCATGGCCTTCCAAAACTTGCATGTTCTGCAAAGAAAGGGCTGTGAAAGTGCAGAATGTAAACATTAGGGACATCTGTACTGTGTCAGCACTTGTTTCTGTGCAAGGGAGTTAAGGCCGAGGCAGATTCGAGCGTGGGATTGTGAGTGAGGCGATGCCTGTTTGAGCTGCTGAAGTCAGATCTTAATTTAATAAACTTGTCTTTCCAGAGAACAAACTTTGCCACCAGAAGGGTGGCACTAGCACACATCAGGGCACTGGGGGTGCTCCGGGACACTGCTGATGGTCTTCAGGGTCTGAGTGTTTGGCTGGCAATACAAACAGACCTCCAAGACCATGGTCATTATATTCCCATCATCCCAGGAACCCACTTGGGTCTTCACTCTAACCAAGACACGGGTGACACGTCATTAACCATAGTGGGTTTTCTCTGTCTGGTGTTTCTGCTTTTCCCCTTTCCGTCTCCAGATAAAATTTCCAAGCAGTTGGGAATCTTTTAATGCTTGGGAGGTTTGGGCTGAGTGCAAAGCTCAACTGTCAGTCAGAGGAGCATGGGAAGAAGCTCTGTGTGGGCCCCTGCTTCCCTCAGACATCATCAACATCTCAGCCTTGAAGATCCAGGTTGGGCAGGAGTTTAAGAGGCCTTGGAAGACAGATATTTCTGCTTATCTTGGGACACTTAAAGCAGAAGGCAAAGCCAATGTCCTCTGCTCAGCTGCCATCTAGGGGGGACATGGGAGGCAGCCTTCAGCCACCTTCCTCAGCACTCAAACACTAAAACCTTTTGTGTCTTTTGTGTGTCTTCTGTTTTCTAAATAACTGGCTATAACAAGCTTTTTTCTTTTCTTTTCTTTTCACTTTTTATTTAACATTCAGAGACCTTTGGTAAGTTTGTTCAATTAAAAAAAAATTTAAAATCAAACGAAAAAACCCCAAACCTGCTAATGTGCAGATTTGTAACCCTTGCCCTTTAAACTAATTCCTTTGTAACAGCTTCTTGAGAGGCATGCTCTGCATTTCTTCTACTAACTCTTTCAGTAGGGATGTTCTGCCCTCTAAATTAATTTCTGCAGGGGTATTGCAGGCTACAAAAAAAAGAATAGTAATAATAATTTTAATTAATTTATCTGTATAAAGAGATAACAGCTAAATATGAACCTCCTAACACTGGATAGATTTTTTTTTTGGTATCTTAGCAACAGTTGTCCTGGAATTCCCCAATTACACAATAGCTTGTTCCCTGGAACTGTGATAATTGTGTTCACACCTGCAGGAGGTCTTGGAGTTTCACATCTAACGGGGTTATTGGCATTTTGAGGAGGAGGGAGAACTGGGGGTGCAGCATTTCCAAATTGAAGCTGTAAATCCCAGGCCAGTGGCTGTGGGGAAGGGTTGAGGAAGGGAAGAGCCCCCTCCAGCTCCTCTGCAGCCCCGGGAAGGCAGGACCTGCCTGCAGAGCTCCCGTCACAGTCTCTGCGTGTGCCGAGCCCCCTTTGTTACTGGGGATGTTGGAACTGCAGCTGTCAGCCAGGATCCAGCACTTTGGAATTGCAGGAGACCCCAATGGTTGCCGCTGGTTTGGAGCAGAAAGCTGAGTCCAGGCTCGGGAGAGGAGCTCAGCACACACGTGTTCCCACACGTGGCCTGACAGAAGGTGGGGATGTGTCTCCTGTCATTGCCATGGCAATGGTGACTGTCCTCCTCTCCTCTTTTCCAGGCTCAGAGAATCCATAGGCAGCTCAGCGTGTGGGAAAGCGGGGAAGGGATGGTGGGAGAGCAGACCCTGTCCTCGGTGACAGAGGGGGATACCTGCACAGGGAATTCTGCCTGGCACCATCTTGGGCCTTTATAATCCAGAGGCAAGGCCTTTAAGCTGCCTTTTGCCTCTGCTGCTAAACCCCAGGCTGGCCATCTGGGCTCATGCAGCCTCAAAATTTGCCCTAAATAGGCAGATCTGCAGAGCCAGGGAGGCTGTGTGAGGCCGTGTGGAAAGTCTGCACGTAGCATCTCAAAACCAGCTTTTCACTCCAAAAGTCAGCATCCAGGGTGAGCTCTTCCTCCTGTAGTCCTGCAAAGCTGGTGCCCTTGCTGTGCCCTGGACCCTGGCAGCCTCGTGCATGTGCTCATGCCCTGTTCAGGACACCAGGCAAGCTAGGTATTGAGTGCAGGTGCCTCCCCAGCACCCCCACGACCCCATATCAAACTCTCCAGCACCTGTCAGAGTTCCTCAGAATAATTAATCGAGGGGATATCCTCTTCCAACACCCTCCTGCTGCCCCTGTGTTGAACAAGGAGCTGGTTAGATGTGAAACTCCAACAGTGAAAATCTCCCATCTGTGTCTGTGCCCCGACCCAAAGTGCTGCTCGAGCTCATTGTGACTGAAATTCTGGTGTGGGGCATTTTCCCAGAGCTGTCCTGCTCCTCCCCTGTGTGCCAGAGTCAGGCCTGGGAAGCCCAGGGTGGCACTGCCTGCTCTCCCAGAGCTCTGTCCCCTGGCCAGGCTGTCTCCCAGAGCTGCTGACAGCCCCTTTCCAGGGGCATAGCTGATGCTCAGAAGGGGCAGGGAGTGACAAACCTGCAGTGGCACAAGAAGGTAATGCTGCTGTTGTGCCTGGGCTTGCACAGCTCTAACTTCCAGCATGTTTCTGCTGTCAATTAGAGTGAACTTTTATAGGAAACTGCCAGGCTTAGCCGAGGCCAAAGAAGATTTTGAGCCATGGGTGGTGTTGGGATCTCTTCCCCTCCTCTACCCTCTTCCCATTAGCCTTGTTCCATACTGGTGCCACAGATGGCAGATTTTCACTCCAATTTTGAGACAGAAGGATGTATCAGAGGCTGTTTTTATTTCCACTGAATTGATCTATAACCTTTGCTGCTTTCTCTCTCTCTCTTTCTCTTGCTTTTTAAACCTTCCTGCCACCTCCTGGGTGGGGATCTGCCCAAGTCCACGCTCCCCCACCTCTTCCAAGCACTGTCTCTCCAACCTTTGTCCTGAGAGCTAACAACCTGCTTCATTAACCTTAGCTAGTTCCTAACCCTAACTAGATGCTAACTTTTCTCTAGCTAATAACCTAACCCCGTAACTAGAAGCTGAGTCTAACTAGAGTCTAATCCCTAACACTGTAACGCCTCTCTTCCCTTAGCTCCTTTGAAAAATAAAGGTGAACTCTAATTAGTATCTCTATATTTTTACCTTCTGTCCTGAGAATGGGGGATTGAACCGCAGCAGAAGGATGAGCAGGGCTGAAAGATAAGGAGGGAAGGGGTTTTTGGTGATTAAGGCAGAAGACTGGCATGGAGGAGGCTTTGGCTCCTGTTCTTGCCTCTGCCAGACTTCCCTCCGTGACCTTGGGCAAGTTGCTTCACCCCTACCTCAGTTTCCCTGTGTGTAAAGCAGGATCATAACTCACCAGGGGAGAGGAGAGGGTGAGAGGCTGATATTTATCATTTAATGTGCTCACAGCCCTGGCTGGGAGTGCTGCAGAGTGGCAGCAGTGTCACCATTGCAGAGGAGCTCGTGCATCTCTCCCTAGGGAGAGGCAATACTTGGCACTGCGGGATCTGCCCTGTTCTCAGGATTGGGGTAAAAACCCACCAGCTAAACGCCCTTCTTGGATAAGTTTTGAATGCCACTGTGAGCAAAAGGACCTGCCGTGTTTTCAAAGGAAGATGGTTTGGTTGCAGCCTCAGGAGGTCAGATGGGGACGGGGGTTTTACCCCTGATTGTCACTCCCTCCCACCTGGGAGCCCTGCCCGAGGCTGGGCACTGAGAGATAACAGGAGGGGCTTGGAATAAAATAATCCAAGGGAGAGGCAGACACAGGCAAGTGTAGCAGGGATGGCCAGAGGTCCTGAGCACTGAATTCCTCACACATCTGTGCTAATAGCTAAAGTTTGGAGCTGGGGCTCTGCTGGCCAAGGTGGGATCAAACCTGCAGCTTAATGTGCTGCAAGGTGCCCGCGTGTCCCTGTCCCTGCCCGGGCTGACACAGCCCCGATGCCAGCCCTGTCCCCAGGAGCGGTGAAGGTAAATGCAAGGTCACCGTGTGTTCAGTGAGTAGCAAACAGTCATGTTAGCTGAGAGCCTGAGGGGTTTCTTTACATTCCTACAAGGAAATGGAGCCAGTCTTAAGACTTTTGAAGCCGAGAGCCACGGAGGCTCTGCAAACAGCCAGCTGGATTGGGCTGCTGAAAAGGGCACCCCACCTTAAGTAGCCTGAGCCCTCTTCAGTGTCCCTGCAATTTGAGATAGACCAAGAAGTTTCCTGCTGGGAACTGTCTTCCTTGACTCAGGTCCTTTTCCCACAGGCAGTGCAGGTGTTTGGGGTTTTGCAGTCATTTCACTCATTTTCTTTGTTTTCTTTGCAGAAGGTACACCGATCCGAGGTAAGACACCGCAGCTCACTCACTCACCCACTCTCCAAACACTTCTCTCCACACAGATCCCGTTTCATTGCCCTGTGCTCAATACAGATTCGTGTTGTTGTTATGTTTTCTTGTCCTGCTTCACCTCTGAATATTTCTTTTTTATACCTGTCTTTATTTTATCTATGGTTATAATGTCCTTTTTTGTTTGCTGGGTGCACTTGGTAATACTGATACTGTTATTCTAATAACGTCTCCAGCTGTGCTGCCTCAGATTTATGGCAGAGTTTTAAGAGCTAATCTCTCCAGGACTATGAAGGACTGAAGTTTATCTCGAGCATTAAATGCTTTCAAAGCTTGGTAAATACTTAGGACCTTCTCTTGATTGGTGCAAAGTGCTTCCAAGCTGCTGATGGTGATGAGAGTTTTCCAGTCCTTTGCTCAGGCAGATCTTCAGCACTCACCATCTCAGCGTACTCATTTGTTTGGCTCCAGAGCCTCTTTCCACTTCCTCCCCACTCTCTTACCCTTAGGTTTCTCTGGGAAGGATCCATGGTAAGTAGCTTCTGCACTGTCTCTTTAATGGAGTCAAAAATTGACCTCAAGCTGCCTGAAAGGCAGGAGGAATTGGGTGTGCACCCCTTGGAAGACCCTGCTTTGGTTTTGTCTCCACTGGCACATTTAAAATTCCATAATTCTCTGCTGGTAAAAGCAACAGGAGGTGCTGTAGGTGAGATTTACGTTTTCACACATCATCTCTGTCGGCTCCTGACAAGTGCTGAACGCTCCTCACCCTCTTTGCAGCCTCATTTCTGCCATTGCCTTGACCAGCAGAGCTGCAGCGGGCAGGGAGGGAGAGTGAGCCCCTATTCCCCTGGGAAAGCTGCCCGCTGCAGTCCCTGGTTCCCTTCCTGCTCTGGAGTGGGGCTTCATCTCCCCTGGGTGCTCTCAGGCCAGTGATGCTCATGAGCTGCACAGAAAATGTATCTGAAACCAATGGAAACAACCCACAGATTTGTCCAAATTAACAGAAATTTCTGGGAAAACTCACCAGCCAGCTTTCCACCCAAATGGAGCTCTCCAACAGCAGAGCTGTAATTCCATATGAAATATGCTCAGCTGGATGCTCAGTGGGAAGCTCCAGCCAGTTTGGGTTTTAACTCCTGTTGTGCTGAAATACCCGCAGATTCTTTTGGAATGGATTTTGTTTGGTTTACTGGCTTCGGTGAGGGTTTTGGGGGTTCAATTCTCTCTGTTCTGCCTTTGGGAGCTCCCAGGCACAGGGGATGCCGTGGGGAATTGCACTCACACCCCATCCCTGTCCCAAATCCTCTCCCAGCCCCACGGCCCCCCAGCAGCATTGTTCCCACCCACGCACACGCAGAGGAACGTGAGCTCTGTGTCCTCCTCTGTGAACACGCTGGTTTTTCCTTCCTGAAAAGGCTGTATCTGCAACCAACAATGATCTCATTTGCACTCCTCTCACTTAAGATTTTATCAATACTATTACACTGAGCTGGAATTGTTTGGTTTTCATATTTAGGTGGGGGTTTTTTTTCCAGAGATGGGAGTTAAGAGTCTTACCACATGTGAGCTCTGTCCATATCTGTAGTATAATCATGTACTCCTAATACATAAAACATTTGAGAGCCTGTTGAATTATTTATGTAGTATGTATTTTAACTGGGGTTTTGCAGGGATGAAGCCTTCTGAGGTAAATGAGGCAATTTTCTTCCATGTAGTTCCATGCTGCATCTCTCTGCATATTTGCTGACAGGAATCTTTGGTTTGGGCTCTGGGTATATTCCTGTAGCCTGCAATAATACACAAGTTTAAGAAAAACCTTAATCCTTTTGGCCCAGATGATGTAAACCATGCAGGCAATTTTGAAGTTCCAATGCAGTATTTACAGGGTTTTCCCTGGGGAGTATTTACTATCAGTAAGGTGCTTTTCACAGGGGCTCTTATCTCCCGTAGACTTCCTGAGGAGCAGGTATTGGGCACAAAACAAAAGCAGCAGTGAAAGAAATTCTCCAGGCAGTGGGTGACAAAGCCTTTCACTTTTATGGTCACTGCTTCAAATTGAGCAAGGGAAAGTCAACTGCCTGCTGATGGATTTCTGGGGATCACAGTAATATGGATTATTGAGGCTGATTTCGGGAGTTCTGGTGCAGAACGCCTGCATTGCAGAAGCCACAAAACTTGGTGCTTTTGCTGATGAGTTCAGGACAAAGAGCAACACCCACTACAGAGAGAGGATTAAATTTTCTCATCATGTTGGGTCCATGTGCGGCCCCAGCCCTGAGCACAGCCAGGAGCCAGTGTCCACTGGGGCTGCTGACTGTCTTCAAAGCCAGCAGAGTGGTGATGATGTGTCTGTGCTGCCATCTCTTCTCCCCTCACAGGTGGGCTGCAGATCGAGAGCAGCGAGGAGACGGACCAGGGCAAGTACGAGTGCGTGGCCAGCAACAGCGCCGGGGTGCGCTACTCGTCCCCCGCTAACCTTTACGTGAGAGGTAGGGAGCACAGCGGCTCACTGGCACACACCCTCCGGGCTCCCCTCCCAGCTGCCCATCCCGCCCGGCCCGAGCAGGGGAAGCGCTGGTGGGAGCGGGCAGAGGCGCGGGGGGACCCCGGTGCACCCCCAACTCCCCGGCGCCGCCCCGCCACCCTTGTGGGGCAGCAGGGCAGGGCTGGCTCACCCACGGCCAAGTCAAGCGTGACCCAAGAGAGTGCAGCCCAAAACCTGCCAGGGCCAGCCTGCAGAGCCCACAGGGGAATGACTCCCTTGGGCTGCGGAGAGGCCAGAATTCCCCTTTCTCCCGAAGGATCCCTGCTCTCTGGAAGCGGGATGGTTTCAGCTCTGCTGGTGTGGGTGTGAGAGGAGGGGAGGACCCTCTCAGCCCCCTCCACGGAGCTCTGTCTTCCTGGGCACCACCAGACTGCAGCAGGAGGGTGCATTGTCACTGCCCCCCTCAGTCCCAGCTGCTTTTCCCTCTGCCAGCAGTAATTTGTCACTGGTTCCTTGGGCACAAACGCTGGGCACAGAGCTGAGGACACCAGCAGCCATCCCTGCCCCAGTGACAGCCCCTTCACCCCATAGCAGGGGAACACATGACAGGGGGATTGGCTTCTGCTCCATGCCCCCTCGATGTTCTCCCATCCCATGGGCCAGCAGCCTCTCCATGTTCTCTTATTTTGTTCTCTCTGACCTGTAATATTTTGTGTGTAGCTTTGGTTTAACATCTTTCCACAGCAAAAAGCCTTTTGGTAATGAGAGAGCAGGGCTGGTCCTTCTCGCTTTTTTTTTAAAAAAAAAAAAAAAAAAAAAAAATACCATTGGGAGGAAAACAGGAAAGTTACATCCCAGCAAACTGTTCCCATTTCCATCCCATCGACAGAGGAAGCGCCTCCCACCTACACTCACGTTAATCTGCAGTCCAATGCAGAGCCATGCTCCTGTGTGCACTCCTTTCTCTCTCTCTTTCTCTCTCTCTCGTGTCTCACGCTCACTAAATCACATGCACATGGAGAGAAGGCTTTTAATAATTTAATGTTTCCAAGCTAAATTTTTAAATAGCCTTTTGTGGCCAGCTGGAAAATTGCGTTTGAAATTTGCCCTGTTGCCTGGGCCCCGAAATTCCGCTTTTGGGAACGTGAATCTGGATCTGATACTAATTCAGGGCTGAATCCATTGCAGACAGCTTAGCTGGAATGGTTTGGGTTCTTAAAAAAAAATTAAAAAGAAAAGAAACAGGAAAAATGTGGGGATTTTTCATTATTGTTTTGTTTATAAATTTCCTCTACTTTTCTGGCCACTCGGAAACTACCCAGGAGACAAAGGTTGTAACACGGTGTTGTCTCCACACCTGGATGAGAGGGCTCCAGGTGATAGCCCTGTTCCTACCCCAGTAAGCCCGTGTGTACCTGGGCCAGCCTGCAAACCAGCACTAACCTGCCGAGAGAGTGCAGAACACAGCGTGTGCCAGCTCGGCCTGTGGTTTGGGTGTTTTTCATGCTGTTTAATTCCTTGTTTCTTGTGTGTTAATATCGTGGAAAGGTAACAAATTTCTGAAATGGATTTGCTTTGGTGGGAGGGAGAGTTCATGCACATTTTTCTTCCCGTTTTTTGTTTTAAAAGAGTCTCGAGCACTCTTGTGTTTCCAATTGACTTGTTTCTCCCATAACATGCTTGTCTCTATAGACCACCTGGGATAGGAGTTGTAAGTTTGAACATTGCAAGGAAATGGTTTGGTTTGGTTTTGCTTTTCTTTTCCTTCTTCTAATTATTTCTTTTTTCCTTATTCAGTCCCATGGTGGAGTCAGAGTGAGCAGGGCTGGGTGTGGGGCTGGGGGGAGCAGGGGGAGCGGGGACCCGGCCTGGGCTGCTCCGTGCTGGGGCTGCTCTGCCCGGGCGGCTCCGCTCCCCTGGTCTGAGGAGCAGAAGGACTGAAGGGAGGGAGAATCCTGCCTGGGGTCAGCATCCCTGTGGGGGGCTGATTCTGAGCTAGGATTGCTCCCAGCCTGGCCTCCCTGCAGAGCTTGGTTGGGCTTAAAGGGATGGGAGGGGGAGTGTTAGGAAGGCAGGAAAGAGGGTCGTTACTATCTTCATTTTTTTTCCTTTCTTTTTATTTTGGTTAAGAGAAAAAAAAATCAATCAATTTGCAGCTGACAGCCTTGAGAAGGCCTTTTTTTACTCTCTCTGTGTTTCCCCTATTTTTCTCTTCTCCTCATGTCATTGTGTTCCGCATCAAACCCCCTTAACATCCCTCAGAGCTACGAGAAGGTTGGTGTGGTTTTTTTCTTTTTTACTTTCTTTACCCACATTTTTACATTCGTAAGAGAAAAAAAAAATGAAAAAAATTTTAAAAATGAAAAGAGAAAAAGCAAGAAATCTTTAAGATGAGCGAGACCCGCGCGTTCCCGGGTCTCGCGGAGATGAGTTGAGTTGCATTGTGGGCCTCTCTATGCATCCTTTGGTAATGTTGCTGAGTTCTTGCACTTTTTTGTCGTCATGGTTACCTTGCCGTTTGGACATTGGGCCTGATGCATGATAGGAGAATGTAACAATCTTCTTTGCATGCCACTTTTTAAATTAATTATGAATTATTTTTTCAGTATATAAATATGTATAGTTTCTTTTCGTTATACAATTCTGGTTTCTTTGAAGTGGATTTACTCTTACTTTCCAAATTTTTTGGTTCTGTTGGGTTTTTTGCTTTCTCTTGATTTCCTGTTTCTGTTTTGATTGGTTATGCTGTGCTGTAGTTTATTCCAAACGCATTGTGAGAAGCCAGTGTTCCTGCCCACCCGGTGGTAACTGAACTCCTCAATCCCTCCAGGAGGAAAGGAGTCACACAGCTCTAACGCCTGTCCATGGAAGCCCTGCTATTTGGGACAAGCCTTTGTTTTGGGGGAGGGAGGGATCTGGGAAGTGGAAAAGATGGTGAGAACCCAGGGGGTCATTCCAAGAGTTAGAGCAGACCCTGGGTCACGTTGTTGCTTATTTATTTCTTGAGGTGTGGCTCTTGTTCCACCTCCTGCACACAAAGAAAAGCCCTGGCCCTGGTCCGAAGGGCTTCCCCAGAGGTGGGAGCTCGCTCCCTGGTCACTGCCCAGTTCCCTCCAGTAACACCAGGATCAGGGGGCTGTCAGCACTGACAGAGAGGTTCCTGCTGCTCCCAAATCCCACGCTGTTCTCTCCTGGAGCACCCATGAGTGCATGGAGAGCCCATGGCCAGGCAGAGCCTGGCAGAATCCCTTGGAGGAGGTGTCACCTTGTCCTGGGAGTGCTGGGAGGGAAGAGCAGCCAGGCAGCTGCCTCCTGGCTCTGCCTCTCCCCATTTTCCCTTCCTTCCCTGTGATTTATCCATCACTGCCTGGTGCAGGCGCCTTGAAACCCAGCCAGGCGCAGCCAAGGTAGAGCCCTCCTTCCTGAAGGAGCGTGGGAAGAGAACTGCAGCTGTGCAGGCACTGGAGTCGTGCTGGGGCACATCTGGCAGCTGCAGCTATTGCAAACAGCAGCAGCAATCTGGCCGGTGACATTGGAGCTGAAAATGCCTCTTTTCCCTCTTCTCATCTCCCTGTTTATCCCCAAGAAGCTCCTGTTGCCTCCCATGTGTGCATCCCAAGCGGGTGAGGCACATGGGAGGGTGAACAGGGGGTTTGCAGTGTGTCAGTGGTACCAGTGGTGCTTGGTGCTTTCCCTGTGCAGAACCGAATGCCAGCCCTTTCCGTGGATATGCCTTTCCCTCTGCCCTCAGTCCTCACCTCTCAATCAGCTACCAAAGGAGTGGCTTTCCTAGGGCACAGGTATTAAAGCTGTGTGATTTTTGAGAAATCCAGTGCAGTATTGACACAGTATCTGTCTCTCTCTTTCTCTCTCTCTCTCTCTCTTTCTCTCTGTCTGTCCTTCTCTTTTTTCTTAAAATGCTGAGATTTCAGTGCTCGGACCCTCAGTGCTGGTATTCTCCCCTCCCCTTCCGAGTCTCTCCCCTCCCCGTAGGTACCAGGGTACCACTCCCAAATGCTGCGCTCTTGATAATTCTCTGGGAAGAGACCAGCTCTGGCTCTTCTGACTTGGATGCCAACAATAGCCAAAAAACATCCCTCAGTCCCAAGGCTCTTTTTAAAGAAAGAAAAAGAAAAAAAGCTTGTTCTATTAAAAAACCCAAACAAACAAACAAAAAAAAAAAAACAAACAAAAAAAAACCACCAAGAGAAAAGAAATAGCCTTTGAAACAAGGTTTTCCCATCCCACCTCCCTCCTGCCTAGGACTAAAAGGTGATAATCACTCCTAATTACAGGATTTTCCTTCATGACTAGGAGTTTGAGTTTCAGGATTTAGGTGCAATTAAAAAGGGATTTATACACCATTATTTTTTATTTGTTTATTTTCTCTTTTATAAAGTATTTCTAACATGGCCAAACTGCACTGCTGCTGCTAAGAATCTCTTGTGATCTGAGAAGGCTTGAAGATTAAATTCTTCCTTAAGAGCCAATAAAAAACAATAATAATGATATCAACAGCAATAAACTAAACCTAAATGGGAGGTAATCATGATAGGCTGGAATGACACTGGGTGAGGAAATAGAGATTTGATACCTGGCTAGAAGAGGTTGTGTGGTTTGCTAAGGTTCTGGTCTCTGAGCAGCCTGGTCTGGTGGAAGGTGTCCACTGGCAGGGGGTAAGAACAGGATGGGCTTTAAGGTCCTTCCAGCCCAAACCATGGGCACCGTCTTGGAATTACTGGTTAAGGGTTTGCCTCGTGTGTTATTACAGGTCAGATCATGCCATGGGGATGCCCTAGGTCAGAAGCAGAGGTATCTTTCTGGAGACAAGAGCAGGTCAGAAGCAGGTGAGGTGACCTCTGCCACCAGCCCCGGTGTGTGGAAGTTCAGGCTGAGCTGTCCAGGGTTCACCTGTGGTCGGCGAAAAGATGGTTCTAGGGGCAAGTCAGCACCTCAGTGAGAATCCTGGTTTTTGTGTGAGCCATACAGCTCACCTGGCTTTCAAAAGTCTTCTTGGATGCTTCTCTGTATCCCTAGGGACACAAATGCCATCAAACTTGTGGCCCATAGTGATTGCAGGAAAGGATGGATTCAAAATCCTGCGAACTAAGAGCTGTCTGCCCGTGGTGGTGTTTGAGAGGCTGCCCCATCCCTGGAAGTGTCCGAGGCCAGGTTGGCTGGGGCTTGGAGCAACCTGGGATAGTGGAAGGTGCCATGCCAGGGGTGGCACTGGATGATCTTTAAGGTCCCTTCCAGCCCAAAGCATTCTGTGGTGTTTTTGTCCGTAATCAGGGACCACATGAGGGGCTCAGCCATTACCCCGGCGAGGGCACGAGTCCCCTCACCCAGGACCTGTGGCCACAGCTGGTTTGTCCCCTGAAAATGGAGCACTTGGCAGCTCTCCTCTTAATTTGGGAAGCTGCAGGCAGCCACCTTGATTGCTCTGGTTTGATCCCAAAATCCGGCTGCTGGCTGGGCTGGAGCCCTGTGCGTAAGGACCTCGTGTCCCTGTGCTCCTCCACGTCACAAGGAGAAGGAGGGATGAGCCGTGTGGGCTGTGCCTCAGATCTCCCGAGCATGCAGAGCTGCTGCTGCTGGCACAGGACACGTTGTCGTGGTTGAATTTAGCAGAATTATGAATTTTCCCCTTTTTCACACAGTGGGGCCCTGTCAGGAGGTACCAAAGGCAGCAGCTGGGATGCTGCAGGGATAATCCTTTCTGCTCTCTGCTCGGGCTTCTCGTGGCTCTGCTCTTTTCCAGCCCAGGGAGCTGTAAATGGCTCAACAGGCATTTAAAGCAGCCCAGTGCCCGCTCAGGCCCTGCCTTTGCTGCCTGTCACCATCAGCACAAGCTTTGTCACCCCGAGCCAGGTTCTGCAGCCCAGGTCCTGCTGAGAACGTTCCCAGTAACTCCCAAGGCTCTCTGGAAAACCCCAGCTCATTGAGAGACCAAAGATGAAACCAGGCCAGGGCAAAGCACGTAAGGGCTGAACTAGTGGAAATCAATTAAAATAAAACCCTCAGAAAGGGCAGGAATAGTGTGCTGAGCACCTCAGGAAATAAAACTTCAAAATAGATTAAAATGTGACTAATTTAAGCAGTAATTTAGCCTGTAGCCTGGGTTAAGTTCGGCTCATGAGTAATTTGACCATCAGACCAAAGCTGCTGGTTGGTTCCAGGTGGAACCATTGCTGAGCTTTTCCCTTTCAATCCCACTTAGAGGTTGAAGCAAATAATTCCACTTGCACTAGAGATTTAACAAATAGCCACAAGGTCAAAACAGTCATTGGTATTTTAAACTGTAGGAATTTTAATACCTTTTTAGACTAGATTGATAAATTCTTTAATGGAGAAGGAGAGAGGCAGAACCACCACTGGGCTGTACAGGTGCCTCTGCAGTGCCCAGCTGCCAGGTGCTGAAACTGAGGGATGGAGAGTTCCGGGATGGTTTTTAAGGGTTATTTTAGCACTTCTGTGGGTGGGGGAGCGCCCTGTCCATGTTTGGGGTGTCCTCAGCTCTGAAATTCTAGTTCCAAACCAAACCAAGCAAACAAAAACTTCACTGTGTTTCTGCAGAAGGATTTCTCAAGGGTATCAGGAAATGGAAATGGATACAAAAAGCCACCCCCCCAAAAAAAACAAAATCCAAACTGTGTATATATCTATGTATATACTTGACTATCTCTCTATAGAGGGCACTTTGCAGGAACACTGTGCTGTACTGATCTCGAAATCTCTGCCTGCCTGTGTCTCTTACACCTTTTGCATCGCTGTTCTCTTTGTTTTAGGGGAAAAAATTAGATTACACCTTGTCAAATTAAAATAACAAAAACTAAAACAGTCAAGTCTGTGTTTAAAATTACAGAGCTGTTTGAAAAACAATTGGATTCTGATGATTTTCTGTTCAATCCTGTAAAAAACAACAGAAAAAAAAATAATAATTACAAAAGACCAGAGATGTTCAGCCAGCCTGTCGCTCAGCTAATGTGGTTTTCTAAGTGAAAAGTAACAATTATTGGGAAGGTAATGGATTTCCTCCAGACCAAATCCAAGCCTTGGTCTCATTCTTTATTTATCTACCTATTTACTTATTTATTTTTATTTACCGTGAAGGAAATGAGGAAGGAGATGGCAGGAGGAGGGAAGTTTCTCGTCCTGTGGAGGGGCGGAGGTCGGAAATCCAAACCCCAACAAGGTCTCGCCCCAGCGGAACAAACCTGGAATTGGAGCGGGAGAGGGAGGAGGCAGAGGCGGCTGCACGGACACGCAGGGGCAGGGACAGACCACATTTGGGAGGGGAGGACAGGTGTAATCTAAGCTTCACTAATAATG
This sequence comes from Corvus moneduloides, assembly GCF_009650955.1. Taxonomy (NCBI): domain Eukaryota; kingdom Metazoa; phylum Chordata; class Aves; order Passeriformes; family Corvidae; genus Corvus; species Corvus moneduloides. Next base: position 5,278,138 of record NC_045503.1, on the reverse strand, counting down.
TAGAGGCTGCACATTATTTTGGCACCCTTTCCCCTACCCCTCCTCATTTTGGAGCAAGACGGAATGACTCCTGTCTCCCCAAAATGGCCAATAATGTCCGCCTTCTCACCTCATTTGGAGCAGCAGCTTGCTGAGTGTCAAAATGTTTAATACCATTTGGTTTTGTTTGGTGCTTTCAACCAGTCACTTCACTTTCTTTTGTTTCCTTTTTCAATTAATTCCTTCTTTAAGGTACAAGATGCATTTCTCTTTGAGTTGGTTTAATGTGAATCGGGGTTTGAAGTGACAGGTTCTCGTCCAGGACATTCTCCTTCCCCCACCTCACTCCTCCTCCAACATTTTTTCTCTCTGGGGGAATCTGGAAGGGGCTTTAAAAGAGCAGCTGGTGGGTTTCCTCAGCACAAACTGGTTGGCTGGTCCTCAGGTTCCTCTCATTAGCAGCACCATGGGAGCACATTTTAAAGATGAATTCTGGTGTTGCAGAAGTCAACCCTGAATCTCCCAGTGTCTCTTCCAATCAGGTCTGTAAATGTTGCAGAAACACCTCTCACCCTGTGGACCCCGAGTGGTGGTGGTGGGGAGCCTGAGCCATGCTGATTGGGACCAAAAAAGCCAAAAATGCCACTCACAGAACACAAACTGGGTCAACCTCTGCCTCCGTGAGCAGCAACAAAACCAATTTGCTTCCCAAGGGTGTGAAAAGTTATGGATCTGTTCTGTTTCTAAAAAAAGAGCACAATTTGGGGTGCAGATTTGCAGTGTGAAATGGTTATCCAACAATTAAACAGACTCATAACTAACTGCGCTTAAGAAAATTTCCTGTGCCTCCGAAATGGCTTCTGTGTTGAAATAATTTAACTTGCATCCCAAGCATCCAGCTCCAGTCCTGGAATCTGGTTCTATCCGTAACAAGCTGTATCCTTGTTTGAAAAAAAAAGCTCCTGAGAGTTTTTTGGCCATGGACAATGTCTGTTTGTGTGTGCCTGCTTGTGTGTGTCCGTCGGGAGCTGTTGCACATGGAGCATGCACATCTGTGTACGCATGCGGGGTCTGGCAAAGCTGTCCTGGAAACCAAACGCCTCTGGAACTCAGGGAAGGTCCTTCTTGTACCAGAAACTGGGAAAAGTATTATTAGAAAGGTGTCTATAAAGCAGAGCCCTGACTGCCCCATCCCAATGTTTCCTTTCCAGAAAGGGCAGCTCCGTTCTTCCCGATCCTTTGAAAGTGTTCCATAGCAAAACTGAAGGAATCTCTTCACCCATTTTTTTTGTGTCAAATTCCCCTCCTTCAGCTGCTGTGGAGCTGGACCCAGAGCTGAAATTTGTCTTGATGCCATCTCCAGCTTCCTTTCCACCACGGCTCTCCTCCTCCTGGGCCTTGACCTAAAGGCTGACCCAGGGATTCTCAGCTTGACAAATTCCCTGTCTCCAGCCAAATGCAAGTGTAGCAATTAAAATAAACAGCAGCCTGATGGCTCTGGGTAGCCAGAGATGAACCCTGTAACTGTTGTGGTTGTCACAGCCCTGAGCCATCACAGGGCTGTATCCAGGGGACTCTCTGAGGTCTCCAACATTTAATTGGAGTTCTTTTCCCATCCTAGGTCAGTGTGTGGATGTTGGTATATCTGTGCACACAGGAGAGTGTAGATTTTTTTAAACCAGGATGCACCAAGGAAGTGCTGCTGCCTGTTTTGGGCTTGTATCAGCCCCAGTCCAAATTCTCCCTTCTTGTGGAACAGGCGGTGCCCAGGGCTGGCATCCAGGGGTGCTGGGTGCTTCCCTTGGAGAAAGACAAATGCCATTAAAGTGATGATCCCTGAGACCCCCGGGGCTGACCTGCACCCCTGGGAGCTATCAGGAGGAGGGGAGGGCTGCTCTGCAGATTTTTGGGAATGTGCTCTGCGCAGCCCCTGAGCTTGTGTTTTGTGAGTGGATTTCTCCTTTCCTGCCCAAAAACCACAGCCAGGAACGGTCGGTTCCCTTCAGACTCCGATTCTCAGCACTCCGCCCTACATCAGATGATGCTTTTCAGTTATTAAATTCTGGTTTGTTCTTTCTTTTTTCTTTTCTTTTCTTTGGTTTTTTTTTCCCTTTCTCTTTCAGTTGGGTTTCATTTCTTTGCGATTAGCTTCGGTTTGGATTAATTGTCTTGTTCTGTTCCCATGACAACTCAGTGTTTGCATCCCACCTGCCGTTGTTTGTTGCTGTTGATGCTGTTTGCTGACCGGATCTTGTCCGGATGTGTCTCCCCATTCCTCCTCACCTTTCCCACCTTGCCTCCCCTCTCCAGAAGGTTACATACCAGCCCCCCTCAGAAGAGTCATCCCCACCCCAGATCTGTCTGCATGTTGACCCCACTTGTTTCTTTCCAAGTTCTCTCCATCTTGTCTCAGACTGTGACAGGTGTGATTTCCACCTGGCTCCATTTTCTGAAGTGTGGTACCCCTGGAAGCAGTGGGAAGCAGGGTGATGTAGGAAATAGGGATGTACCCTCGTGGCTAGGGCTGAGTGTTCTCCATAGTGTCAGGAGGGAGGAAGGAGCAGGTTGCCTGATCCTTTGAGCCAGCGCTGGTGCCTGAGGTGGAACAAACACTGTGGTAGCCCCCTACACCTTTCTGCAGGTAGAAAATCATCTTCTAGTGTCAGTGGCCAGGAGAGTTTGCAGTCCCTCCCTCCACATCCTAATCCTTTCCCCAGCTGAGGGCATGCCCCCCGTTCTCTCTGCAAATCCGTGCATGCAGAAATTCCCCTTCGCCGCCTCTGAGCTCCTCATGCCACCAATCTGGAAATCTTCTCTTCCTTGCCTCCCAGTGCTGGTTCCTGGCTACTGCTTCCTGCAGAAAAGGGTCTGACAGCCCGATGGGGAGAGCAGACCTTGCTGTGCCAGTGTCCCTTGTCACCTTGCAGGACGATGCAGGGGCTGCAGCTGGCTTTTGTTTGCCAAAGCCCCACAAGCAGCCTCTGCCTCTCCTGGCAGTGCCCTTGCCCTTGGAAAATATCCATAAAGCTGGAAGATAAATACTAGCAAGCCCCAAGACATCAGTTCCAGGGGACATCTGAAGGCAGCGGGAGGGACAATGGCAGGCTCAGCTCTGCTGTCCTTTGCTTTGCTTTGGCATGAGGCACTGGCAGGTTGTGCGGAGCTTACCTGGGGACAGACGGCAGGAACGGGAAGTTCTCAGCCCCCCGGCACTCCGGACTCTGCTGCCCCCTCTCCCACCCTGCCTAAGGCAGTTCCTGCATGGCTGTCCCTGAGGCTGGAGGAATCCTGCACTCCTGCTCCCCTCCAGCTGCTGCTGTTCCTGCGTTTTCCCTGGGTCCTGTATCCTTTTCTCTTTCTTGTGGGATGAGACCCTGCCCTGACCCCCTCCCTAGGGCCTCTCTGATCCACACACGTTCTCCTTTGTCCGTTCCCCTGCTTTCCCCCCCTAAGGAAGGGCACCCACCATCCCTCCAGCCAGCCCAGGTAGCTCAGAAAATGGAGCCAAGGAAACCACAGCCTCCCCTTTGCGTCCATGTTCTTCCTGTGTAAGGTCTGGAAGCTGCATCCACCTCTCTGCTAAGGAGATGCACAGAACATGTCACTGTTTTCTCAACGTTAAAAGTTTCGTTACCTTGTTTTTCTTATTAATTCTATTCTATTTATTATTCCGCCAGGGCTGAGATGTGACAATGTGAGCCACCACATTGAGTCACATCAGCTAGAAAAAGTATGCAGCATTAAAGTGGGTTTCCCCCTCCCCTCCCTCTCTCTCTCTCTTCTTTCTCCCTTCCCCTCTTGTTCTCCTTCTCCTGGTCTTCCTTCCTTTATCTGTCGCTCACTTTCTATCCAGTATCCATGTGGGCATTTGCTGCCGCCCAGAAATTGTATTTCTCTGCATTTTCCTCTCTCTTTCTCTCTTTCTCTCTCTCTCTTTTTTACCTATTTTGCATGATGTTTGTGACTCTGAGAGCTGCATCTATCGATGGAACCGTGTCAGATCTTAAAGAGGCTTCGTTAGGGTTTCTATACCCGAAAACCACAAAAATTTCATTAGAGTTTCTCATCTTTTCCACACTCTCTCTCGCTCCAGGGGGGCTGTGTTCCCCTGGACGCTTCTCACACGCAGACACCAACTAAATTCTGTCCCACTCCGGGGACTCCCTCTCCTCCCTCGTTTATCCTTTTGCTTTTTACTTCTCAAGTGGAGCGTCAGGAATTTGGGGATGTGACACTTCTCTCTTTGTTGAATTCTCTGGGTCCAACAAGGCAAAATGCTGAGAAGTTTCCATCCCCATCCCAACCTTCTCCTGACCCCCCACCCCACCTCTGCAGCAGCCCCGGGTGGGAGAGGGCCCCTCTCCGTAGGGGGCACCTGGACCACGCTGGGCCGTGGTGGTGGATGGGCTGTTCCTTCGGGAGAAGGGGACCCGGGACTCAGACCCCACTGGGAGAGGGAGGAGCAGGTTCCTGGGGTGTGGAGCGGGGAGCTGGGGGCCCCAGCGGCCACGGAGGAGAAGTTTGGGCGCTCGCCATGCCAGCTCTTGCCAGTAAAGATGAGAAATTGCTAATAAATTTTTGTGTATTTATCTGTGCTGTGATGGGTCTAATCTTGATCAATGGAACCCTGTTGCTATGAAATACCGCTTTTATGTCTATATTCTATATATTGTTTGTGAAGTACAAATTTATTTGGAGTTTAATTTTTTTGGTTTTTAGTTTTTGATTTTTTCCTTTCTTTGTTTTTTCGTTTTGTTTTTAATGAAGGAAGAAAATAAGCAATGACAAGCCCCATCTATATTTAAATTATCTTTTACTCTTTTTTCTTTTTCTCCTTTCTTTTTCTTTCCTTTCTTTTGTTTTTGTTTTTTTTTTTTTCTCTTTGTTTTTTTGTTGTTTGTTTGTTTTGGTTTGGTTTTCCGTTTTGTTTTTTTGTTACCTCTGTGCGTCTCGTCCACAGTTCGCCGTGTGGCCCCTCGCTTCTCCATCCTCCCTGTCAGCCATGAAATCATGCCCGGGGGCAACGTCAACATCACCTGCGTGGCTGTGGGGTCTCCCATGCCCTACGTGAAGTGGATGCAGGGAGCGGAGGATCTGACGCCCGAGGATGACATGCCCGTGGGCCGGAACGTCCTGGAGCTCACGGACGTCAAGGACTCTGCCAACTACACCTGCGTGGCCATGTCCAGTCTGGGAGTCATAGAAGCCGTTGCCCAGATCACGGTGAAATGTAAGGGAGTGGGAGCAGGGTCCTGGCTGCACGTGTGGGAGTGGGCACGTGCCAGGCGGGCGTGGGGGCACGGCCAGAGCTGAGTGTCCAAGCATGAGTGCAGGGCACACCTGGCCAGGTGCATGGGAGCATTGGTGGGACATGTCGCCGGAGTGGGAATGTCCCATGGTTTGTGCCTGTGTCGTTGTGTGTCTGCATGGGGAGAGCCTGTGGCTGTCTGACCTGCACGGGGGACACAGTCCTGCATGTCTGGGTGCTCCTGCACGAGTGGGGTGTGTGAGCATGGCCAGGGACAGTCCTGCATGTCCGGGTGCTCCTGCACGAGTGGGGTGTGTGTGTGTGCATGGATAGGGCCACAGTCCTTCATGTCCGGGTGCTCCTGCACAAATGGGGTGTGTGTGCATGGCCAGGGACACCGTTCTGCACGTTCAGGTGCTCTTGCACGAGTGGGATGTGTGTGTGTGCATGCACAGGGGCATGGTCCTGCATGTCCAGGTGCTCATGCATGAGTGGGATGTGTGTGCATGGCCAGGGACACCATGGCTGGATCTTGGGTGCCCGGCTGCAGGAGTGTCAGTCCCTGTCCTTACCTGTGGGTGCATGTGGAGGTCTGCGAGCACAAGCAGCAGGACAGACTTGTGCACCATGAGTGCCCCGTGCTGGGATCTGTGCATGTGTGCTCAGGGATCCTACACACAGGGAAACCCACAGTGGAGAGGAAGCTGGTGGCTTGAGACCTTCCCTCGCTTTAGGACACCTGAGCTGTTGTGAAGAAAACTGTGACTCCAGTCCCCGCATGCTGTGTCTGTCCTGGCATATGAGGCTGGCTGGGCACTGTGCAAGGAGCCTTGGATGGCTTGGAGCCTGCATGCCATCCTGTTCCAAGGCCTGAGATTCAGCCAAGGCCCTGAGGATCTCTGGCATGTGAACCCTTGCAGTAGAGCTTAGTTCCAGCATCTTAGTGGCCATTGTTGCCTCAGCAAGAGGGGGAATAACCCCGGCTTCCAGCTAGTGATTCCCAAGAGGAGCATGGGTGCCATCTTCAATCTGTTCTGTCCTCAGCAGGGGAGTATTAAACCCAAGCAGGAACCCCTGAGGTTGGGTGAGTGTAGAGCTCTGTGTGAGCTGGTGTCTGCTCCGAGTGCTGGTGTTGCCCACAAGGGATCTGGGAGAGACGGGGTGGGAAAGGATCAGTGGGAGGGGAGAGGAAAAACACTTGGAGAAGGGGAGGAATAATAACAAAAATAACAAATCCTGTTGTATCAGTGATCTGTCTGAGGAAGGTCTGACAGGAGAAATGAGTAGGGACTAGAGAATATTGGCATGACACCCCCTCTGAGCTTCTGCACAGGCAGTGGAGCTCTCGTGCCAGCAGAAGGACGCCTGAGGCTGGACTCAGATCCTCTTTATTTTCCTGAGTATTTCCTTCCTTCCCTTTTTTCCCTGTCTTACCCTCTCAATCTAAAAAGCTGCTGTGTTTGGCAGATTGCTTCTGCTTCCATCTCCTCAGATGGGGAATCTCACCTTGCTGGTACCTTCTGCCTTCTGTAATTTCGTTTGGATTCTGTTCCCTGCTCTGTTCCTGTGTGTGAGCACCTGTAGCTCTCCCAGGCAGAAGGTGAAAGGAGAAGTTTGAGCTTTACTGTGATCAGGTCTAGAGAAGTTTGGCTTCAAGGCCAGGTTAGACACAGCTTGGAGCCACCTGGGCCAGTGGAAGGTATCCCTGTCCATGGCACGGGTGGGACTAGATGGGCTTTAAGGTCCCTTCCAACCCAAACCATTCTGGGATTCCATTATAAGATGAGGTTGAAAAGGAAGGTTGAAAAGGGTCTAAAGTGTGTGGTGAGGACAGCACATAAAGCTTGAGAACAGGTGAAGTTAGAGCACATTTCAGGTGCAGTTAAAGTGCTGGGTAGCGTGCAGTCCCCAGCAGGCTCCAAGGGGGACTCCTGACTGAGGGAGGGGGGAGATGGGGATTAACACAGCTTTGTGGCTTGAGAGGAAGCAATCCCGGCATTTATGGGGACTTGTTCTGGAGAGCAGAGCCCGGCCTGTGCTGTTCCCTGCCCGTGGAGCTGTCCGGGAGATCCGAGCACGTGCTGGGAAGGAGGAGCTGCTCTCCCTCCCTGCCCTGGGAGCCGGCGGATGTGCAGCTGCAGCCCGTGCTAATGATTCCAGATGTTTGGCTGAATACTTTGCCTTTGATGGAGCAGTTTAAGGAGGATAATAGAGTGGATAACTAGGTTCATAATATTCCAGCAGCACTTTCCTGAGCTGCTGGGATTGGTGCTGTGCCTCCTGCTCCTGCAGCCCTAACTAGCCCAATTAGGCACCATTTCAGCACCTGTGGGGTTTTTTTAAATGCCTGTTCTTCCTGATTCTCAGCACTTCCCAAGGCTCCTGGGACGCCAGTGGTGACAGAGACAACAGCAACGAGTATCACCATCACCTGGGACTCTGGAAATCCAGACCCCGTGTCCTACTATGTCATTGAGTACAAGTCTAAGAGCCAGGATGGACCATACCAGATCAAGGAGGACATCACCACCACACGCTACAGCATCGGGGGGCTCAGCCCCAACTCCGAGTACGAGATCTGGGTCTCCGCAGTCAACAGCATCGGGCAGGGGCCTCCCAGTGAGTCAGTGGTCACTCATACTGGGGAACAAGCTCCTGCCAGTGCTCCCCGCAACGTGCAGGGCCGGATGCTGAGCAGCACCACCATGATCATCCAGTGGGAGGAACCGGTGGAGCCCAACGGGCAGATCCGAGGGTACCGTGTCTATTACACCATGGAGCCTGACCAGCCCGTCAGCAACTGGCAGAAGCACAACGTGGATGACAGCCTGCTGACCACCGTGGGCAGCCTCCTCGAGGACGAGACCTACACCGTGCGAGTGCTGGCCTTCACCTCCGTGGGGGACGGGCCCCTGTCTGACCCCATCCAGGTTAAGACACAGCAAGGAGGTGAGCAGCTGTGTCACTGACCTGGGCTGTGGGAAGGAGAGCTGCTGGTTAGACTTGGAGATTTAGATTCAACATTGGGAAGGAATTATTTACTCAGAGGGTGGGCAGCCCTGGCACAGGGCGCCCAGAGCAGCTGTGGCTGCCCCTGGATCCCTGACAGTGTCCAAGGCCAGGCTGGACAGGGCTTGGAGCAACCTGGGACAGTGGAAGATGTCCCTGCCCATGGAACTGGATGAGCTTTAATGCCTCTTCCAACACAAACCATTCCATTATATTAAATGTCTTTAGATGTAAAACTGCCCAGGCAGGGGTAACACTCTAACTCTCCCTAAAGCACCCAGAAACAGCTTTGTCAGAGATGAGTGGGGAATGAGCCTTATTTTGCCTTTTTCTGCAGGGGGAGGAAAACAAAGCCCCAGTTGTCACAGCAGATGTGTTGAGCTGCAAACACAAGGTGTTTTATCATGGGCTGTCACCCAGCACGTTTTTGGTGTGGGGTATGGGAGGAAACCCTGTGTCCTCAATGGGCTGCTCCTGGGCTTCCTACTTCCAGAATCTTGTAATACTGGGATTCATGGGAAGGGTTCTATTCTGCTGAGAAAGAGGCATATGATCCACTGGGATTCTTCCATCTCCAGCAGCTCTGGACACGCTGGAGCCCTGCCGTGGGATGTAGCTCCGCAGCTTTAGAGGCAGGACCTGCCCACGCTGCTGTGTGGCATTTTGCTGCTGACGTGCTCTTCCCACACAGGCTTTGAAGAAAACAGGGCAAGAGCCTTCTAATTAGCCAAGTTAATGTGGTTTCTCCTATTTCTCCTCTTGCCTCCTCTGCCCCATTGGCTCCCTCTCCGTGCCAGTTCCTGGGCAGCCGATGAACTTCCGAGCAGAAGCCAAGACCGAGACCAGCATTGTGCTGTCATGGAGCCCCCCACGCCAGGAGATCATAGTGAAGTATGAGCTCCTCTACAAGGAAGGAGACCGCAGCAAGGAGGTGAGTCCAGAGTGGAGCGGGGTTGGGGCTGAGGAGCTCTCGGCCCCGCCGCTCCCTGCGGTGTCGGAGCGAGGGGAGCAGGGCAGGTGTCTCTGGGCAGGCCTCACCTCTGCTGCCTGTTGTTTGGGTTTATTCTGTTTCTTCCCCCCTCGCCCATCCCAGGTGCTGAAGAACTTCGAGCCAACGACCTCGTTCACGGTGGAAGGCCTGAAGCCCAACACTGAGTATGTCTTCCGGCTGGCCGCCCGCTCGGCTCTGGGGCTGGGGGCCTTCACCCCGGAGGTCCGAGAGCGCACCTTGCAGTCTAGTAGGTGTCTCTCCTTTCCCACCCTTCTCTGAGGGGACCACAGTCAGGGAGCCAGAGATGGTGGGCACAGGGGTACGGAGCTGGGGGCTGGCGTTTTGCTCCAGGGAGGGGGGACGCCTTTGGGACCTGCTTTCCTCTCCCTTCGGTGGTCCAGGTAGTTGAGATGTGAGCCAGGAGCAGAGCTGGGGTTTGGGGGTGCTGGGGAGGCCAGGTAGCACCGTCCACTTGGGCTGGGAGCAGTGAGGGCTCTTTGGTGGCCACACTGGCCGTGGTGCTGAGCATGCTCAGGGGATGGCACCCACAGCCCACCCCACACAGACCCAGCAGCTGCCAGGAAGGGGCTCAAGCAATGCAGCTGGGAGAGAGGGGGGAAGCGGTAAGGAGAGGAGAAGGGAAGGTGATTGTCCAGCCTTTCCCAGCCTTTGGGGAAGCAGTCCCTGTGCTCTTTTCCATGAGCACCTCCACAGCCAAGGGGAGGAAGGCCTGGAGCACTGGGAATGGTCCCGTTTGGGCTCCGGCAGAGCGGGACAGAGGAGTCCTGTGGAGGCTGGGAGGGGGATATTGATGATACCAGGAAGGAGTGTATGCAACCAAAACGTGCTGGTTTTAGTTTAATGGATTGTCTCCCTTCGCTGTTGCCCTGGGGACAATAACCCTGGATGGCAATATTTCTGGGCTTTTCACAGATCTTTGCTTTTAAATGAGGTGTTTTTTCACTGCATGAGTGGCTGTGGCAGCTGTTCTTTGTGTTTTCTGTCTCCTCTCATCTCTACTAAATCACTCCGCTGCAGTTTGGAGTAGCCGGGAGCAGAACTAACTCAGAAGTGGCTCTGGTCACCAGTGTGAGGAGGGAGAGCCCTGCTCCCATCCCTCAGAGTCCCTGACAAGGGGGAGCAGCAGGCTCTCGGCTGGGCTTTTTAATTGTCACACCCTGCTGTCTCTCCCTTTCCCTGTCTCCTTCTCTTTCTGTCCCTGAGGAGTGGGAAGAAAGGGGAGTCTGTTTCTGCAAAGACAGAATTCCTTACTGGGGCTTGCTCAGGCCTCCACTCCATTCAAAGATTTTTGTTTTTTTCTTTCTTTCAAATGTTTTTCCCCTTTTTTCCTTCTTTTCTTTTTCTCCATCCTCTCTCTACGTTTCATAGGAAAACCCTTTCCTGACTCTGCTGCACATCTGCTGGTTCTGATCCCAGTGTGGTACTGTCAGAGGGAGCATCTCTGTGGGGTGGGGGAAATGAACTGAAAGGACCTGAAAAATAAGTGTTAAACTTACTCTCTGCTTCTGTTTTCCAAGGGGTTTCTCTCCTTGAGATCCGTGGGGATGGGAGGCAAAGAGGGTCTGGGATTTGTGCTTTCTGGTTCAATAAAACAAGCTGAAAGAGGGGTGTGGGATCTGGTGGCAGTAGGGCTTAGTGAAAATTTGTCCCTTAAGGGTGAGGAAAAGGGGAGCTGGGAAAAGGGAAGGCTTTGGGGCTTTTTCTAACTTGGCACCTGCCGAGAACATGGACGGGTTTCTCTCTCTGTAGCTCAGCTTTCATAGGGAGAGTCTCATTAATTTAATGCTCTTAAGAACATCAGCTGGGAGCTGTCAGTGTCCTGTAACACGGTGAAACATTTTTTCCTGGCTGGCTGTTGGAGGAACGAGTCAATTCTCCCTGGTCCGGGTGACATCCTACGGCTCACAGACCTTCTGGCTCGGGACAGGCTTTTGTGTCTTCCCTCCGCAGCTCCTTTTCCGTTCAGCTCCTCCTTGGCCCGCTCCATGCCTCTTCTTTCTTCTCTCTTCTGCTCTCTGCTTGCTTGCCTGCATGCCCTGCACCCGATGAACCAGCTCCCTGCTCCCCCGTCCCTCACCGGGCGATGTCACACCACAATGGCATCTTGTCTCTGGAATGACAGAGCCTCCTCCCTGGTCCTCCCTCCGCTCCTGCTGTCCCCTCCCAGCACCCACCTGCATGTGGCAGCCCCTCCCTGCACCTCCCTGCCAGGGTGGCTCCTCCTGAGCATCATAACCAAAGTAAAATCCATTAAACTAAAGGTAAAGTATCTTTTTCTTCTTGAAGTAGCTGGGTTTTAACTCTTCAAGTACCAAAGACGTAGCTTGTAAAACTGACAGACTCTCATGGCTGGGAGAAGCTGGTTTGCCCTTTCCGGTTAGCCATGACCTTCCCAGGCTCCCTGGCAACTCTCCCACTCGGAAATTCCGGAGTGCAAGGCGTGGTCAGCAGACAGGGGTGGCAGGGTGGGCGCTGTGAGGCTGCGTGTGCAGGTGTAGAGGAACGATGGGGCTTTCTCACCCTCTGTTCCTGCCTAAGAAAGGATGTTCCCCCCCCCCATCAGCTCCACCCTCCTTCCCGTCCCCCTCCCCACAGTACATTGAAGTGAATGAAACACCCAAAGTCTATGGTACCTAAAGGGTTAAAAAACATGATATTGTACAAGGTCAGTAAGGGTCATTCTTGTGGCTTGGACAGTCAACTTTAAAGCATGTAAAAGGTGCAGCTCAGGTGAGTACTGGCTGGTCTCAAGCAGATTCACAAATACAGTCCACCCTGTGGCTGCAGGCTCACCGTGCGTGGCTCTGCAGACACTCCCGGATGCCCTGGAGCCCTGGGAGGGTGGGGAGGGGTCCCAAAACGCTGGTGAAAACAGCCAGCAGGCAAAGGCCATGCTCTCCTGGCTGGGGGCTCCTGCCTGTGCCTGGCTCCCCGCCCAGGGAAGGGCTGGTTGCAGAGCTGAGCTCGCAGCCCCGTTGGGGTTTGTGGCACTGGGCTCCTGCCGCAGCTCCCGGCTCCCGGCGCTGTCCCCAGCGTCCCCAGGGTCACACAGGTTGGGCTGGATTGTGAAGGAAACAGTGCCATGAGCTCCCCAGAGGCGTCTCCAGCGTGGCCAGCCAGCACCCCTGGCTGTTCTCCTCCGCTGCTGCAGTCCAGGAGTGATGGGGAGGGGGCTGGGCAGGACCTGGGCCTTCTCCCCCATCACCCACCCCCCACCCCACCTTTTTAACCAGAGAAAGTGCAAAACCATCCCAAAAGGAGGCCTCACCCCAGGGCCTCTCAGTAGGTCCCTGTGCTGGAGCATAGAGGGTGAGTGAGCGAGCGTGGCAGCGCAGACAGTGACCCCAGTGCCAGCTGGAGCTGAGCTCTGCTTCCTGGGGCTTTCAGAATGAGGTTCAGGATGAAGGGTAGGTCAGGTCAGACCCTCTCTGCAGTGGGTTTCTCGGCTGTGGTGGCTTTGGCTGGAACTAAGCAGGAAAGGTGGATTTTCATATGCCCAGCCTCTGATGAGGACAAAAACCGAAGGGAACGGCACCATGGCAGCAATGGGAGAGGGCTGAGGCTTTCCCTCGATACCTTGAAACCATCCTTGAGTTGATTCTGGGACGTGGCATGAGCAGTGCACCTCTGTCCTGGAGAGGTGCTGCATCAATCACAGCACATGGAGAGAGCCAGAGGGAAGGAGATCTGTCGCTGGGAATGTGCTGCCCTGCTCTTCGTGCTGACAGTTTAGCAAAAGAGACCAGATTGGGGTCCAAAATTGCCATTTCTACAATAGCTGGGGTTCTGCTGGTGGGGGAGGACTCGGGGGACTCATCATGGGTAGAGCAGCGTTTTAAAAGCCAGTCATGTGCAGAAACCCACCAGGAGCTTGGTCTGGCCTTGTAGCTCAGTTCCTCTTGTTCTCTTGTAAGAAAGTCTTATAAGTTAGCAGTTGAAGCATGGAAGGTAGGTAAACAGACTGGGAATGTTCTGGAAAGAGTCACTTTTTATATCAGTATTATTTTATTATTATGATTTCCTTTCTGGTGGTTTTTTTTGTTTGTTTGTTTCAAATTATTGACTTGATTTATGTTTTATTTTCCAGTTTGTTCCTTTTGGTTTGGTTCATTTGACATATTCTGTGTTGTTTTGCGTGGTCAGCCATGGCCAGGGCTCGTCAGCCTCCTCACTGGGAGTGCTGGGGAGAAGAGGGTCATTCTGCCAGGTTAAAGACAGCAATAGAGCATAAAAATAGAAGGAAAACACCCAGAATGTCCTACTGGGCAGGGTGCTCAGACAGCAGTGGAAGGATTATCTCTGCCCTTTCTGAGAAGCCACTTCCCTCTGTCTCCTGGAGGCTCCTGGAAAGTGTATGACTCTCACTCCAGTGCCAACTGGGCTAAGTGGATTTAGCAGAGTCCTCAAGGCAAACTGGGCCTAAACATCTGGGTTTGACTAAAGGATGGGAGTAAGAGGTTTGAAAACAACCATTCCTCAGTAAAAGAGGTTTTTGTTGATCAAAAAAGCATCAGAGGAATGGGAAGCAGTGACCAGCACTGATCTACTGCTTCTTGCAGGTGATACTTGGGGGCTCACGTGTTCACCCCAGTTTCCTGCCCTGTCTGCAGAGAGTTAAAAGCTCTTTATTGCAGTTGGGTGAGATGGGATTTATAGATTTGCCTTGAAAATGTATCACACTCTGCTTCCCTGGGCTGATCAGTTGTCATTAGTGGCTGGCAGAAGTGTGATCTAATCCCTGGAAGTGTTCAGGGCCAGGATGGAGCACCCTGGCCTGGTGGAAGGTGTCCCTGCCCAGGGCAGGGGATGGAAAGAGAGGAGCTTTAAGGGAGAGCTGTGGGTTCCACCTTCCCCACCTCCTGGTCACCCTGAGAAGGTGCCTGGGTAGGGCCACGCTTCCCAAGGTTTTCTCCCGGGATGTTGGGGAACACCCTGGTGTAGCTCAGGCAGTGAGTGCAGTGGGAATTAGAGCTGCTGCTGCTTTGGAAAATCCCCCGGATACCTGAATACCTCACCAAACCCACTGCCTCCCTTCTTCTGCAAGTGTTTTCTCAAAACCCTCCTCTTTAACTACCATTGCTTGGCAGGGTCCTGGGCATTCCCACTGTGGGATTTGGCCTCCTTCAGTCTGGGGACAACTAATCACTTCCATCTGGAGGTACAGACTCTTAAATTTAAGCCTCCTGGCAAAAGATTTGCTTTTCTTACTTAATTTTCACAGATCCCTTCAAAGAAATTCAAGATCCCAGAGACCGAGGTTGGAAAGAAGTGCTTTCCCAGCCAGAGCAGGATTTGCCAGGCTGCTGTAAAACAGGGAGCCAAAGGAAAGGGCTTTTATAGGGTGCAGCTGGGTGCTTAGTCAGTGCCAGGTTAGTGGAAGCAGCAGGACCCCTCTTGGCTGGCCCGCTTGCTGGTTTAGTCCTTTGCTTTACACCATTTCAGTTTTGATGCCCCATTTAATTTCTGTTGGCTTTTTGTTTTTTTAAACCTCTTCATTTCAAAAAAAAAAAAAAAGACAACAACAAAAAGCTCTCTTCTCTTTTAATTTTATCTTCCTAAACCAAACTTTTGTACGTTTTATTTTAGATTTTTTTGTTATCATTTTCCTTTTTTTTTTTCTTTTATCTTTCCCATCTTTTGTTTTTTTTCCCCCCTCCCCTCTCCCTTCTTTCCCTTTCCCCCTCCTGAATTTTCCCCCCTCGTAGAACCGTCTGCCCCCCCTCAAGATGTAAAATGTGTCAGCACCCGCTCCACCGCCATTCTGGTAAGTTGGCGGCCGCCTCCGGCCGAGAGCCAGAACGGCGTCCTGGCCGGCTACAGCGTCCACTATCGAGCGCTGGACTCGGAGGACACGGAGCTAAAGGAGGTGAATGATATCCCCCCAACCACCAGTCAGATCCTGCTGGAGTCCCTGGAGAAGTGGACCGAGTACCGCGTCACCGTGGTGGCTCACACAGAGGTGGGGCCGGGCCCGGAGAGCTCGCCGGTCATCGTCCGCACGGATGAGGATGGTAATTGAGTCTTTGCTGGGTTCTCCTGGGGGATTCCTGTCCCTGGGGGGGGTTGTTCTCATGGTGGGGAGGACACAGTGAGGCCTTTCCTGTGGCTCTCCAGTGCTGCCAGGCCAGAGCTGGAGTGGGATCCAAGGTCCGAGTTGTGCGGCATCCCCTGGTGCCATCACCCCGAGCCCTCTGAGCACTGGGCTCTGCAGGGTTCTCCTTCCCTGCTTTAGGGCATTTCCTGAATTTATGGGGGCTTTCTTAATATCTCTGAGTCTTGACTGCACCACTCCCCTTGAACAGATGCTCTCACTGAGCCAGGATCAGCCAAGGCACCGAAACCTTTGCTCAGAGGAAACCTTTGCTGCCAGAAACTGGTTTCACGGAATCACTGTATATCCTGAGTTGGAAGGGACCCACAAGGATCAGCCAAGTCCAGCTCCTGGTCCTGCATGGGACAGCTCCAAGAATCCCACCCTGTGCCTGAGAGCACGTTTTAAAATATTAAAGAGTTCTTCCCACACATTCCTTGTTACTACATTCCTTGCTAGTACCTCCTCCTTAAGTCAGAGTTTTTGTCAGTAGTAGAAAGGAGGAGGAATCTGTTAAAGTTTAGAAACCTTGAGCGACAACAGTTCAGTGGCCCCACTCAGAGAGTTGAATTTTCCTGGTATTTCTACAGTAAAATAAAACCAGGGAAAAGCATGAATGCGTGCATGAAGGGAGAGGAGAACCCTCACTGTGAGGGTAGGACCACAAATAATATAGGTCAAGTAGATAACATATGGAATTCCCAAATTTTTCAGGTGTTCTTCATCTATTCCAAATAAAAAGAATTTTTAAAAAGCAGCAGGTTTGTCCCCAGTGTTGGTCCTGTTTGCCTGAGCCTCTGCCCACATCCAAATGGACCCTGCTCAGAGAAAGTGTGATTTCCTGGTAGATGAAGCTGTCATGCCCTGTATGATTCGTAGTAGTAGTAGTAGTAGTAGTAGTAGTAGTAGTTCCAAAAATTCAGCCCAAATTCCATCCAAGGCATCTCTTGTTTTCTGTCCCGAGATTCCACAGTGGTTGTAGCCACCAGTCCCCCTGTCCTGCCAGAGAGATGAGGGAACTCCAAGAACAAGCCCCCTACTGATCCTCTCCACCCCAACCTCCCACAGGCAGGACCAGAGCTTTTCTGGCTCACTGAAAATTGGATTTGCCCTCAGAATGAGATCTGGAGCTATAATGGTTCCTTCCATCTGAGCAAACTGGGCACGAAGGAGCCTGTGGAAGGATGGCTGGGTGATGAGATGGGCCTGTTCCCATCCCTCTCTCCAGGCCATGCAGATCAGGTCCCACAGAACTTCTTCCCTGCTCACTGGGAGGCCGCTGACAGAGGATGGGGTATTCAGTTGCTCAGGTCTCCCCCTCCTTCCAGGGCTCAGATCCAGGGTATGCATGTCCCAGAGGAGCAGGGACAGGCCCCAGCCAGAAATCCCAAGTGACTCGAGCCCCTTGCTTGCCTCCCCGCAGTGCCCAGTGCTCCGCCACGGAAGGTGGAGGTGGAGGTGCTGAACTCGACGGCGATCCAGGTGTTCTGGCGCTCGCCGGTGCAGAGCCGCCAGCACGGCCAGATCCGCGGCTACCAGGTGCACTATGTCCGCATGGAGAACGGCGAGGCCAGGGGGCTGCCCCACATCAAGGACATCATGCTGGCGGACGCCCAGGTAAGGGCTCACCTGTCCGGCCCCGCGAGGTGCGAGGGGTGGGTGCTCTGGCTGCTCTGCCTCATCGCAGGCAGTGTAACTCTGGGGAAGGGCCATGAGAACCTGTGACAAGGCGTGGCTGTGTCTCTGCAGCTCCTTTGTGCTCCCGGACAGTGTTACTGTGGAAGAGTATGAACTGCTGTCCCAGCACTGAGATAAATACCCGTCCATCCTCCCTGTGTCTGGGAGGTCTTTTAATTCAGGCAAAGGCCACAGTGGAATCTACTAATTTCTCCCACTCTACTTCTTCCCTCATGCTTGCCTGGTAACTTCTGACCTTGTGTGGCTGCTTGCTCAGGGACTCCTTCCTCATGCTGTGTCTCTGTCTTTCCCTTCTTTCCCCTCTTGTATTCTCATGTGCCAAACCTCTCTTGTTCTCTGCCCAGTGGGAAACAGATGACACTGCTGAATACGTAAGTAAAAACGTAAAAGTCCTCCCATGCTGGTTCTGCCTCTTCCATTCTCCCACTTCCTGTTGTGGTGTGATATTTTCCTTTTCCTTTATTTTTTTTCTTTGCAATGCCAGTGTGCCTGTTTTAGAGCCCATTTTTGGTGTTCCCATGCATTGTCCCCCTCCCTGTCACTGCTCTGTGACCCTCTGTGATCGTGTCGTTTGTCAGCACGCAGCAATCCCACAGGGTTTTCCCTTTGGCTCTGAAGGAAAGATGGGTTTGCTGCTCCTCCGTAGGGAAGCAGATGGAATGTTGAATTTGGGACTTCCTTGAACATTAGAGAATCCTAAAATAGTTTCGATTGGAAGGGACCTTAAAGGCCATCTTGTTCCACTCCCAGCCATGGGCAGGGACACCTTCCACCAGAGCAGGGTGCTCAGATGGGCTGCTTTGCAACACCTCTGTGTGTGGAAAAGATAGGCTGGGAAGCACTGGGAAATCAGAATCCATGAGTCCTGAGCTTTCAGAGCATGAACAAATGCTTTGTATCCTCAAAGGGCCAAGATTCTTAGAAACTCATTGATGCAAAGCACTGAATCATTATTGGTGCTCTTACCTTTGAAGTACCTTGAAATCAGCTTGGCTGTTTAGCATTTGCTATTTCTGCTAAAATGGTAAGTGTTTTCCAAAATCCTACAGCTACAAAGCAGTAGGAGAAAGCATTTTCTCCTTGGAATGACAAGGTCCTAAGATAACACACGACCAAACCGGTTGTGTTTGTGTCTCCTGGGGATTGCCAAGTGCCCTGCACAAGTGAGGGGCCTCCCTTTGAGGGGTGGAGAATGAGTCTCATGGGAGGCAAAGCCCCTGCCTAAAATCTTAACAAAACTCCTTGGCAGGTGTGAGAGCAGAGCAGGTTTCTTGACTTCCAGAAGCCAGACCTGCCCCTGCAGCTGACGGCCTCCAAACTCACCGATCAAAATCCCAGTGTTCGAAAGTTCTGCTGTTCCACTCCCAGCTCACCACTGGGGATATAGTTATTTTCAGGACTAACAAATTCTTTGCAACTGCCGCCCTGAGATTTAATATCGAAAGCACAAAGGGATGAGGAGAGAGGAAAACCATAAAAACATGCACAACATTCCCATCTCCCTCCTTTCTGGTACCTTGGGGAAAACCCTGCTGCATGTGCTGTCATCCTGTTTGATTTAGCACGGGTGTTCCTTTTCCAACACAGCCCTTTGAAAGGCTGGATCCCTCCTGGAGAAGGGCTGTTCTTGAGGCCAGTGTTCCAACAAAAGCTCCTGGGAGCCAGGTGTGGGGAGGCTGACAGAGGATGGGGAAGGAGGGGGTGGGATTTAGCAGGGAGCTTTAGCGTGAGCGGAATGTGTCGTCTTGCACTTTGCATTCAAGCAATCCCTTTAATATTATGAAGGCATTAAAAATATCTCTGAGGAGAGAAGAGAGGGGTAATGGTGAAAGAAATGTAATCTCCCTGAAACCTCTGAGCCTCCTCTGAGGCTGCACAGTGGAGAGGAAAGCTTTGAAGGGAGTGAAAGCATTTGGATGCTGAAATGGTTTGTGTGAAGACAGGGAATGTGTGAGAGGCTGATCTGGAGGAGGATGCCTTGCACAGGGCCCTGCAGAGCCAGGCTGTGTTTGCAGAGCTGTGAGTGCCTTGCCAGGGAAACGGGGCTCTCCCCCTCTGCCACTTCCCACAGAAGCCCCAGAGTGTCTCGTGCTCTTTGATTCGGTGTTCCTGCATGCTGGAAAAGGGCTGAGACTCCTGCAGGGAGGAGAGAGCTGCCCTTGGGTGTGGGCCTGAACACTGACACGATTTCCCTCTGGCATCTCACAAACAGGAAATGATCATTGCTGGGCTCCAGCCCGAGACTGCCTATTCCATCACCGTGGCCGCCTACACCATGAAGGGAGATGGTGCTCGCAGCAAACCCAAAGTGGTCACCACGAAGGGTGCAGGTGAGAGCCTTTTCCTAAAGCCAAGGAGTTTCTTCACCTTCTTTCA
Organism: Corvus moneduloides; assembly: GCF_009650955.1. Taxonomy (NCBI): domain Eukaryota; kingdom Metazoa; phylum Chordata; class Aves; order Passeriformes; family Corvidae; genus Corvus; species Corvus moneduloides. The sequence continues at coordinate 5,258,725 of NC_045503.1, read as the reverse complement.
TCCCACTCCCTTCTTGAAGGACAGACTTGCAGCAAGAGCCAGGCTGCCCCAAAGGCAAAATTAGATTTAGTAAGGCAGAAACCCCTTCATTCCTCACATGCAACCCTCACCAAATGTCACAATTTTCTGCCCAGTGCTGCAGAAAGCCCCAGCACACCCAGAAACACAACAGATGAATTCATCACTTGCAAATTCATCACTCGTAATCTCTTGAGCTGTAAATTCTGGTGCATCAGAAGGAAAGTGACTCTGCCTGGTCTGACTGGAGAGACTGTGTAGCTTTGAAGGTGGCCCACGCAGGTACACTGGGGACAGGAGAGCTCTGCTGTCATGGTGGGGACTTGCAAAGAGCTGAAGAGCAGCAGGCAGACAGTGGTGGCTTGTCCTGCCCACTCCCCTCTTCTGGTACCATGTCTGGAAATACATCCCCTGTGTTCAGGACTGGTGGAGAGAGAAACTCTGACAGTATTGACCTTTCCTGGCTCTCATTTCTGGGACCTGGACTCTGCCTGCACATACCAGCCAGAGCCTTTTCCTTCACTCACCCTCTTCTCCTTCCTCTCCATTTCTGCCCATGTTTCTCTTCACTAACTCACTGGTTCTCTGCTTTCCCTTTCCCCAAGGCTCTCCACCCTTCCTGTTTTTCTCTCCTGGAGCCTTTCTCTCTGCCTGGCTCCCTTGTCACTCTCCCTTGTCACCCTCCCTCATCTCTTCCCATTAGGATTTGCAGTGCAGGTGATCAGTCACAGAGGGATGTTTTCTCCAGCACAGCAGCTATTACCCAAAACTCAATTTCCCCTGACTTGAAATAGCTATTTAAAAAAAAAAGTCTTTCAAATGGCTCTGTAACATTCTTACCTTCTTTGCAGTGTTGAGTCAATACACCTTCTGAGAGGAGAGATTTCTTTCTTTATCATTCAGGGCTGGGGGCTGAATTTAAATACAGTAATACATCTAATTTTCTCCTTTACCATCCAAACCAATTGCAAAATAAAACACTTCCCCTCTCTGCACTTTCTTCTCACCTTTATTCCAAACAGTGTTTGTTGTGCAGATGTAATACTTTCCAGCTCAGCTGATTACAGTAACATTTGTGATAAAAACTGAAACATAAAGGTAATGGCACTGTTTTTCTCTTTAATGTGTTCCTTAGACATTCCCAGGGGAGGAGGCTGGGTCTCCCAGCACCGTCCCTGCCATTCTTTGGCACTTTGGAAGGAACACAGCATTTGTTTCAGAGACAGCCCCTCATCCTGGTTGAGGTGTCAGTGGAGGCAGCAGGCAGAGGTTCCCCAGTTTGACCCCTTCAGAATCCCTGGCACAGGCAGATCCTGCCCTGCTCCCTCAGCCACACTCCAGCATTCCAGCCCTCGCCCCTCGGTTGGACTTGTGCTATGGGGGTGGGCTGGGATCCCTCCCAACTCCATTTTCTCTCCTCCTGTCCAACCAGGAGAAATACCAAGGCGGAGAGAAGGAAATTAGATCTCTAATAGTGGAGCAGAGTGTCAATGACGCGTGAGCTGCTGGAATTAATGCTCTGCTTTCTCAGGCTTCAGGAATCTCTGGGCCTGCACGTGTCATTTAGCTGTGGCTGTGGGCTTGCTTAGCAGTCAGGCAGTGCCAGGGCTCATTAGGCAGAGACAGCCTAGCTCTCTCAGACACTGCTGAGCTCCCCAGAACCCCCACACGTGGAGGAGCTCACCGACAGGTGAGGAGGAGCTGAGAACGCACCGACACTGCTGTGTTCCCTTCCTCCAGAGGAGAGGAGCAGCACAGAGTGAGCAGAAGCTCTCCCTGCCCTCTGCCTCGCACAGATTTCGGGCTCTGGTTCCTCTGCCTGTGCTTGTGTACCCAAGTGGGCGATGAGCTGCCTGCCAGCCGTGTGAGCTGGCCCTGTGCCTGCTGCTCAGGACCTGGGGCTGCCCAGACTTCCCTCCATCCTTCATTGCTTCACCCTCAGCTGCTCTGGACTTCTCAGGCTGGGCCAATCTGTTCCAGTCTCTTTCTGCATAAGTTGGGCTGTGTAATGGAGAGAGGAAGAGAGGTTGGGAGTTTGGGGACTCCAGGTTTGTTTTTCTCTGTCCTGGAAGCCATTGGGACAGGAGGCTGGGACTCCTGAGCTGGTTCTTCCCAGCGGTGGGAGGGTGAGTGGTCTGGGGACAGGGGAGGAGCTGTGCACACCCCTCCATCCTGAACAAAGGGAAGAAAATCAATCTAGGAATGTGTCAGCACCTCACAGCTGACATGCTGGCAGCACTCCTCATGTCCCAAACTGTTTAGGGCCCATCCACCTGTATGGGGTGGCAGCAGTTTGGATTGCATGGAGCCGAGCTGGAACACTGCTGCTGACCTGAGGAACCTGTCGCTGCAGCTGAAGAGTCTCTGCAGCTCCTCTCTCCCGCCCCACCTGTGGCTGAAGGTGTCTCTCTTCTCTCCTAGTCCCAGGAAAGCCCATCCTCTCTGTGCACCAGACAGAGGAGAGCACTCTCCTGGTGAAATGGGAGCCCCCGCTGGACGCAGAGGGCCAGGTGTTGGGCTACCGGCTCCAGTTCGGCCGCAAGGATGTCGACCCTCTGGCTACCTTGGAATTCTCGGCACTGGAGGATAAGTACATCGCTCCCAGCATCCACAAGGGCGCCACGTATGTGTTCAAGCTGGCCGTGAAAAGCCGGGCTGGCTTTGGGGAGGAAGCTGTGCAGGAACTCACCACCCCCGAAGACATCCCCAAGGGTTACCCCCAAATCCTCGAGGCGAGCAACGTCACATCCATGTCGGTGCAGTTTGGCTGGCTGCCCCCCGTGCTGGCCGAGAGGAACGGAGCCATCGTCAAATACACCGTGGCCTACCGGGAGGCCGGTTCTCCCGGCAACCTGCTGGAAAAAGACCTGCCCCCCTCCCCAGAGAACTCATACACCCTCAACGGCCTCAAACCCAACACCGCCTATGATGTTAAAATCCGTGCTCACACCAGTAAAGGCCCCGGGCCCTACAGCCCGACCGTCCAGTATCGGACGTTCCAGCTGGACCAAGGTAGGACTTACCGGTTTCTCCTCCCTCTCTCCCCTTGTATCTGGGGCTGGTGCCAGGAGGCAAGAGAGCTGGAGAGGTCAGGCCAGGCTCAGCCAGGCTTGTGAGTAAATGCAGAGCACTCTGGTGTCACACTCAGTCCCTCCGCTCCTCTCTGCCTTGTGCCAGGTAAGTCCCTTTTACCACTTTCTTCTAAGTTAAGTCCGGACACCTCCTGTCACTGGCACCTGAAGGGGGGGGCCAGTCGCTGTACAGGTGGGAAGAGCATTTTCTTCAGCTTTTGCAAACAGCCAAAAGAAAAGAGCAAAAATTTTAAAAAACAAACCCTCAAGCTGTGACCTGGGATGAGTTTTTCCTCACCTGAGCATGCTCAGCCAGCCAGCACCTCGTTCCTGCAGCAGCCACCCAGGCCCAGAGTGGGGGCAAAGCCACGCACCCTCCTAGGGTTAGGCATGGGGACAGGGAGCACTGGGAGATGGACCTTGGCAAAACTCAAGCACAGTGTGGAGGAGGGAGCAATCCCTTCCATTCCTGCAGCTGCGGCCAGACCCAGCCTGGCAGGCCCCTCTTCCAGCACTTGACATTTTCTTCTTTCTCTTTCCTGCTCTTTCTTCCCTCTGCTGCCTTTTCTTCTCCTTTCTCCCCTTCCTCCTCACTTTTTTCTCCGCAGTTTTACCCAAAAACTTCAAGGTGAAGATGGTGACAAAGACATCTGTCCTTTTGAGCTGGGAGTTCCCTGAGAATTACAACTCTCCTACCCCGTACAAGGCAAGTGGCATGCAGGAGTTTTTCCTGTGTTTGCCCCAGCTCTGCAGGGCTGGGTGCTTCATGTTCCCTGCAAACCGAAGGGATGGAGAGGAAGGAGTTGGAGCATTTTCAGCCTCGCTCAGGGAACAACCTCCTCCCCTCCCACAGATCCAGTACAATGGGCTGCACGTCGACGTGGACGGACGAACGACCAAGAAACTCATCACCCACCTGAGGCCCCGCACCTTCTACAACTTCGTGCTGATGAACCAGGGCAACAGCATGGGGGGGCTGCAGCAGAACGTCGCTGCCTGGACTGCTGCTGACATGTTGTCCAAGAAGCCAGAGGTGACCCACAAGCCTGATGCTGATGGCAATGTGGTGGTGATTCTCCCCGACGTGAAGAGCTCTGTGCCTGTCCAGTAGGTTTCTGTTTAACTGCAGGTGTGGGGTGCTCAGTTCATGTTTTGCGGGTCAGCCCTGGTGGCTGGAGACCACCACAGACCCACAGGGGCAGTGCCAGGGGGGTGATCCCTGCATTTCCAGCGTTCCTGACTGTTGCCTTTTGGAGGCACTTCCACACCAAAGGGAAAGCCAAAGAAGGGTGAAGGGAGTACATGGGGAGACATGGGGCTGCCACTGAATCTGGCTCATTCCAGGAATAACAACTGTGCTAAATGAAAAATGAGGGGCTTGAGCCAGTGGGCCAGTTTGGGCAAACTCGCATCAGTGTGTGTGCTCCCTTCTTCCGTGGCTAATTCCTTCTGTTTCTTCTGATCATTCCCAACATTTAGAGCTTTCTACATTGTGGTGGTGCCTCTGAGGAAGTCCCGGGGAGGACAGTTCCTCAACCCCTTGGGCAGCCCTGAGGAGATGGACCTGGAGGAGGTGAGTGTGGGTGAAACTGGGCTGGGCTGTAGGGGGAGAGCGAGCGGCTGGAATGGGAGGATGGTGACCTGAGGGCTGGGAGGGTTTTTGGGGTACCCGTGCTCCCCATTCTGAGCAGCCAAGACATGGCCAGTCTGGGAGGGCTGGTTTGGCTCTCCTTGCTGCTCCTTTCCAGGGTCTCAGGGTGTTCCTCTGCTCCCTCCAGCTCATCCAGGACATCGCCAGGCTCCGGCGCCGGAGCCTGCGGCATTCCCGGCAGCTGGACTTCCCCAAGCCCTACATCGCTGCCCGCTTCCGCTCCCTGCCCTCCCACTTCATCCTGGGGGACATGAAACACTACGACAACTTCGAGAACAGAGCCCTGGAGCCGGGGCAGAAATATGTGATCTTCATCCTGGCAGTGCTGCAGGAACCTGAGGCTGTAAGTGCTGCCTGCTGCCCTCGGCCCTCTTCGATCCTTGGGGATGGACCAGGGAGCTGCCACAGCCCTGCTGCCCTCCTGGCATCCTTGAGGGGCTTTTCTTTCCAGCTGTGGAGCTTTTGGATGTGGCTCTTGTGCCTGGTGAGCTGCTCGAGCTTGTGCCTCCATTCATCTATTTCAAGCACCAAGGACACGAGCAGCTGTGCTTCTCCCCATCTTTTGCGCACAGAACTTGAACACTTGTGGCTCCAGACTGGAGTCCAGAATGGGGAGGAACACTGAACTATCCCCTCAGGACTCAAGTTCAGAGAGCCCTGGGTCAAACCCTCTTTTTGAAGAGAAATGTCCTTTAAAGGCTGTTCTTTAACTCCTCAGAGCAATGACCCCCGACATCCTGCTCCAAGAGCACGTCACACTCTGGGCATTGCTAAACTCCCCTCCAAGCACAGATGGGAGCATTTTTTACAGAAACTACAAGTCCTCTCTACCAGTTCGGCATCTCTGCTGTTTTCACTGGGGCTGTACTTGGCTTTCTGAAAACAACTATTTTAATATTTACCTGCCTCCTCCCTCACACACAATGGGAAACAGCCTAATACTTTGTTGGTTTTAAATCCCCCAATGGAGTTGTAGCAGGGAGCTATTGGAAATTAAGGGTTTTCAGAGGTTTTTTCCCCCAATAAATATTTAGTTGTGTATTTGATATTAAAGGATTAGGCTGACACACTCCTGAATGGGTTTCTCAATCGGATTACTGCAGCTTGTGGTAATTTCTGCTTTAGAACAAGGTGCTGCGGACTCCCTCCCAGTGGCCTGGATCCCAAGTGTGGAGCAGCTTTCCAGCCTGCTCAGAGCTGATGGAGTTCAAGGACCCAGAGCCCCTGTTCCTGTCCTGTCCCTGACTGCTCTCCCAAACCAGGCCATGGCAGTTCTCTGTGCTATTCAGTAAAATAGGAATTCATCCATAGTCAGGACTCTGAAGGGTTTGAATGTGCCTCTGATCCTCCTCAGGAACCCGGCTCAGTGCAGAGGCAGCAGAGGACACACACAGCATTTTACTACTTTATATTTATTTGTTGGGGTTGGTTTTTTTCAGTCACCAGACCAAGCATTAATTCTTGTTTTAATCCCTTCCCTCTTGCTCTTTAATCCCATCTGACTGTCAAAATCCAGATGGTTACATGAGAGCTTGGGGAAAGTGTTTGTGTGTTTGTGGCAGCGGTGAGGGCTCAGGGCTGTGGTGGAACAGAGACAGCTGGATCTCTAAAAGCACCTTCCCAGCCATGAGAGGGGGTGAGCCACAGGCACAGGCAGGCTACAGCTTCACATGAGTGTGATCTCCCAGTGGTCTGTCTCCCTGGAGCACTGGAAGTGGAAGATGCCCTCATATGGATGCTCAGGGCCAGGGTTATTTTTTCTAGGTTGAAGAGGGCATTTTCCCTGTTACCATTTGGGTTGTGCTGCAGAGAGCTCACATCCTCTCCAGCAGCTTTCCCTGTGGAATATCCTGTGCTTGCCCACTTTTCAGTCCCCATCCCACCTCTGAGCTGTGTTCCACCATGTTCCCTGTCTTCCAGACCTATGCTGCCAGTCCCTTCTCCGACCCCATCCAGCTGGACAACCCTGACCCGCAGCCCATCATCGATGGCGAGGAGGGGCTGATCTGGGTCATCGGGCCCGTCCTGGCCGTGGTCTTCATCATCTGCATCGTCATTGCCATCCTGCTCTACAAAAAGTAAGAGCTGCTCGCTGCCCACAGCTGAGATGGTTCTGAGTGTCCCCAGGGTTCCCTAAAGGGAATTTCCTCCTTGGTCCTGTCCTTGGCAGCTGAGGGTAAATCCTTCCTTGGGCATTGGAGAGAGGAGCCCTGAGGCACAGGTGCTGGAATGGGAGAGTCTGCCCGGCACAGGAGGGATTAGCAGCGGGCTGCAGGGATTTGCTGCTTCACACTCTGCCCCATGGCACTCCCAGGAAAGCTGTGCTTGTCCCACAGACACTCCCTTGGGGCATGTGTGCACTGAGTGTGTCAGGACTCCAGCCTTGCTGCTCTCAGCCTCAGACTCCCCTTTCCATGCTCTGTGTGCCTGTGGGCAGTGAGGGGGATGCAGGAAAGGCACCTCTGAGCTGTGGGGCAGCAGAGACCTCCACTGGTCTCAGGCTGGTTTTCTGCTGGAGTTGGGAGACAGGAGCAGGGTGTGAGTCTTCAGGAGAGAGAAGGGAAAAGCCCTGGAAGTGGCTCCTTTTCCCTTGGCTTTCTGAGCAGCTCATGGTGGATGAGAACTGGGGGTCCCCTGAGCACACACAGGGCAAGGGAAGGGGACAGGAGGGGAAGCAGGAGCTGAGCGAAGTAAGTAATGGTGGCAGTGGCCAGCAGAGGTGTCCTTAGCTGGGACAGCTCATTCCCAGGGCGGAGGGAACTCTCCTAGCCCTGTTCCATCTTTGACCTGCACAGGTGTGCTCCCTTGTGCACAGGGCTGTGGCCTCTGCATCCCAGCATGTGAGCAGGGGCTCGGGGGTCCTCGCTGGTGTCCATTTACCTGGGTGATCTGTGCTGGTCCCACCTCTGCTGCCAGGGCTAGAGCTGAGCAAATGCTTCCCCTTCCCTCTGCAAGTCCTTTCTAACCTGAACATGTGTCTTGTCTTTTCTCCACTTACTGCTTTCCTGGACAGCAAACCAGACAGGTAAGAGCATCAGATTTGCCATTTATTCAGGTTCTTGCTTGCTGTGTGTTAAGCAGTGTTTGCTGTGGTGTTGGGGCTTTGTTGGTGCAGTTCCCACCTGTAGATCTGTCCTCACAGAAACCCCATGTTAGACCATGTTTGATTGGGGCAGAAAAAGCAAAGCAAGCCCAGTTTTCTCCTGCTTGTCCATTCCTAAATAAAATGGCCCTTCCACAGGTTGAGCAGCAGTGACAGTAAATGTCTCATAAAGTGTTGGGTTAATGGAGCAGAGAAACATTCATTTGTGTGGCAGTCAGAGGTGAAAGTGGGTTTCTGCATGTCTGGCTGCTCCACACGGGCTGTCCCTGAGCCACTGGCACGCTGGAAGCAGATCTCTCACCAGCTGAGGTGTCCTCGCCCCATGGCAGAAGCTGCTCTTGCCCCCTCAGCCAAGGGCTTCTGACAGAGTCTGTTTATGACTGCAGAAATACGACTTTTTTCCAACCATTTCCAAGACTGGGAAAGCTTTCACTAAAAGTAACTGATGGGTTCAGTCCGTGAACTATTAACAGCAGTTCCAGAACTGCGGCAAAAATAAAGCAGTCCCAAACTGCAAAGTGGTGTCATTCCGAAATGGTGCCCCATGCAGTGCTGGCAGGGCTCACACCACTTCTTCTGGCTATTAATGACATCAAGAGACAGCTAAAAATGTCCTGAATAACCCCCTCCTTGCCTAAGTAATTGCCATTGCTGCTGCGGGCAGATTATTGGAGGCTTCTGTGCACCCTAAGCAGGAGAGGTGAGGAGCTCCACAGCCGCCTCGCTGGAAGGGCTGGGACCCCCTTTCCAAGCCTCAGGGTGGGGGCCACGTTCTCCTCACTCTGGAGAAGTTCAGCTCCCAGCAGCTCATCACTGTTTCTTTCCAAGGGGTTATCACATCTTTAGGTCAGCACTGGGCTTTGGTTCTAAATTCTCTTCAAGGAGAATGAGCCAGGTCAGCCAAGACTTTTTCAACTGCCTCAGCTGACCTAACCCATTTGGAGGAAAATATATTAGGAAACACTTCCATGTGCAGCTCAGCTGGCAGCTTGGAGCAGGCTCCGGCTCCTGGCAAGGAGGAGAGGTGGATCTCAGCAGGCACAGCTGTGCTGGGAGAGGATGTGTCTACACTGTTGAACCCAGATTTTTAGGGTTCTGCCATTCAAAAAAGATTGAAAACTGCTGCTCTGACTTCTCTGTCTGCAGCCGGGCAGCTCTGAGAGCTCCTGAACAAGCCAACAGCAATATCAGAGCTTGACGTCCAAGGTCACGGCCAGGAGATTCTGTACTTTTCCAAATGATTCTGCTGGCTCTGGTTCTTTCAGGCTGGAAATGGCTTGGCCAGAGTTGGAAGATTTTTGCTCTGCAGAGTTCAGTGAAGGCTGCTCTGAGGAGGGAGGGTGAGGTGGGGGTTCACAGCACCTCAGCCGCTCCTGGCTGCCAGTCTGTGCTGCTGCTGGGAGAAGGGGGGAAACTTCCAGGCTTACCTGAAAGCTGCTGAGGGGCTGCTGGGCCGTTGTCAATGCCTCGAACATAGCACTGGCAAACCTTCCAAACCTCGTCCCTTTTCTGATGTGTTTTATGTACTTACACCCCTGGCTGCACCTCTGATTTTCAGTGGGAGCTTTGCTCGTGCCTGAACATGAGTGGCTGAGAAAGTAGCTGAGACCACAAGGCCCAGAAGCTAAGCTGCTTTTTCTTTCTGGTCTTTTTTGTTTCTTTTTGGGTTTGTTGTGAAGCAAACGGAAGGATTCAGAGCCACGGACCAAGTGCCTCCTGAACAACGCTGAAATCGCCCCCCACCACCCCAAGGACCCTGTGGAAATGAGGCGAATCAACTTCCAGACTCCAGGTAACCGGCTGCTGACCAGCCTCTCCCGCTGGGAAGGCAGGAGTGGAGCACCTGGCCCTTCCCTGAGCCCTTCCTGCCTGCCCAGAGGCTGCTGAGGCACTGCCTGGAGACCCAGTGCTGCCCTTGGGCACAGCCAAGGAACCCCAGCCCTGTCTGTGCTGAGTGGGAATGCTGAAAGAAACCTTTGCTGGGATCCTCGGGGACCTTGCACATGCTGTGCCCAGTGCTGGCAAGTCAGGGAGAAGGGTTTTCCTGGATTTCCAGATGAATTGGTGCATTCTGGGCTGAGCTGCAAGCGCCATGGCTGTGCCAGACACGCCAGAGCACCAGTGCTGCCCCAGCTGGGAGCTCCCAGATGGGGAGATGGAGCATGGCGGGCTGCCCAGCACCCACTGCTCCATCCACACCTGGAACTGGTGCTTTCTGGTGCCAGACCACTCCTGCTGGGAGCCAGGCCTGGCCTGTGGGCCGTGCAGGGAGGAAGGAGCTGGTTGCTTGGTGCAGATGAGGCAGCGTCTCCTCGCTTGGTGCAGATGCTGTCATGGAGTCCCAGACTGGTTTGAGTTGGGAGCACCTTAAAGCTCATCCAGTCCCACCCCCTGCCGTGGGCAGGGCACCATCCACTCTCCCAGGTTTCTCCAAGCTTTGTCCAGCCTGGCCCTGGGCACTGCGGGGGCTGGGCCAGCCTGTCCCTGCAGCGCTGAGCTCCGGGCAGAGGCTCCGTGCACGCTCCCTCCTGCACACACGTGTGCCCATGTCCATGCATGTCCCACTGCCTGCATGGCACCTCTGCAGCCACCACTGACACGCCCGGCACGTCCTCACACAGACGGACACGTGGCCATGCTGACCCAGTGTCTGTCCATGCCTCTGCCTCCAAGTTCTTGGTGCTTGAGGATTTGGAAGGGAATTTATTGTGCTTTTTGGGGGCTGGCTGTTGTTTTCAGTTTGTTTGTATTTTTTTTGCTGTTTTGTGCTCGTTAGTTATGTTTCTGTAGCTCCTGTTTCCCCTTCCCATCCCAGTCCTGTCCTTAGCATTGTCGAGTTTCCTTAGGGTGACGCTGGCAATAGGGACCCAGAGGGCAGGGATTTGTAGGGAAGCACGAGGCAGCGCTGAGCTGAGGGGCTCTTATCAAAATGAGTTCGGAACCAGCCGTGGGGATCAGCCCAAGCTTAGGAACGATGCTCAGCTGAGGGATGGCAGCGGGTTCGCTCCGTCCTGCAGGGGCAGCAGTTCAGCACAGGTAGGTCCCTAAATCACCTCTTACTGCTGCTCTTGCAGGAGGGTCTGAGGGTGTTTGAGATCTTTTGAGTGCTCCCAGCTGCAGCTCAGCAGCAGCTTGCCCTTGTCTGGGTGCTTCCTTTGGGAGCGTTCCTGTGAGTGCTCCAGGTGGAGAGAGGTGGCAGACCCAAGAGGAGGAGCTGCACTCCCTCAGATGAAAAAGCTGTGCTGAGATAAAAATAAAAGACTTGGGTCTTCCAGCTTGGTCTTGGTGCCAAGAAGCAGCTGGAAGTGCTGGTTCATGTGTTTCCCTGAGTGGGAATTTCTGTGTCCCACAGGACAGCAGAGTCAGCTGAGGGTGCTTCCATCAGGTAACAGGATTGATGGATGAGGGAGTCAGTCTTCTGTTGACCCCACTGCTTTGGTCATGCTATACGTCTGAATTCTGGCTCTGAGAGGCTTGTAAAAGGTAGCTGAGACATCAAAACCTGCATTAAGGCTCTGCAGATTCCAAAAGACACTGGCTGTGTCTGGTCTGGCTTTAGGAAGATGCTGCCCTTTCCTTTCCAAGTTTATCTGGCCAGAGCTGACCTACCTAGTGTTACTCTGCTCTGTAATTTGTGAAGCACTAAAAGGTTTTAAAGGATTTGGGGGAGTTGATCACCTGCCTCCCAGAGAATTTTGGAAATATTGGGTGAAAATGGAAATGGATGGAAAAATGAGCTTGGAGTGTGTTGGCAGTGATGGAGAAGCTGTGGTGCAGTTTGCAGGGGAAGACTCCACAGGTGCCCTCTGAGCTAAAGGCATTTAAATTCACTATATTGTGGTTCAGAAGGGGCCTGTAGGCTCTTCTGCAGACAGGTGACCCCAGGTAGAATCCCCATCGTGTCTCCAGCAGTGAAACAGAGGAGGGACATGGGAATGGGAATGTGCAGCTCAGAGAGGGGAAAGCATAGCACATCTTAGCTATCCTATCCTAATCAGCACAAAAATACCTTTCTTTTCCTCTTTAGATTTATGTTGGTTTTTGGTTTTTTTTATTAGCATGAAATTTTTACAAAAGTGTATCTTTTATTTATTTATTTTTTACTGTTTTCTGCAGATTCTGGTCTGAGCAGCCCTCTCAGTGACCCTGAGTTTGACTTGGAAAGTTAGTTCCTGTGTGTTTTTGTTCCTGTTGGTTTCATTTTTCCCCCCATTATTATTTTCCTCTTCTGTCACTTTCCTTTCCAATTCTTGTTCCGTTCCTGTTACTATTTTTTGATTTTCTGCCGAACTCTCCGTATTCCTGCGGTGTTTGCCCATCTCATCCCTTTTCTGTGCCATCTGTTTGTCTGAACTGCACTTCCAGTTTTACAGTATCCCGTTAGAGGCCTTCGGAGGACACAGGGGCAGGTCAGAGCCCGGGGAGCACCTGGGCCCCGTCCATCCCTCGGTGCCTCCCGCTGTCCCAGGAGGATCCAGGGCTGCCTTTACCCCCTTGTGGAAGATGTTCCATCGCTGGTGTTGGCTCAGTGTCCTCGGTGTCCCCTGTACTCGTGCACTGGTGTCACTGGGGGTTGTGTTTTGGTGTTTGCAACGCAGGGAAAGAGAAACGGGAGCTGCAGCTGCTGATCCCCCCTCTGAAAGAGCCACACGGGCGCCTTTTCATTCGGAGGGGAAAGGGCCATTCCCCATCTGTGGCAGGTGCCCATTCCTTGGCACTGAGCTGTTCCAGGAGCACAAAGACCAGAGGCCACCCCAGGGGCCTGTGCCCCCGGGTTTCACAGGAGTGCCTCCAGCCACAGTGGTTTTGCAGGATAAATGGGCTCTGGCCCATGGAGCAGATGTTAGGGTGACGTTTCTGGCGAGTTGGCTGGTGCACAGAGAATCAAGTCTTTTGTGATAAGATTAGAGAGATTCAAGTGATTGAAATGTTAGATGAGACTGGCTCAAAAAGATTTCATCCCATTAGGAGCCAAGATCCCAGCCTTGCTGGATGGTTTGGGCTTGGATTTTTTTTAATACTGGGCAGGGAAGTATGTGAGGTTTCAGCTGACAAATATGAAGAGTCACAGATGCTGCTTGTGCTCAGAGATGCGAGGGCTGGGATATTTCCCTGAATAGTTCAACCCAAATATTGATCTCTTTGGTATGGAATATGTCACAATTGTCCCAGTCCACTGCCACCTCCCCTCAACCCCCTCATTGTAACAGAGGGGTTGTGGGTATTTTCCTGGCTGAACTCAGCCCTTCATACCCCAAAATGGGTTCTTGAATTAAATCAGGGAAGAGCAGCTGCTCAGCTGAGCAGCTCAATGCCGCTCCTGCCTCGTTTCATAGCAAACTCCTGGATCCTATTGGAAACCCCATGCATTTGGCATTTTGACCAGGGAAGTGTTTATTGCTGCAGAGGTTCTTTTATTCCAAAGAGCCCTAGAAATTGATCCCACAAGGAGTTTCTGTCCTTAACAGCAGCAGAACAAGGCGAGTTCCATGTGCTCCCGACCAGGTTCTGTGCAGGGAGGGTTGGAGGGGAAGCAGGATGACCCCCAGCCAAGGGCAGAGCTGCTGGTTGCACTCTAGATCTTTTCTGGAGCTTTTATGCAGCAAATGTGTGAAACTCCTTCAAGGGGAATGTGACTCCTCATTCCAGAGTGTCACTGTGGGCCTTTCCCACTGGCTCAGAGATTGTCGCACATGTTGCTCCATGACTTCTGAGCCAAGGAGAACCTGGGGGTTTTCTTGCTTGTTATTACTGGGGTTTTGGATTGTTTATTTTCTCCTTTTAACCTGCAAGTCCATCGAGTGTTGGTGGCGTTAAGCTGGTTTGGTCTGATCTGGAGCATCTCAGCCCAGCTGGCCTCCCCATCCCACACTGAGAGGACCAGCTCCTCCCAACAGCCCCAGTCTGCATCTGGTGCTGGGGTGGACGGCAGCCACCCTCCATCTAGGAGGAGAAATAATCCTTCTCCAGGTGTGATGGGACAGGACAACAAGAGATTAAATCAGAGTTTCTCCTCCGTGAGCCAAGAGAGGCTTCCTGCCTTGATCCCAGCAGACTGGAGTGGAGCCAGCACAGCCTCCAGGATAGTTCAGGGTTATTTTTGTGAGCTTTTTTGGTGTATTTTCTCTCTTCTTCTATTTTCAGCCGTATTTCCTTGTGCTGAAAATAGATGTGTGGTGAGCTTAGGAGAAACCTGTCCAGGTATGGCAGACTCGTCCCGTGCCCAGACCTGGGGGAAGCAGCACCTCTCCCAAATCACTGTAAAACTGAGGATGTCATGCTTGCTTTGCCATCTCTGTGCTGAGTTTTCAGAGTATCTGACCATGCTGCTGCCACGCCACTGCTTTGTCACCCACCAACACCCACGGGGCTCGAAATTCTCCCTGGCTTCCATCTCTTCTCCACTCCTGTCCTTCTCATCGGGGGCACTGCCCAGGGCTTCTCGGAATGCTGCTCTCCAGGCCTCTGGAGAGGCTGGCAGACAGCATGGGAAGCCTTTGAAAAAACATAATCCGATGCAGATGAGCAAAGCACGGAGCGCTTTTCTGCCTGGGTTGGTAGTGTAGCCACGGAGGGACTGTAGGAAGGGAAGGGTCCCTGCTCTTCCCAGAGCTCCAGCTGCCCCTTTCAGAGCAGGATGTGCAAATCCCAGGCTGAGAACTGAGTCAGCCATGGCTGCTCACCCTGGTGGTGGCTGAGATGTGCCCCAGTTGGACCAGTCTGAGCCGGTGGGACCTCCCAGTATGGCTCCAATGAGCTCCCTGGCAGCTCTGGCTTCCTCAGCACCAGCACACCAAAGTGCTGGTGGGGATTGCAGGGGCAGCAGCTGAACCAGCTCAGGGGCATCAGACCCTGCAGCAAATTGTTCCAATCCCCCTGCCTGTCCTTCCCAAAAGGTGACACCATTCCCAGCAGAGCCTGGATGGGGCTGGTGCAGCCCAACCCACGGTGGGAGGGAGGGAGGGAGGGCTGTGCTGTAGAAGGAACCAGCCATGAGTGGGAAGAGGAGCCAGCCGGGTGTTTCCAGGCCTGGCTGCACTCTGGGAATGGTGCAGGTCAGAGCTCAGTGTCCATGAGCAGACCTTCAGAACCGATGTTGTGCAAAGGACAGCCCAGAGAATCCTTGAGGTCGGAAAAGACCTTAAAGATCATCAAGTCCAGTTCCTGAAAAGCCTCCCCTGCTTCCCCACATCTGCATATTCCCATCCCCTGCCCACATCACCATGGTTGGCTGGATCCTGCCCTTGCCTCCCTTTCTGTTGGAGCTGGTTCCTGATCCCGGCGGGTGCTGTGCCATTTGCTGCGTAGGTTCCTCTGGCAGCGTTTGCTCATTCCAAGTCCACTTTGGAATCGCTAACACGCATCTGCTCTTCGGATTTTCCTTTTTGTTTTGCTCTGATTTCCACATTGAAAATGGGGCCATCACGGGAACACTCTCATTTTACTGTTATTTTTTTTAATTTCCTTGATTTTTATTTTTTACTCCCAAGGACACAATTTCGAGCCCTGAATTCTTCTCTTCTAACCTCCCTACTTTCATTGCAGATCTTACATTGTAATTTATTTTCTTTTCTTGTTCCTTCTTTCTTATAAAATGCGCAACGGTTGTGAATTTTAGTTATTATTAAATGAGATTCTTTTCCTGCTGTCTTGTCTTTTAGGTATGCTCAGCCACCCGCCCATCCCCGTTTCCGAGCTGGCTGAACACACAGAGCATCTCAAAGCTAATGATAACCTGAAATTATCCCAAGAGTATGAGGTATGAGCAAGAGTGAGTGCTGTGCATGGGTTTGCAGAGCCAGGAATTAGGGAATTCAGACAGGCCTTCATCCAAATAAACAGCTTTGTTTTAAAGATCTGGTTAGCTGAAATTTAAAAGCTATTTATGTATTGGAAATTTAAGTACTTGCTGAGCACTTTGCTGGGTTCAATTCCAGCTCATAAGAACACAGAGGTTGGTCCATGAGCTGCTCCTGTCTGGTCAGCAGAGGCTGAGCTCCCTCAGAGAAGGGGGATGCAGTCCTGGAAGGTGACTGCTGGATGGGATGGGATGGGAGCTGTCCTTGGGGTACCTGTGTCTTGCTGCAGGACAGGGAGGGGACCAAAACAAGGACTGTGACACCCAGTTTATACAGCTGAGGTTGAGTGAGATGAGCAGGGAGTCCTCCACAACTGATGCCATCAGCAGCCACGGAGCTAAAGATTTGTACTTCCTCGTACATGTCATGTCTGAGGGGTTTGTGCACGTTTTCCCTGCCCCGGTAATGTTTGATTACCCAATCCCAGACTGGGCTGGAGCCCATCCAGTGCCACCCCTGCCATGGCAGGGACACCTCCCACTGTGCCAGGCTGCTCCCAGCCCCAATGTCCAGCCTGGCCTTGGGCACTGCCAGGGATCCAGGGGCAGCCCCAGCTGCTCTGGGCACCCTGTGCCAGGGCCTGCCCTCCCTCCCAGGGAGACATTTCTTCCTAATATCCAATCTAAAACCTCTTCCAGTTTAAAGCCCCTTATCCTATCACTCCATGCCCTTGTAAAAAGCCTCTCTCCACTCTTGGTTTTGTTGTCGAAAGACATCAAATGCCCTGGTATTTTTAGCCTAATAACGAGTCTAGACTGCCTCGGTCTGTTTGCAGGCAGGGAGCGAGTGGATGTTTTCCAAACAAAGGGATGCTTTCTCCCTGTCCCGACTCCCGGATATCACCGGGAGCGGCTCCGCGCTGGCGGCTCCGCACCCGGAGCGGGGGTCACGTCTTGGAGAAGGCGCATTTTGCTCTGCCGGGGTCCCTCCTCCCACGCTGGGGCAGGGGGGCAGCAGCAGCCCGTTCATGTGCTCCATCCAGATTCCAGAGGCTGATTTGCATAATGCCATATCCCGAGTGCCCTGGCTCCGTGCCAGCCCAACCTCCTCCAGTGGGAGAGCCAGAGCTGAACAAACATCGCTAATGAAGTGAAGGCGAGGCATGATTAGAGGGATGGAGAGCAAACAGACACATTACAATAGTATAAATACCCATTAGTTAGGAATTCTCTGCAGCCAGCGTGCAGGAGCACAGTTTTATCAGCTGGTTTTGCACCACGCTGTGCCCGCGGAGCTCCAGGGTGGGCACAGGCAGGGAGGGCAGCGGGGCCGGGCAAGGGCCAGCTCAGAGGGGTGGATCTGGGATCTGGGACCCTGTCCCCAAAGCGTGGTGGGGAGAGGGAGAGCAAGCAGCAGGAAACAGCTCGGCACATTCCTGCCAAGCCTCCAATTGAGGCGAACCCCAAGGGCTCTGCAAAATGATGAAAGAATTAAGCCCTTGTTTTATTTAATTCTCTGGCAGAGGATTTAGAGGTAAACGTAATTAACCTAATTTCCATATCTGGGACAGCTGGACTTTAGAGAGGAAAAAAACCCGACCACCAAACCTGGCATAAATCACTAGGACAGGCAGCGGGGCTTTTTCTGTCCAGTGCATTTCATTGTTTATTCCTTCATCCCTTCTGGGAAAAATCCATGTTGATTGAGTGTCCTAAGGCCGGGGTCCTTACCCCTGTTTTGTGCTAGGGGATGCACTCCTGGCCCTGCCAGGCTCCCGTGGGGCTTCGTCCCCATTTGCACTGGGAAACTTTTGGTGCTGAGTCCTTGTGGTCCCTAGCAAAGCTGTTCCTGCTCCACACAGAGCAGCCCAGTCCCTTCCTGCTGCCCATGAATAGCTTTTAATCATAGAGTCACAGAATGGTGACTTCTTTAGGGTCAGAAGGGACCCTAAAGCCCATCTCATGCCACCCCCTGCCATGGGCAGGGACACCTTCCACTGTCCCGGGTTGCTCTGAGCCCCATCCAGCCTGGCCTTGGGCACTTCAGGGATGGGGCAGCACACACGGTCATAAACCAGCAAAGCTGGGTTCTTGCGGGATGCACACGGCGATCGCTGCGCTCCTCAGCGAGACCTGCAGAGCCACGTGGAACAAGTGCTCAGAACTGGATTTGCTGCTTTTCTCCTCACTGACTCTCCCGTTTCCTGACCCCTGCAGTCCATCGACCCCGGGCAGCAGTTCACCTGGGAGCACTCCAACCTGGAAGTGAACAAGCCCAAGAACCGCTACGCGAACGTGATCGCCTACGACCACTCCCGGGTCATCCTGCTGCCCATCGAAGGTACGGGGCATCCCCACTCCTCTGGGCAGTGCTGGGGTGGAGTTCCTGCAGGGAACACGTTGCACACGCTCTTCTCTCATCTCTATTTATATTCTTCTCTTAACGTCTCCCTGGGAGTTTGGCAAGCAGGAGATACCTCTGTAAACCAGGCATTTGTTAAATTCTGGTGACTGACATATTCCCCTGGAGCTGCAATCCCTCATTTGAAGGGCTGGTTTATCAAGAAACTGCCTTCCCTTTGCTTGGAGATGCCTGTTTGATACATCTCTGACTAACAGGAAGAATTCAGACCACGTAGGGCTTTAGAGGGAGCAGGAACAGGGCGGCCGGGAACGCAGAGCGGGGCTGCACAGGGAGGAATGGGAAGCGAGCACAGGGCTGGTTGTACCAATGTGAGAGGCAGCAGCCGCAGAGATGTGGCCGCTGAGTTGTACAGGCATAAAAATCACTTGATAGCAGCTCCTGCTGCAGCCCTGGCCCCTAAAAGGCTCAGGATAAGAAGGGGTTAGTGTGAGCCTGACGGGTCATAAATTGTTTCCTGAGCTGCTTATGTGAGCGATGGTGCAGTCAGAAAATTTACATTAAATTTCACAACTCGTGGCTCTTGACAGAGCTGCTCAAGTGCACGCCAGGATAAGAAGGGCTTGAGATGGAGTTGAACAGGGCACCTGCTTGGGTTGCTGCTGCCGAAATAATATTGGAGTTTCATGGGCTCAGGATGTGGCTGTGCCGGGTGGATAAAGCATTCAAGGCCAGTCTTGCGTTGCCAAGAGCTGATCATCAGAGCAGAGAGGATGTGGGATGTCCTGGTAACTGCCTGGTGAATGCAGAGGTTAATTCAGAAGCCTTTGAGACCAGGGAATTGCTAAAATAATCTCCATGTGCCACAGTAGCTCCGAGGGGCGCGGGGAATGGGGAGAGCTGAGGCAGCAGCAGAGAGTGGTGATTTGCCAAAAAACTGCACAAATCTGGATTGCTCTGGTCTGCTATTAGAGGGCTTTCAATGTTTCTCCTTGTGAAGCTGGCTGTGTTCTGCCTTGGTTTAATTCCGAGATTAATATTGTATGAGCCAAGGAAAGCAGAGACTTTAAAAAGTTGCTTTGTCATTCAAGGGAAAGGAGAAGAGCACAAGTGTGGGAGTGAAGGACACTTGGGCTGGTCTTGGATCTGGGGCTGGATGCAGGCAGCAGTCCCAGCTCTACCCAGGGCTCCATGAGGGACCAACAGTGCAAGGATGATGGGCCAAGGTTGAATTTTCAAGCATCTGAGAGGTTCTGACACGTCTTGGCTGTTGTGCCCCTTTCTACTGGGCTCTATTTTATGCTCAGGGCTGGAGGATGAAAGGAGCTGGAGAAATTAGTTTTGTTGCTTTCTCTTTGTTTTAAATCTGGATTTGTCAAGGCTGCAGATTGTCACTGGCTGCTTGGTCAGGAAGAAGTAGTGGCTTTAATTCTGTGACTTCTCTGAAGCTGGGCCTGTCACACAGCAAAACATTGCAGGAGCTCATGGCCACCATTTCAGATGACAGAGTGGGCCCCAGGGGGCTGGAGAGGAGATTAATTCTGGAAGCTCAGCCTTGATCACGCTCCTGTCGTTACAGCCACATTCTCTGCCTCCTGAAATTTCAGACTGGGAAGGAGCAGCGGTAGGGAACCCTCCAGAAATTTAATCAAAAGCCATTTCTTCAGAAGCTGAAGTTCCTGAGTGCCCTTGAGGACGGGCAGGCGGCTCTGGGCTCGCCCCTCACCAGCAGCAGCAGCCCCAGTTGCTGCAGCCCAGTTCCCCACTGCTGCTGCTCCCCACCCTCGGCTCCCTGGGAGACAGGAGGACTCTGCACCGAGTTAATCGTGGGTTTGCAGATCCTGCCAGCCTTGCCAGGCGCTCGGCTGTACTCGGGAACAGCCAAACCACCCCGGAGTGCGGCTGCTCCGTGCCAGGCGCCGGCTCTCTGGAGCTGAACCTGGGCAGCACCGCGTGCCAGGGGCCATTTTAACTCCAGAGCAGCTTTCTCGTGCCATGTCCCAATCAACCTCTTCACTCTGGCAGTGCCTCCTGCTCATCCCAAACCCTCAAGCAGGGACCCAGGCAAGCAGCTGGAACTCAATAGCCTGTAACTCATGCAAGTTTAAAAAAAAAACCCACTCTTAAAATGACAGGAGGCAATTTACAGTGAGTCAAAGCCTGTGATTTCAAAGCCTTCATTGGCTCAATCAAGCTTGGTTTTATTCTTTACTCTGTCCAGCTGTAGCTCAATGCCTGGGATTCGACTATGGGCCACACAGTCATTTGCTGCCTGGGCTTGGGGTGGGCTGGGACAAGGACTCAGGTCTGTCCTACTGGACACTGGTGCAGCAGGTGCCCTGGGCCAGGGCTTTGCTCCTGTTTAACACGAGTGCAAACACCATGGTTTCAAGGCTTGATATTCGGTCTCTTGAATATCTTTTGCAAGGAGTTACTGTCTCCCTGCAATGCAGGAGCTTGAGCTGGGAAAACCTTGCCAAGTGTCTGTGTGATTCTGACCCACCAAGCCACAAAGGCTCTGGTCTTTCTGCCGGGGACTTCTAACAGCATCCCTGAAAAAATCTCCTCATGCTTCCAGCTGTGTGAAGTCCTGTGCAATTCTCTGATTTTTGCTGATTTGACACAGGAATTGTGGGCAGTGATTACATCAACGCCAACTACATCGATGGGTACCGGAAGCAGAATGCCTACATTGCCACCCAGGGGCCTCTGCCAGAGACCTTTGGGGACTTCTGGAGGATGGTGTGGGAGCAGCGCTCAGCCACTATTGTTATGATGACTAAGCTGGAGGAGAAATCACGGGTAAGATGCGTGAGAGAGATGACTGGTTAGTCATAATCCAGGGGGATTGGAGGGGAGGGTTGGGGAAACAGCAAATCCCTTTGATGTGCAGCCAGTGGGGGATTTCTGCCTGCTCTGACAGCACCCTGAAAGTTCAGTGATTCATTGCTTTTAAAAAAACAAGCCATTCACCCTGGAAAGCTGCAGCCTCCTTGGCAACTCCAGGAGAAGAGGCTGCTGGATCCCACTGCATGTCTGTCTTGGAGTTAATCATGTGGCAAGTTTCATACTCAGTTCTCTTGTTTAACAAGCCCCAGTACATTCCCTCTAATCTTCAGGATCATTCCAGTCTGTTGTCTTTGGGATTGATGTGTCATCAAAGCCTGTGCTTAGTCAGTAGGAGCTTTGTCTGATGGGTCTGTCCCTGTCCTGGTGCTCTGCAAAGACACTTCTTGCACCTCTCCTTGCCTTTGCCACCTGCCCAGCTTCACTGGTAGCAAGGCAGTTTGGGAATGAGCTTCCCACCACTGAAGGGTTTGTCCCAGCACTGAGCCATCCCTCCTGTCTTGCAGATAAAGTGTGACCAGTACTGGCCAGGCCGAGGCACGGACACCTACGGAATGATCCAAGTGACGCTGCTGGACACCATTGAACTGGCCACGTTCTGCGTGCGAACGTTCTCCCTTCACAAGGTGAGCTGGCTTCTGCTCCCGTTTTCCCTGGAGATGGGCTGTGGCACACCCTGCACACACAGCACAGGCAGCTTTGGGGTGCTGGTGTCCCCCTGACCCTGGCACTCCCTTGTCCTGCAGAACGGCTCCAGTGAGAAGCGCGAGGTGCGGCAGTTCCAGTTCACAGCGTGGCCTGACCACGGCGTGCCCGAGTACCCCACCCCGTTCCTGGCCTTCCTGAGACGGGTGAAAACCTGCAACCCCCCGGATGCTGGTCCCATCGTGGTGCACTGCAGGTACAGCTTCCCTTCCCCTGGCATGGGGACACCTGCAAGGGAGGCGGAAGTTCAGGAGGGTGTGGATTTACCTGGGAGACAGGGATGGCTCTTAGGTGGATTCCCAGGCAGCATCTGAGAAGGAAACTTGAGGATTCCATTGACCACAGCATTTTCTGAGATGATGAGGGGTGTAATTTGTACCAAATCACTCAGATCAAGGGTTCCAGACCAGGCTGGACAGGGCTTGGAGCAACCTGGTCTAGTGGAAGGTGTCCCTGCCCATGGCAGGGGGTGGGGCTGGATGAGCCTTAGGGTCCCTTTGGAACCAAACCATTCTGGGATTTGATGATCTTGTTAAGCAATGGGAAGTGCCTGGTGCTGTACCAGTGTCTGGTTCTGTGTGGTGGAATTGTCTCTGGTCACAGTGAGAAAGCAGGAGGATCAGGTGCGACCTTGGAGAGTGTTTGGGGTGTTTGGGAGGCAGAGCTGCCTCAGCTGCCCAAGGCAGAGCTGACAGTGACTGACAGAGGGTTTCTGAGTGCTGCAGCCTTTCTGATAATGCCAAGCTGAAGCCAGGTAACATTCCCTAATTTAATTCACAACCCAGTGAGGAATCTTTGAAGTCTCAGTGCAGATAAATCCCTGTGTTCCTCAGGAGGGTGTGGAGGAGCTTGTGGGTTCCTGGGCACTGGGGGAAGATCTGAGTTGTACAGGCTGCTGGGGAAGCTAATCCTGCCTCTGCTGGAGGATGCCATTTTAACAGTCTTTGTGAGCAGGCAACTTATCACTATCCTTGCACATGGCAATTATTGTGCACCTCAGAAAATGAATAAAGAGCTGTCAGCTCACAACCAGCTCCCAGATCAGCTGCTAAATTCTTGCCAGAGCTCCAGTCACCTGCTTGGTTCAGGTGTTAGGGAGTCTAATTAACAGAGATCAAGGGGGCTCAATGAAAAAAGGGACAGCACTGGAATGGTGAAAGGAAACCCTTTATTAGCAGTGGCACAAGAGAGCACAGAGCCCCGCTGAGGCGTAAATGCCATTACACACAGGTCTGATGTCACCTCGCTGCACAAAAACATTGAGGGAGAGAGGTGACGCACGTTACTCGTTACAACATCAGTGGCTTTTCAGCTGCTGAGATCGGAGAGATTAAACAGGCTTTTTCAGCCTTCAGATCGTGCCAGCCCTTTGCTGGAGCCTCGGGCTGCCACAGCTGTGCCCGGCCTGGGGTGTCACAGCGGAGGGGACAGGGGACAGAGCAGTGTGGAGGGGACAGGGGACAGAGCGGTGTGGAGGGGACAGGGGACAGGGGACAGAGCGGTGTGGAGGGGACAGGGGACACAGCGGTGTGGAGGGGACAGAGGACAGAGCGGTGTGGAGGGGACAGGGGACAGAGCGGTGTGGAGGGGACAGGGGACACAGCGGTGTGGAGGGGACAGGGGACAGGGGACAGAGCGGTGTGGAGGGGACCGAGGACAGAGCGGTGTGGAGGGGACAGGGGACACAGCGGTGTGGAGGGGACAGGGGACAGGGGACAGAGCGGTGTGGAGGGGACAGGGGACACAGCGGTGTGGAGGGGACAGAGGACAGAGCGGTGTGGAGGGGACAGGGGACACAGCGGTGTGGAGGGGACAGGGGACACAGCGGTGTGGAGGGGACAGGGGACACAGTGGTGTGGAGGGGCGATTGGCACTGCCCAGTGAAGGCCAAGCCAATCCTTCACCTCCCTCTCCCCTTGTCCTGCCAGCGCGGGCGTGGGACGCACCGGCTGCTTCATCGTGATCGACGCCATGCTGGAGAGGATCAAGCACGAGAAGACCGTGGACATCTACGGGCACGTCACCCTCATGAGGTCCCAGCGCAACTACATGGTGCAGACAGAGGACCAGTACAGCTTCATCCACGATGCCTTGCTCGAGGCCGTGGCCTGCGGCAACACCGAGGTCCCGGCTCGGAACCTCTACAGCTACATCCAGAAACTGGCACAGATCGAGGCCAGGGAGCACGTGACGGGCATGGAGCTGGAGTTCAAGGTGAGTGTGGGTGCTGGGATGGGGCGGCAGGGCCTGGGCAAGGCTCGGTGGTCACACGGAGCCTTCATCAGGCAAGTGGGACCTTGCTGCCTCCATGTGGGAGGTAATTACTTCACTGAGTCACGCAGTTCCCAGGGGAGACCTGCCGGGCACCACAGGCAGCTTCCCTGTTCACTCCAGATCGAGACTGAATTTGCTCCCTCTTAAATTGGAGGGGTTTTTAACTTTTTGAGTAGTAGTAGTAGTATTTTCTGGAAGTTTTGCTTAGGGAAAGGCCTCAGTCTCTGTGCCCCACCCCAAAAGCAAACCCCAGCAGGGCACACGGAGGGGTAGAACAGGGAGGGCAGGTAAAGGGGGCTGGCACAGGGTCAGGAGAACACTCCAGCTGAGGGAATGGTTTGTCCCTCTGCCCGCAGCGCCTCGCCAACTCCAAGGCCCACACCTCGCGCTTCATCAGCGCCAACCTGCCCTGCAACAAGTTCAAGAACCGCCTGGTGAACATCATGCCCTACGAGACCACCCGGGTGTGCCTGCAGCCCATCCGCGGCGTCGAGGGCTCCGACTACATCAACGCCAGCTTCATCGACGGCTACAGGTACGGCCGGGGCACCCGAGCTCTGTGCCCCTGGGGCTGGGCCGGGCCCCGCACGGGGAGTCTGGGCTGGCCCATCACCTGCACACAGGTGCCAGAGGTAAATCCCCCTGCAGACCCAAATCCAGCCTGCTGACATTTTCCCTGTGGTCTTAAATTACTGATCCCCTAAAGCAGCGCAGCCCTTCTCCAGCTGCAGGTCCTGAACACAGAGCATCAGTGAGGGGTGGATTTTGCTGTTGGGAAGTTTCCAAATGTGGATTGGCCTTTTTATTACCTTTGTGATTTGGGGGCATTGCAGTCCCCAGAGCTTCCCCCCAGAAACTCCAGCCCTGGGAGCTGCAACCCTCCATGGGTGGGTTTGGAGGGAGCAAAGCAATTCCGTGTGCAGGTTTTCCTCCTGTCCAGGCGCACCAGCAGTGCTGGCCCCAGCTGTGGCACTGGGATTTGGGCAGCCTGGTGGTTGGATTTTCCCCTTGGAAGTGATATTTAAGGAAAGCTTCACCATCGGCTCTTTTTTTTTTTTTGACCACTGGCACGAAAGACACCCCTACCCCTTTAGACCTTGTGCTGTTCTAGTCCTTCCCCAGCATTTCCATTTGCTCTCCCACTCTCCAGCCTTTCCATGCATTTCCCAAAGCTTCTGCCCACGCAGTGCTCCCGCCTGACCCCTCCTTGCTTTGGGCTCCCCCAGGCAGCAGAAGGCCTACATTGCCACGCAGGGGCCGCTGGCAGAGACCACCGAGGATTTCTGGAGGATGCTCTGGGAGAACAACTCCACCATCGTCGTGATGCTGACGAAGCTTCGCGAGATGGGGCGGGTGAGTGGGGGCAGAGGAGGGGCTGGGAGGGGACTCCTGCAGGACAAGGACTCACAGGGACCTGTCTCTGCCCTGGGCAGGAAAAGTGCCATCAGTACTGGCCCGCGGAGCGCTCGGCACGGTACCAGTACTTCGTCGTGGACCCCATGGCTGAGTACAACATGCCCCAGTACATCCTGCGGGAGTTCAAGGTCACGGATGCCAGGGTAGGTGCTGCCGTGGGCTGGGATAGGGTGGTTCAAACTGGCAGAAAACAGGGTTTGGTGGGCTGGGCTGAGGTGTCCACACTTTCTCTGGGATTTTCAGTGGAGGAGAGCTCATAAAATATCCTGGTTGGAGGGGACCCACAAGGATCCTCGAGTCCAGCTCCTGCACAGAACAAGGTGGGGGTCGGGCTCTGCTCCCAGGACAAGAGGAAACAGCCTCAAGCTGTGCCAGGGGAGGTTCAGGTTGGACATCAGGAGGAATTTCTTCATAGAAAGTGTGGTCAGGCAGTGGAAGGGGCTGCCCAAGGAGGTTTGGAGTCTGCATGCCTGAGAGCTCAGTTGTGATCAGGAACAGAACACACACACACAGATTGTACTGGAATATTTGTTCTTATAAATTGAAAGCTGTTTCAAACCTCTTTCACCACCGGGAGTTGCTTTGTTAGAGATGTGCCTGGCTTTGGGGATTAGTTGCAGCTTATTTGAGGTGAAAGCAGAACGTATTTCCCAAAAAAAGTTGATAAAAACCTTGCAAAGGTTTCTCTGCACCCTACAGAAAATGAGCACTTCTGTGGTTGGAAGAGGAGCCACTGCCAGTCATGTTCAAAGGGACAAATTCACTCCAATAATCTTCAATTCAATGTCAGGTTTCTCATCCAAAGGAGCATTTCAATACCTTCTCAAATTTCTGAGGCAAACATAACCCTCCCTCTCACAGCTCAGTCTCCTGCTTTTGAGGTTGCCTAAGTATTCCAGAACCTGATAATTCAATTTGCAAGGTTGAGGAGGAGGATGCCTCATCAGTCCTCATAGAACAAGATTTATCTTCCTGTCAGCTGTAATTCTGACACTGTGGCAAGTCTTTGTGAAGATTGATAGAGAGGCCAACACCTCACCTTGAACGTTCCTTTGCTGAAGACTCCATCTGTGCTGTCTGCAGTGGTCAGAGCTTTCAGCACCTGCCAGGACGTGGATCTGTGCTGACAGGCTGAGTCCAGGAACGTCAACTGCAACACAAGCAGCTCTGTCATGGTGGGGCTGGATAATAAATACGTGTGCACTTGACTACAGCACTGAGTTGCCTCAACTTTTCATGCCCTTTAACAAGCTAGCAACAAAAATAGGGGGTGTTTTTGCCTTCTTTGTTTTCTGTCACATATACAGGGTGTTTTACTATTCCTGTTTTGTCCCCCCAGGACGGTCAGTCACGAACTGTTCGTCAGTTCCAGTTCACTGACTGGCCAGAACAAGGTGTGCCAAAATCAGGAGAAGGTTTTATCGACTTCATTGGGCAGGTACACAAGACCAAGGAGCAGTTTGGCCAGGATGGCCCCATCTCTGTCCACTGCAGGTAGGCTCATGGACACACCTCATCCATCTGGGGATGTGGAATTAAAGGAAGGAATTAAAATCCAGATGTCTCCCCCCTTTCCCACTGCATCCTTGCAGGGAGATTTCTTGGGGGTGTCAGTGCCAAACACTTGATTCTGCCAGCCAAACTCATCTCCCTTCAGCCCTGGCCCTGCCCACAAGGCTTTTGACCCTTTATATTTGGAGGAGAGGTATGAAATGCTGATACTCTGAAGGAGATGAGAACCACAGTGTTATTTACAGCATATCTGTAAAATATCTATAATATTTGACCTGCAGAATTGGAAGTATTTTTTACCAGTCTCAGCCCAATTTATACCTCCAGCATTGCTGGGCTGTGTTTGCTGCTAGCAAGACTTGTTCCTCCTTACCCATGGGCAGGACAGGATGATCCATTCTTATTAAAATTATTTAATTTCAAAAGCCCAACATTACATATGAAGAAAAATTTTTCCACCACTACCCAAAGCTTTTAACTTTTTCAATTTGCCTTTCTCAAACGTTTTTTGGGTCACACTCTGGCACTTGGGTTATTTCTGGATATCTCTCCTGGAGGACTGACCCAGGCTCTGCACTTCCAACATGTTCACAGCGCCCAGCCCAACCCCACCCCAACCCCAGCATTTACAGGAACATTTGAACATTGTAGCCCACAACTCCCTGTTTATTTCCTCCCCTTCCTGCAGTGCTGGCGTGGGCAGGACTGGAGTGTTCATCACCCTGAGCATCGTCCTGGAGCGGATGCGCTACGAGGGGGTTGTAGATATTTTCCAGACAGTGAAGATGCTGCGAACACAACGACCTGCAATGGTGCAAACAGAGGTGAGGGGGACCCTGTCCTGTCCCAGGAATCACAGAATGGGCTGGGTTGGGTTGGGTTGGGAGGGGCCCTAAGACCCTCTCTTTTCACTCCCTTCACTATCCCAGGTTGCTCCAAGCCCTGTCCAGCCTGGCCTTTCTGAGCATTACCAAACCCTCAGCTGGGGTCACTCAGCAAGCCCAGGCTGCACTGCTGATTTCACCTAAGAAATACAAAATTAATTTTAAAATATTTAAAGTGCCTATTGTTAGAAAGTCCCTTAGAGATTTCATCCCAGTCTGGAGCCTCGATTCTTATCCAAGAACAAGAATCTGGCTGTGGGGCTGACAGGAGAGTGGGGGATGTTCAGTACCTGAGAGGCACAGACATAAAGGGAAAGGCTGGAACTTCCCTCTCCCAGGAGTTCTCATCTCTTTGAGAATCACAGAGGTTCCTGCTCAGCTTCATGCTGTCTGGAGAGCAGGACAGGGATCCTGAGGAGCCAATTCCCACCTCTGAGGCTGCTTCTCTTTGCTGTTGGCAGGATGAATACCAGTTCTGTTACCAGGCAGCTCTGGAGTATCTGGGAAGTTTTGATCACTATGCAACATAAAAAGCCATCGTTGTGCAGACTCTACCAACCACTTCAGTCCTGGAAGGCCTCTTCTGACCCAGGAGGAGCGCTTGAACTTACAAAACTGACTCAGAAGAAGTACCTTTTCATCTGGACAATGCATCGGGAGCAGGGGGGAGGATTGGAAGGAACACCCCTTCGGGAACTCCATGTTGTAACCTGGCGCTCGCAGCGGCAGCTCGGGAGGGCTGCTCGGAACTGCTCTGGAACCTCAGGTGGTGTTCGCTGGGGAGGACGGATGGACACGGGGAAACAGATCCAACAGCTACAACACACCTTGGGAAACGTTTCTGCTGGAGAAGGGAAGGAAAAAACGACTTTGGTTACATCATTAGAGTTCAGTTTATTTACTAATATAGTTGGCAGTCTTTAAAGGAAGTCACTTGCAGAATTGGAGGTGTTCTGTGAAAGAAAAGGAACTAAATCTAAATACTTAGGCAAACTTAGGGTCAGGAGTTCTTCTAGCTGGAGTCTTAATAACCTCAGTATCAGCATTGGGATGATTCTGGGCTTGCAGGCACCTTGCAAACAGCATTCATGGGATGCCCCTGCCACGCCAGAGGTTTTATAGGTCACATTTTGAATACTTGGAACATTCCTCATTTCTTCTAATTCCAAAATTTATTTTTTAGGATATTTAAAAGGATAGAGAAAGAGCGAGAGTTACAACCCCCAGAGCTGGCTGTGGGGGGTGGCCCCCTCCCCTTGCTTGGGCTGGGGTCTCTGACTGCTGGGTCTGGGCCCGTTTCCAGCCCATCTGGCTTTCCTTGGAGCAGGGTGGGACACCCCGGGAAGAAAGGCAGCCTCTTCCCCAGGCTCTTTGCACATTCACACCCCAGTGCTGCTGTGAGCAGCTGCGTCCCCCGTTCCTGCCCAGCAGAATGTCCCTGCCAGGAGCCCCAGAAGCACCTACAGAAATTTGTTTCCAATATCCAGCTGGTTCCTGGTGCCAGCCCCTCGCCTCTGAACTCAGCAGCTCTCGGGAGCTCCTCTCAGGACTGTCCCAGCACCACAGCACTCCTTGCACAGCTCCCACGTCCCACTGTCCCCAACATGCCCCAGCTGTAAAAGAACTGGGAAAGATCCAGGAAGGTGCATCCAATGGCAAATACTGTGAGTGGCTTTCTTTAAAGTATTGATGTAACTGTAACAAGTGACATTACCTTTTTTTTAAATAGTGTATTTTTTCCTTTTTTTTTTTAAAAAGACAAAGAATATCAGTCAATGAATTTAAAAGAAAAATTTGCTTATTTGTTCATATTATGTTCAAAGACAGTCTATTTTTTCACTGTAGAAATGTTACGTGTAATGGCTGTGATATATAAAAATGCAGTGCAAATTGCTACTTCTACATATTGCTTTTCTACCATTTAAAAGGTTTAACTTGCTCATGTAAAAACAAAATGTCCTTTCTGGATTTTTTTTTTTTTTTGGGGTTCTTTTGTTTTAAATCACAGACCTATCCCACATCCCTGGGAGGGTGGGGGGGCAGCAGGGGAAGGGGTGGTGGCAGTGCCAATTCCCTCCCCTTCAGCTGTGGCCATACAGGGCCAGGGCTGAAATGGGAGATGCATCAACACCAGAGGCTTTTGCTGACTGGAGACAGAGATGTGATTTCGGAGCCTTGACACCCATCAGGTGTTTTAACATCCCAGGTGTGTTGCAGGTACCAGCCTAGCCTTTCTCTGTGCTGGTTGTGGCTCCAGTGCCCAGGAGTTTTCCTGCAGCCATGCACAGAGCACAGGATATCTGAGAAAAGCCACCCTGCCCCAAACTCTGCTCACCTCTGCCCTTTCCACTTTTTTTATTTTTCTAGAAGGGGTAATCATGGCCATCAAGTGCTGCCCAGAACCCCCCACACAACCCATTTCCTGTCTTTAACTGAAAAAAAGAAAAAGAAAAAAAAAAGAACCGACTGAAAGGCTTCTTCGAGATTTTACTTATTTGTGTGAAAGTTGCCCAAATTTCTAAGTATGTTGCAGCAAAATCTTACTGGACAAGGTGGGGGGAGGGGGGAGGTTTTTTTCTTTGTATGAGAGCAAAGTGCTGTTGCTTTCACACTGTTATTTCAAACTGAAACAGTAAGTGGTTTTCATACCACGGTGTATGTAGATATATTGACTTTGTATTAAAGGAAGATTGTCTGAACGTGCTGCAGCCCTGTGTGTGTGGGAGGGGCAGGGCTGAGGCAGCTGCTCTGGGCAGAGACTCCCAAATCCCTCCTGCCGGTGCCCAGGGCCAGGGAACAGTTGCTCTCCCTCTGCTCTCCCTCTGCTCCTGCTAAAAATAGGCACCTGTACAAGCCAAACATGTGGCTGCAAAGAAACAGCTCGTTTGGGGAGCTTTGGGCCCAAAAGTGCAGCGCCACAGGCACGAGGGTGTTGCTGGTTCGGCGATGGATGAGTGGGGGGAGCTCAGCCTGCACCGGGATCCACCAGAAAGGTTCTGCCCACCTGGGGGTTTTACCCCTTGGGGGTGGTGCTGCTGCCCTGTCCGTGTGTCCCTGGTGGGGCACAGGGCTCAGATCCCTGTCCCTGCTCCGGATGGAGCCCAGAGGGAGGAGAATGCAGAGCCACAGGCCAGGGACTGGATGGGCTTTAAGGTTCTTCCAACCAAACCATTCTGGGGTCCTATGAGCTGCTGAAAACCCCTTGTCCCACTGATCCAGACCTAAGCCAAGCCAAAGGCTTTCCCAACCCTGGCTCTTGCTCACAGGTAGGCCCAGCCCAGCCTGAGCTTCCACCTCACCCACCTTAGGCCAGACAGGAGCACGGCTGGGAAAGGCTTGCGAGGACACGGGGGTTTGGAGAATGACAGAAGTGGTGGTCTGGGATCCTTCCCTCCCTTCCACAGCTCCCCCTCTCCCTATGGGAGACTGACACCACCAGCAGCAGTTTGACTCCAGCTTAAAGAAAAGAACAAAAAATTAATTAGCAAGTTCACAGAGAACCATGATCAGCATCAGGTGCTCTGAGATCCCAGGGAATGACATCACCTCTAAAATGTTGTTGCTCCATGTGAGAGATGGAGTGGGGAGGGAGCCAACCACACATCAAACAGCAACAACCCTGATGGCACAGGAAAAAAGAGAAAGGAATAAACCCCAGAAATCTCATGGTTTATAACCACAGCTCATGTACGTGTGTCCCTCCAGGCAGTCTGGGAATAGTAACAAGTTTTGACTTCATAATCTGGACTCAAAGGAAATTTGTAGCACAAGTGGCTCCACAGCTCAGCCACAAGACACAGGCACCTCCCCAGCCTCACATCAGTGAGGGGATTTTTGATGCTCACTTTATGTTATCATTGAAGAATAGAAAGGAAAAGCTGATTCTTCCTCTGTTTCTCAGCCTTCCCCTCCCTGCCTCTCTCCCTGCCTACCTGCTCCCCTGCACTCCCAGCACTGCTATTCCTGTCTCTCCATGACGATAATCATTCCCATCACTGCTCTCCAGGCTCTTATTTTGGTTCCATCCTTTTCTGAGCTGGCATGACCATCCCTCGGGTTGAAATGCAAACCCCTCACAGAACTGAAATAAACCCCACATGGAGCACAGGAAGGTGAGTGGCAAAGAGAATTGGAACAGCAGCTGGGAACTAAGTAAAGCTTTCCAAAAATCCCAACCAACTCTGCAGGAGGCCAGTTAGGGAAGCAAATACGGGATGAAATCTTTTCATTGAATCATGGAAAATCTTGAACTGGAAGGGACCCACCAGGATCATCCAGCCCAGCTCCTGGCCCTGCACAGACACCCCAACAACCCCACCCTGGGCATCTCTGGCAGCGCTGTCCAAACGCTCCTGGAGCTCTGGCAGCCTCGGGGCCAGGACCATTCCCTGGGGAGCCTGGGCAGTGCCCAAGAGTGAGGCTCACAGGGAGCACTCCCAGGAGAAGCTGCTGGAATTACATCCCAATTATAGTTTTTGAATGCAACAGCCTGACATGGGGATTAATAAATGATAAAGCAAATGATAAAAAAAATAACAAATGATTCCTGACTCTGGGATGTGCATGGTATGCTCCGACTGCACCCTGGTGCCCCTCCCAGCTGCAGAGGGCAAATGAAACAGGAATCCTTGCTCCAAGCTCAGTCTCTCCAGGTTTGCTGTCCCAGACAGCACCAGCCTGAAACCTGGCACGGGGCTGAGTTTCATTTTAATTAAACTCTAAGTGATGGCCCATTGATGCCCATTTGCAGCTGGGGGGGGAGGCTCTTGTTCCTTATTGATCCCAGGATTTTTTCCCTCTCTCTGTCTCTCTCTTCTCTTTCTCTCACACGAGCTCCAAATGACAGCTTTGACAGCGACTTTATTAGAGATGTGAGCAGGGGTGGAAGGAGTAAATCATTGCAGGTAATATTTTTACAACCAGAGGGCTGTCACAAGGGCTCCAGATCTACGCAGATCCAGCTCCCGGCAGAGGAGCGGGGTTAAGTCATGGACAGTGGTTTTACAAGGGATCTCAGAGCCCTCTTTTATTAAAGCTGAGAAGGACACTGAGAGCAGAGCCAAACCTGTGTCTCCAGCACGGGTTTTCCTTATGGAGTGTCCAGGGCATGGCTCAGTGCTTGCTCCGAGCAGAGTCCCACAGCCATGGGTCCAGCCCATGGCAGGATTCAGAGGTGCCCCAGCCCTGGCCGGTGCTGTTCCCATCTCCAGGGGCCCCAGGACGAGCACCTGTGTCACCCTCACAGCCCTGTCCACATCTGGCACTATTCCTATGCAAATCCTGAAGGGATTCTCTGCACAGTTTGATCAAAGTCTCTTTAAGCTCTGGCTCTGCCTGAGGCTCATCCAGACCCCCAAGGCCACCCCGGTGCTGCCCCGTAAAGCTCAGAGCATCAAAGCCCTTCCCAGGGGCTTGGAGGGAGCAGGCTCGTCCCAGTTCCCATTTACACCACACTGGGCAAAACCAGTTTGTGCCTCAGTTGGAATTTGCAGCAGCCTGGATGCCAAATCCCTGAGGGATTGATTTGCAAGAGGCTCTAGGCCCTTGCACAGCCCTAAACCAAGAGCCCCCCAGTCCCCTGAGCAGAACAAAGGCTTTAAAGTAGCTGGAACTGTAATTTACATTCCAGAGGAAAAGGAAAAGCTTTTCTTGGTTTACAGAATTACCCAAGTGGCAAAGCAGTTCCCAGGCCAGGAGAAATTCCTCACGTTGCAATATGCTTTAATTATACCAAGAGCAGCAGTAACAGACCGAGAAATCAATTCCTCCTCCTAAATAAGATGGTTGCAAATTCCAAGTCATCAAGTGAACAGATGTAGAACTGAAATGGAAAAAGTAAATACCCTCGGAGGTGCTGAGAAAATTGTCTTACTATTGCTACAAGTTCATCCACTGGGAAAGGGATACAGGGATCCTGCTCCCAGATTTCCCAAGGAAACCACAAGTTCAATCACTTCCACTGCAGTGTCACCACAGGCACTTTAGATGCCACAGTGATAGAGGAAGTGACAATTCTTGGCTGTGAGGGTGAGCAGGCCCTGGCACAGGGTGCCCAGAGCAGCTGGGGCTGCCCCTGGATCCCTGGAAATGCCCAAGGCCAGGCTGGACAGAACTTGGAGTACGCAGGGATAGTGGAAAGTGTCCCTGTCCCTGAAGGGGTGGGATGACCTGGGAATGTGGCTGAAGCCTGAGCAGCAGCGTTACCTTGCTATGGGATAACCACACACAACCATTTCATGCATTCACCCCAGTCCAGCTTTAATCTCCCTGTTTTTCCATTGTCTACTCATCCATCCATCCATCCATCCATCCATCCATCCATGCATCCCTCCATCTGCAGAGCAGGAGCACCAGATCCCTTTGCAATCTGCACAGGGATCAAAGCCCGAAGTCCCAACCTCGCTGTGCCTTTATCTCCTGAAACACCAAAGGCCCAACTCCTTCCAGCCATCAGAGGGAGGAATTCCTGATTAAGGAGTTTGGGCTGCGTCCATCTGTGTCCGTGCCCGGCCGTGCGCACACGGGGCACACGCAGACGTGCAGATGGCAGTCCCGGATTAACGGGTTACACAAGGGCTTTATCCCGAGCTTACTGAGGATAATAAACCCCTCAGAACAAAACTGTGTCCAAATGATTAAAAAAAAGTCTCTTCTCTTTAAATATATAACGTTCTGCCTGAGCCGTGTAAGGTGTTGTTCAGGAAATTGCTGAACATCGCTGGTTCAGGTTCCACTTCCACCAGGCCCTTCTCCCATCTCTGGGCTGGGAGAGCCAAGCACTTCCCAGTAGAACAACCAGCAGGGTGGGGATGGCACATTGGTACTGCTGTGAGCAAAGAACAACCCACAACCAATCAATAGATGTATTTTTATGGTTTTTTAGGGCAACAAACACCCTGCCTAAGGCTCAGACTGGATGGGGCTCCAAGTATCCTGGCCTAGTGGAAGGTGTCCCTGCCCATTGCAGGGGGTTGGAATAAGATGAGCTTTAAGGTTCTTTCCCACCCAAACCATTCTGGAGTTCTGTGAGGTGTCTGCCCGTGTGCTGAGTCCCAGTCCAGAATGCATCCCCCTTCTCTCCTCCAGAGCCCAGCAGGAAGGAGCTGCTGAGCATTTGCCTCGGGGGTGAGGTGCAAACCCTTCCCCCTGGGGTGACAGCCGAGGCAGCTGAGTCACACAGCCAGAAATGCAATGAAAACCACCAAAAAAAAGTGCAAATGACTAAAATAAACCCACGTGGGCCCTGCAGATTTTGCCCACGGGATATTTTTAGAGGCTGGGGAGGAAATGCTGGAGGTACCTTCAGGGAGTCTCCAGTAGCAGGGGAGTGGAGAGACAAGGGAATAACATCAAACAGAGCAAGCTTGGAGGGCCATTGCTGAGAACCCAGTAGTGCATGAAATTGCAGATCCACCACATGGAATCCCAGACTGGCTTGGGCTGGAAGAGACCTTAAAGTTCCTCCACTTCCACCCTTGCAGCTCACAGGGCTTGCTCCATCTGCACAGAGGATGAGAGGCAGAAACAAACCCTCCACAGGTCCAATTCACAGGACACGTTGGTGTCAGAGGGGAAAACTTTCCACAGGTGACATCTGGAAACACAAATGTGACCTTTTTAAGCAGGAAGAAATGTTTTCAAAATTTCTTAGCCTCAAATGTCTCACTCCCCCTCTCCCACCTCCCTCTCCTCAGAGATCTTGGAGGGGTTATATTTTAGGGTATCCCTTTTTAGCTACAAAGAATTTTTTTAGGTTGAAACGTAAAGATAAATCAAACCAAATTACTATTCCCTCAGGAAAAGCAGATTCAAATTGCTGCACAATTTTTTATCTAAATAATGTTTAAATTTTAAAAAGGGGGGAGAAAAAACTAATTACATCTTTGTGTGGGAGATCATAAATCACATAATTACAATGGGAACCTCTGCATCTTTCCAACAGACCAAAAGCAGACTACACAAGTTCTTATCTCATTATTGTTTAATTAAGAATTATATTTGAGCATCTTCTTTTTAATTATCATGGAGCCCAGATGACTTCTAATCTCCTCTTTACCCAAAACGAGGGAAGGTGCAGTCCAAAACGGGCACTAATGAATTTACAATTTGCTCTTTGGGGAACTTTAATAAAATTTACTCCACACAGAAGATTAACACTGATAAAGTGAACTTCCAGAGAGAACATTTGGTTCCTTTCAATTGGCATCACACGAGTGTCAGGAGCTCACAGAGGCGATGCTGAGGTGTCACTTTTTGGGGAGGTTCACGCAGGGTTCTGTGATTGCTCCAACACCCCAAAACACCCCAGAGGGGACAGCAGGGCTGGGGGAAATGGGGAGCAGCAGAATCAGGAGCTGTGTCTGCACAAAGGCAGGGACACCTCCCACTGTCCCAGGCTGCTCCAAGCCCTGTCCAGCCTGGCCTTGGGCACTGCCAGGGATCCAGGGGCAGCCCCAGCTGCTCTGGGCACCCTGTGCCAGGGCCTGCCCACCCTCACAGGGAACAATTCCTTCTCAATACCCCACCTATCCCTGCCATCTGGCAGTGGGAAGTTCTATTTCGCTCCTCTGAACATGAGGAGAAACTTTTCCCCATCAAAACCTTTTCCCACTGAGGTCCCTGCCCGGTGTCCTGCTGACCCTGTGACCCGGGGTGACAAGCTGTGACACACACACACACGCACAGAGATATATCTTTATAAATGTGTGAGGGGTTGTTTAAGCCCAGCACACAGCAAACACCTTTTAATTCAATTGGCTGAATCGACACAGAGAGATTATTAGTTTTCAGTAAGATTTGATTCAATTAATTAGCCTGAAAATATCAGCACAGCCAGGCGAGCAAAGAAAAACAGAGATAAATCCCTGCCATGGTGCTGCTTCATCTTTTAAAGGCAATTAACTCTTAGTTATTAGCTTTTAATTAGGGAATAATAATGACACCATTAATACAGTTTATTATACTTGTCAGCAGACAGCTGTTCCAACCAGATTCTATTATCAGATCTTGGCTTTTGTCTGCTCCTTGCAGGGGAGGGGAGGCAGAACTGGGGGGTCCCGGGCTGGTTCCCCCCTCCCACTGCCCTGGGAGGGAGCTGCCTCTCACCCCAGCCCCTTCCCAGGGATGCAGCAGGAGTACCAGCTCCCTCCCAGACCCCAAAGGGGGCTCACAGAGTCACCAGAGGTTTCGCTGCTGTGTTAAACAACCCCTGGAATGGCTCCTCCTTCTCGGGGCATCCCGGTGGCAGCAGCCCCAGCCCTGACTGTGCCCTTGATGTCTCTGTCCCGGGTGATTCCCGAGCCTTCCCTGGGAAGGGGATGCTGGAGCTGTGCCAAAGATGGTTTTACACCTCAGCTCCAGCATCCCCTGAGATGGATCCCAAACATCCACAGCACCAAAAACTTCCCTGTTTTGTTTTCCTTTCCTCCCAGCTTATCCCCCTCTTTGGAAGTGCCGTGCAGAGCAGGGCAGAGCTGACTTGGAAACAAATAATCACCTTAGAGAAATTAAGCACTTGGAATAATTCTACCCATTCCTAGTCTCCTCACACCCCACTGCCAGGCCCACATTCCTGCAGGCAGCTGCCGAGGGTGCCAGAAACACCATGGAATTCTTTCTTTTTGCCCCGAATTTATTGTGAAACTTCAAATCCTTCTGTAAGAGCAACAACCACGACCTTGGCAGTGGCCAAATGCCTCAAGTTTTCATTTCTGTGTCTGCTGAGTCACCAAAAGAAAATCTCCAGAGGCCAGTGATTACACAGCAAACAACATTTCCCACTATTTTCCCCATTATCCTGTTTCACCGTGTTCTAGCAGAGACTGGAAACCATTTCCAGGGCACAAGCCTGTCTTCGCTGTGGTTTTTTATTCCTTTATCACACAGGAATTAATCTTACCCCGAATTATGCACACAGGACGCTCCAGCAATACAAAAACGCAATGCCATAAATTTCCCCGATCTACTCGGGAGTTAATAAATCAGAAAAATAAGTGTAAAATATTCTGGTGGGTTCCACCACCTTGGTTTTAATTTGTTTTCCTTGCTCTGGACTGGAGGAAGCCCTAAGGGAAATTCCAGGAGCTCCTTGAACTGGCAGCCTGCTCGTGGAAGGAATTTTCTTCCTCCTCTCCCAGCACAGTGCAGTCAAGTCCTGAGGAAAGAAACGAACCTGGAGCAGGAACAAAGCAGCTGGAAGAGTCTATTTGCAATTTTCTACAGGAAAGCAGAGAGTTGTTAAATTGAAAGCAAAGCTGTACAAATGGAAAAGCTTCCCCCCATGAGCATTGACATAAAAATAAGAAGGAAGAGGAAGGCGGGGTTATAACCAGACAACAACCATGAGCTCTTGGACCTGGGAACTGCGGCACAGAGACGCTGTACTGAAGGGAAGGGGGAAGAGGAGAAAGGGAAAAATAAAAAGGAAAATGAGCATCAGTGCTGGGGAGCTACGGCAGGACACGGCAGCTCCCAGGACAGGCTGATCCCTGTCCCCGGCTGGCAGCTCCCAGGGGAGGTGACCGAGGCTTTGTCACCTCTGCGAGCCCGAGCTGCCCCCGCCCTCACACCCTGACCGAGCCCGAGCAGTTCAGGAGAAGCTGTTCAGTCTCGGTACAACAACACAAACTTCTCCGCTCAGGAGTGGTTTTTTCTCGGCTGTATCCAGGTGCAAGTTGGGAGAGGAAAACCAACAAAAAAATTGAGTTTCAAGAAACTTTGCCTTTCATCCTCTTCCACCCCCTGCCATGGCAGAGACACCTTCCACCATCCCAGGCTGCTCCAAGCCCCAATGTCCAGCCTGGCCTTGGGCACTGCCAGGGATCCAGGGGCAGCCCCAGCTCCTCTGGACACCCTGTGCCAGGGCCTGTCAGTGCTGCTGCTCACGGCAGAGCTCCATGTCACCACTCAGGTCTGAGCACAAACATCTGAATCCAACCAGGAAAAAACCCAAGAACCTCTCTTACTACTGAGAAAAACTGCAGGGAAATTAAGTTGGACAAAATGGGCCAAGTCCTTGACTTGGGAGTATCACAGAAGTGAGAGAAATGGCAGTGCTTAACAAGCAGCCAATTGTCTCTAAGCTGAATTAGTGAAAAATGTGATGATAAATTGCTCCTATAAGCCAGCCCCATCCCGAGCAGAGGCAACTCAGTTGTGTTCAGGCAGATTTTTCACTTTGTGCTGACAAAAATCTCACACTAATCACCCAACCCAGGCCACAAAGCTCCTGGATTGCAGTGTTAATTCCATGTTATAGCTGAATCCCAGATTAAGCAGACACACCACGTCTCCAGCTCCAACTGGCTCTGAGCTATTCAGGTAACAAAGAGAAGGAAACCTCAGCTCTAAGCAGAGCCACGAGGAAATCATACTTGCACCAGAGCCCTTCTCCCTCCTCGTGGCTTCTCCACAGAGAAAACTGTCCAGCAACCCTTCTGTACCTCCAATCAACTCCGATTCATCTCTTTAGTCAGGCAGATGAATCCCTGCTCCTCTCCAAAGCAGCAGCATCTTGGCCTGGATCATGGGTAACTGACCATTCACTCCTCATCAAAGACAACTTGCTGTTTTCCAGAGATGGCTCCATTAAATGAAGCAGATGAGCAGTGGATCTGGCCATTTATTTATTTTTAAACCCTGATCTGGGGCACAGGGGAGGGTATCACTCCTGTTTCAAAAACAGATTGGCTGCGAGCTCGTTTGCTGGGGGATGTTAGCAGCTGGCATCTGAAATGGCAAGGCTGGGGTGGAGAGGTAAGCCAAAGTCAACTGTGCTGAAACAGAGCAAAAATCCTGTTTGTTCCACAGGAAAAGTGGTTAAGCTGTGGTGGCTGTGTAATTCCAAAGAGTATTTGCACAGTGACCTTTACATTTCCCCTCTTGGAAACCAAAAATTTAATTGTTTTGCTGCTGTCATGCAGAATAAATAACCCCCAGTGACTTTCTATTGGTGAGCAAGTAACCAAAGGACTTCTCTTCTTCTGCTATCAAAGCTGC
The DNA here is from genome assembly GCF_009650955.1 of Corvus moneduloides. Classification (NCBI taxonomy): domain Eukaryota; kingdom Metazoa; phylum Chordata; class Aves; order Passeriformes; family Corvidae; genus Corvus; species Corvus moneduloides. The sequence goes on along the minus strand of NC_045503.1, from coordinate 5,219,087 downwards.
CAAATAATTCTGTGTAAACAGCTCCAGTTCATTTGAGTCTCAGGATTGTGCCAAAACTGCCTTTTTTTGTGTCCGTGTGCCAGCACAGTTGTTCATGGGACAAGGAACAAGAGATGACCTGAACGTGGGGCTGGAAATCAGGAACCCACAGGAGCTCCCCTGGAGCCTCTCTGCTGGATCCCAAGTGATTTGTTCACTCTGCCCCTGTAACTCCGGGATCCCACCTGTGCCAGGTGCTCTGACTCTGACACTGCTCAAATTTCCAGAGTTAAATTCACTCACGGGGTGGGAAATCCCACGAGCTCAACTCAAAGTGCTTTCAAACTAAAACAGCACCTTCAGAGCCAAGTTTAGGTTAAAAGAGCTCCTGGTTACCTTAAGCTAGAACTCCCTGAGTTAAGCACTCCCACCAAAGCACGGGCCTGCTTCCAGAAGGGAACTGCACCTGTTTAATGAGCAGTTTTATTAAACTGGTGCAATTTGTTCAAGCTGAGGGAGAACTACTGATGAAGAACTAATACAAACAGCAAGGGAAGGGGAACAGAGAAAAATCCTCATGGAATAACCTCAAGAAATAGAAGTTCTGCAAAACTGGCCAAAGCACAGATGTCTGCAGCACATGACAAGGCTTTTCCATCATCTGCCCTTTCCCTAAGCTGAACAGTCAACAAAATAAAGCAAAAATAAAGCAAGTGCACTGAAGAGGGAGTGTCTGAGATCCTGGGATGTCCAACCCTGTACAAGCTGGGAGCCAGGAGAGGCCATGAATGGGAAATCCACCAAACCCCACATGTGGACATGGGTCTGCACTGGAGATTTGCAGAAGTGCATTTGCAAGAAGAGTTGTTTCCACAAGAAACCAAAATGAGAACCCAAATTTTGGTTCCATGGGACCAAAGTGAGAGAAGCATGACCCAGCAGAGGACAAAGAGGCGGAATTCTCATCAGGCTTCAGGGAAGTTGGGATTGTCCATTCAACCCCATCACTGCACAGCCTCACCCAAGCAACACTGCTAATTTTAGTTTTCTATTTAATCCTGTCCTTTGCAAAGGAAAAAAGGAATTGTCTCCTCCATTTCATCTTGCCAAGCTCAAGATCTTTCCGAGCCAGGAGTTAATGAATCTCCAGGCCCTGTCCCACTCTCCAGGCACACGGGGACTCTCCGCCGGCCTGGGAGGAGGAAGGAGCCGCTGATCCCCGTCTCGTCCCTGCTGCCAGCAATTAGCACAAACGACTTTATTGCGTGTGACAGTTGTGACATTGACTCGGGGACTCTGAGCAGCTCCTGTGCCACAGGTTTCAGAACATCTGCTCTGGTGTCCTGGTGCTCGGGAGCCTGCAGGAAACCCCAGCCCTGGGCGCCAGGGAAAGCTTCACACCTCACCGCAGCGGGCACCCTGGCACAGCCCGCGAGGGCAGGAGCAGCGGCTCCAGGCAGGTGGGAGCTGCACAGCAGCACCACCCCTGAACATCTGTGCAGGCAGCATCTGCAGAGGATGGAGCTGGCACCAACGGGGAGCGTGGAAAAGCCACAGGAGGAAACCGGAACGCGCTTTGGTGCAGCTGCAGCTCAGCCGTGCAGGGTACCGGGGCTCGGTACCCACGAGTGCCCAGCTCCGGGGCTCGGTACCCACGAGTGCCCTGCTCCGGGGCTCGGTACCCACGAGTGCCCTGCTCCGGGGCTCAGTACCCACGAATGCCCAGCTCCGGGGCTCAGTACCCACGAGTGCCCTGCTCCGGGGCTCGGTACCCACGAGTGCCCTGCTCCGGGGCTCGGTACCCACGAATGCCCTGCTCCGGGGCTCGGTACCCACGAGTGCCCTGCTCCGGGGCCAGGAAGGCGGAGAGGTGGGAGGAGGAGGAGGGTGAGGAGCGGTGCCAGCCCCGCCCGGGGCTCAGGGAGCACGGCCCGGCGCTCCCATCGCCTCCCCGGCCCAGCAGAATCTCCTGTGCCCCCACCCCACCCGCGCTCAGACCCGCGGGGGCTCCGGGGCTGCCTGGAAATGGGGAAATGTGGGAATGTGGGGCAGCGGAGGGGCTGATCCCTCTGACCACGGGCAGTTCCTGGCGGGCGCTGCTGCTTGAGACATCTTTAAAATCGCATCACTGCAGCAACACAGCAGCCCTTAACCTCAGAGGTAAGCTTCGTGTGGGTGCGAGTTCCAAGAGTTCCTCCCAGCAGCTCCTCCACACTGGACGAGTCCTCAGATCATGTCAAGGAAAACGAATAAGCTGCAAAAGACTGGAAGCTGGAGATTTCTTTTCTTTCATATAACCCGCAGCACCAGCCTCATCCTGCAATAACTGGAGAGGAATTTGTCAAAAAGCTCAGGATGGGAAATTTAAGGTGTTTAAATGGTTTCAGGCAGATGCTGTTCGAGGAGGTTCAACGACCTCCTGCTGCACAAGACCTTAAACTTAGAAATGAAGAGACTTCAACCCCCCAAAAAGTGTCATTCTGAAATGCTCAACAGCCTTTAATTCATTTTGAGCCTAGAGGCAGAGAAAAAAATAGGCAAAAAATACATCACAGCCTTAATCTAGGGGGAGAAAGAAAAAAATCATTATTTGTATAGCACATAATCAGACACAAATATATTTCACTGGAGGAAGGGGTAGGAATGTGCATTTCCTATTTCCTTGTCAATAGTCTGATGCCCAGAGACCATCAATATGGCCACTATCCCAAATCTGCACAAGTCATTCCTAAACCGAAAAGAGGGATTTAAAAATCAACAAAAAGAGAGAAAACCCTTGCACCAAGGAAGGGCATTCAACAGTTCCAGGTTCATGTTTCAACATAACTCAGCATCTGAATATGGGGTGAGGAAACACACTTCTGTTTTTACAATATAAATAGTATTTGGAAAAGGTACTACATATGGATACAGCAACGGTGCTATTGCAGGACTCGAACATGCAGAGGAAATTCCCCGTCGCTCACAACCACTCATCCCATCCCACCCTTCCCTCCCACCTCCAAAAAAAAATCCTCTGCTGGTTAAATTTCTCTTTCAATTGTTTTAAATATTTCTCTCGTGGCCTGGCAACATTCTTAGTCTTTTATACAGCAAGTTTTCTATTTAATCACATTTCAAACGACAGGAGACAGCTCTGTAGGAGGAACAACCGAGGCTCGGGAGAACCTTGCCGATTTTTTAAACTTTTATTAGTCTCAGTTTGGTTTTATTCGTGGAGACATCTACTGAAAATGTCAAAAACTCAGAAATAAAAAAAAACAAAAAACAAACAAAAAAAAAAAAAAAACCAAACAAACAAAAAAAAAACCCCAGAACCTTGTTTGCAAGGTCTTACAACCGCGCACGCGCAGCCACACACACAGAAAGGACCCGTAGCAGAGGCAGGAGAAAGGACGGGAACTCCAATCCTCAAGGGAGAACAAAACCAAAGTAAAAAAAAATTAAATTGCTTTATTCTATCTCCACTCTTTCACTAGGACAGTTTAATACCCATGGAGTCTCTTAAGATGCTAATCTACCATCTGCTAGCCCACAAATCCTTCCCACTTATTCCCTTAAAGATCCAGCCAGAGCGTTGCTTAAAAGCCTCTCCCCAGAACAAGAACCACCTTGCAAAGGGGCTTAAAAAATAATAATGAAAACAAGAATATTGTCTCTTTCCATCCAGTAATTTCAGGGAATTAAGTGGAAAAGATTGCAGTGCAGCATTCCAGGTTGCTCTGCTGGCCCGGCCGGGGCGCGGAGGGAGGGGAGGGTCTGGATGCCCTCTCCCCCTTCACCAGAACCTCCCCAGCTCTGCCACGGCCCCTTTGCAGCTCGGGACCAGCACTGCCTTGTTCTCTCCCTCTGAACTGATTGAGGTCCTCCAGAGAGTGGAAGACTTTCCAGTGACTTCAGCAGGGTTTGGATCAGGCTGCTTCCCAAGCACTGCTCCACATCAGCTCTTCGGCCAGAGGTGATTTCCAAGCGTCCAGGTGGGAGCTGCCCACTCAATGCTTCAGGGTTTGGGTTTGCCTTTAGTGCTCCTTCAATCCTCAGTGAGCTGAGTCCAATCAAAGGCAGGGCTTGCACTCCTCTTCCCCAGGAGTAACTCAAAGGCTCAGTCTTTACTCAAGGAAAGGATGTCAAGACAATCAGATGTTTGGGGAATTTCTTCTTTAATAAGATAAAAGAAAAACATACAAACACCTCCCAAGCTTCTGTCATGGAATGATTCTCACACTGTAAAGAGCACAACTCAAAAAAAAAAAAATTTAAAAAATAAAAATACAAAGAAAAGAGAAAGGTTCCTAAGGGAGAAGTGCTGCCAGGGAGCCGGGGCAGCCCCTCAGAGCTTTCACCGCAGTGGGACGGGGGCGGCTCGTAAGGAACTAACACAAGCAGCAACAGAACACCTGCCAAACAAGGGTGGCACACTGGAACTCAAAGCCATGCTGATCTTGAACTAGAAAGCAACTGTGATGGCAAAGATGGGGAAGGAAGATGACAGGAATGACCCAAACCTGGCCATTTCTTCCTAAGCCCCTCCCTGGTGACGTGGCAGCGATGCCAACATCCCTCTCAGGGCTTTCAGAGAGCGAATGGTAAGAAACATCCCAGCTGTGAACATTTCTTCCCCCACCTTCCCCAGCTTACAAAGATAGTGTTTCTTTACAAAAGAAGAACCCAGAACATTCCAGGACATCTGCTCTTGCTCTCCCTCTCCCTGCTGTAACATCAGTCCTGATTCGTTTGGGGGTGATGGGGGAGGATTTCATTTATTTTGTTTTAAAGCCATAATCTAGAAAAATGTTTTGTGGAAACTTTCATTTTCCTATTTTTGCTTGCTTTTTTTTTTTTAATAATGCTCATTCATAGAAAACTTCACAAAGGTGACGTCTATGTACAGAAAACACGATTCCAAAGGCTGCTTCAGTAGTCAATGTAATAGCACCTTGAAAGACAAAAGTTTGACAGATTTGAAAAAGTCATTTTGTTAAATTTTAACCCTTTCCTCATAAAAAAAGAACCAGTCACAAAGCTCCATCTGTAGAAACTCTTCCAAAGTCTCCGTGTGAAAAGCTGAAGGGTTTCCAAGCTCCCCAGCTCTTGGTCAGCAACTCCTGGCAAGGTCGAGGTAGCAGCCAGACAGGGATTTCCTGCAGTCCAAACCAAGAGATGAAAGAAATTCACAGCAGACTATTGCACAGGGCTGGTCTTCCATTCCACAGTTTTGTATTTATTTTTCCACGAACTCAAAAAGGGTTAATTGAATATTTTGAATGAATCCTGGTTAAAACATGTTGCTCGGAGTCCCAGGCTGGTACTGTGTCTGCAACAGGCTCTCCATAAAGGCCAAGTAATCGGGGGTTTGTCCATATTCTTCAGGATTTCTTGGATTCCCCAGCCGGGGACGCTTGGCTGCTCTCACTTCATCTCCCGAAAATACATCTTCCTGAGGGGCCCCAGTGCTGAGGGACTGCAGGAGACACAAAACAACCATGAGAGGCACAGCAGGAGAACAGGGACAGACCCGCGGGTCGTGCCTCGCGCCGGGGCAGCCGGGAACAACCCGGGCATTCTCCAGTCCCATCACTGGGTTAAATGAAATGGTTTGAAAGGGTAAAGCACCAGGTCTGAAAACACCCAGCAAGTCTGGAACCAAAAAAAGCTATGAAATAAATCCCTCATCTTTTCTAGGCTCAGTAATTCCACTGTATGCACTTAAAGACCGCCTGATCTTGTAGATTAAGAGATTTATAGGTAAGAGCTACACTCTAAATCTCCAGTTTGGTGAGAAAAAGGAGTTTGGTCCCACGGTGATAATCAGTTCTCCAGAAACCACTGAGCTGCAGTCCAGCTCAGCTCACATTTGGACAGGATGGCTCTCTATAACTGAATTCATATGGTGTAAAATGATCTGAACATAATCTTTTAACCAGAGAAAATAAAACTCTGAGCTGATCACGTGCAAGGGAAAATCATTTCTGTGCCTCTCAAGCATTCATGGCCAGGATTTCTTCTACTCCGTGTATTTTGGGAATGACAAGCAGTTTTACAGCCACAGAAACTGGAGGCTGCATTCACCTAATGTCTAAAAAATACATGAAGAAAATGGGAAGGGGCTCTGCAAGCTGCAGCTGGTTTATTGTTTGCTATTTTGGTACGCACCAGGCGAGACTTGACTCTCTTGGGAAGCTCTTCCTCCAAGGTATAAATATCCCCACGCTTTACCATTAGCTGAGAACCATCTTCAAACTCAACCTGCAGGGAGGCAGAAGATGAAATCAGAGACAGCATTTGAACAGCCCATTCCCGGCCTGTGCCACAGCTGGGCCCTCCAGGGAACACGCAGGAAGCATCAGGGGCCAGCTCCCACAGATGCAGCCCCTGGCACTGCACGTCTCCAGGGCTGCTGTGGAACGAGCACTCCCAAGCTCTGGTGAGGATGCTGAACTCAAAAAGTGCTGCTTTCAGTGCTGGTCAGGCACCTCTGTCTTATCCAAGTGGATTCATTCAGTGCTCCATGGATCCCAAAATATCTGTGCTCCAGCTGGCCCAGCACCTCTGCTCCCCCCTCCCAGGCACAGCACTTCACATTTCTACTGATTTTTGATTCACATCCTGAAAAAAGCAGCTTTTCACTTATAACAAAAGCAGCCCTGCATTCAGGCCAACATGGTAATAAGAATTTCTTTCATCTTAAACAAAGCATTTTCACAGGTCACAAGGAAACAACTCCAGCTACTAAAGTACATTTGTATTTCAACCAGCAGAAATAGTCAGCCAGGTACAAAAAACTCCTCCCATGAAACCCTTTTTGCTAAGCACTGATTATATCATGAATTATGCATCGGATGTTCCAGGGATGTTTATTCATGGAAACGTGCACAGCAAAATGTTAAAACTATTAAAAGTTTTTAAGGGATTCTTATTTCCTTTGCTCAAGACTTTAATACACTTTTCTGGATAAAGCAGAAGGACACAGAGCACAGTTTAATAGGGGTGTCAAGTTCAGGCTGGACAAACTCAGAGGGAATAAATCATCTGTGCTCTCAAATCCTCCTCCTGCTCTGCCCAGCTCCAGCAGCCCATCCCTGCTGCAGGCTCAGCTCTCCCACCCTGGAGCAGCTCCCCAGAGCTGGGATCCCTCTGCCACACTCACCTGGTAAATCTGACTGATCTGGGCTGCAATAAACTTGGCCTTGTAGATGATCCCATCTGTCCACTGCAGCTGCACCAGCTCCCCCTCCAGAGGGGGCCCCATCTGGATGCAGTCCCTGCTCTGAGGACAGAGAGAGAGGGGTCAGAGACACAACTCCACCAGAGCTCAGGAGCCAGAGGTGTGCTAAAATCACAGAACATTATAATGAGCTATAAGTTTCTGCACTTGTGATTAATTGTGGGCATCTCAAACAAAACCAGCCTGAGAGACCAGAATCAACACTGGCAGCTCCTTCTGCTGACAGCACCCAGTTCATGGACATTTCTCATTGCAAATCCCAAAACATCACATCTCCTGTATCTCAAAAACAAGCAGGGCAATGCAGTGAATCAGTGGCACAATCAGGAAGGCAATGCATGAGCTGACAAATCAGCCCTTCTAGACATTCCCTCTATTAAGTGAATTCCCTGTTTTGAACCAGAAGTGCTTACGGACAATCTGCTTCCCCCATGAATCACACTTGTCAGTTGAAAAATAAGATTATTCAACCACAAAACAAATAGGATGAAACCTAGAACAAACACTGCTTTCTGTGAAGTCATCTGCATTCAGCAAGATCACATCTTTGTAGAGCAACCAAAAAATAAATGAGATAATGTCAGAAACAAGACCTGTCATGAAGAGCAGTGTGAGATTTTCTAGGCAAGCAGCAACTTAAAAATTAAAATGAAAAAGTTAAGTTTTGCTTCACTGTTCCACCCCAAGGCACAGATAACAGTTTGTACTCTGTGATGCAGGAGTGGCCCCAGAGCTGCCTTACAATGATGCTCTCGGGGTAAACGTTGTCACTGTAGGAGCCATCGTCGAAGTTCACTTCGTAGAAGGTCTGGGTGGTGGTGCCGATGACCCTGCAGCGATAGTAGAGCCCGTTCCTGTTCTTGGTGATCACTGTCTGCCCCAGGGCCACCTCCCTCCGGAACGGGACCTGTGCGGGACACAGCAGGGAATCAGCTGCAAGCCACACCCGGAAAAGCTGTGTCAAAAATCTCATGGGATCATGGAATGGTCTGGGTGGGAAACACCTTAAATCCCATCCAGTGCCACCCCTGCCATGGCAGGGACACCTCCCACTGTCCCACGCTGCTCCAAACCCCAGTGTCCAACCCGGCCTTGGGCACTGCCAGGGATCCAGGGGCAGCCACAGCTGCTCTGGGCACCCTGTGCCAGTGTTTTACCCCCTTCACAGCCAGGAATTCCTTCTCAATATCCCATCTAAACCAGGTCTCTTGCAGATTAAAGCCATCCCCAATAATGACTTCCTGGACAATCATTCTGCATTAAAAGCACATAATCTTTTTGAGCCAACACAGGCAGGGAGAAACTATTTTAATAAACCCCAGAAACAAACCAATGCAACAAAACCCCCAAAAAATCCCCAATCCCACACCCCAGCACAGAAGCCCAGGCCCAGCCCCAAGCCTACGTTCTGGTTTGCTGCTTTGTGCTTGAAGCAGGTGATGGACACGACGTAGGGCCAGTCGTCGGGCTCCATGGGCACCCCGGCCGCGTGCGCGCACGTCACGTGGAAGGACGTGGAGCAGTGCTCGTAGGAGCACTGGATGCAGGCCCCCGACACCTTCTTCATCCGCTTCCGGCAGTACACACACCTCTGCAAGGGAACACAGCTGGGGCTCAGACACATCTCTGGGAAGGAGCAGAGCCTGGAGTTGTGCAGAGACACCGTCGCCCACGGGACGTGGCACCGCAGCTGGCACGGCGCAGAGCCCGCGGCTGCAGCACCCAGGCCCAGCAGGCACAGCCAGAAGTGACCTTCTGTGCCAAGGGCTCGGGCCCACATGGCCACGAGTGTCTGCGTGCGCTCACTTGGGATCTCTGCAAGGCAAGAAACTCCAGCAGATACTGTCCTTCCCTACCTCACCATTCCCGTGGCCATGCCAGCACCTCCCAGTCACTCAGCCCTGCAGAGCCACGCTGGGCAGGGACGGACTGGACTCCAGTTTGGACTGGGCTCACTGGAGGGCTGAGGGAACTGGAACCAGGCAAACACCCACCAGTGGTACCAGAGAACTGCTGCACCTGCGCCCTCACCCCCCTCGGATACAGCAGAGCATCTACGTTACACTAATTCCAACAGCAGCTGGATCCTCAGATGCAGCGCTGGAAAACAACATTTCCATTTTTTTGAAAGAAAAGAACACAGTAACCGGGCAGCAATTTGCTCTGTTCTATTTAATGGGACATTGTATCGATTAGATCTCATAGAATATAAAATCATATAATGGAACAAAAATACTGTGGGTTTATTTTAGATGCATAAGCATATCAACCATAAATATTTTATTGGCATCCATGTCAGATGAGCCACTGTAGATAATTCAGTCAGTTTTGCAAACAAAAGAAATAAAAACATTGTACCAAAACACCAGAATTACAGGGGGGAAAAGGTCTGAAATCTTGGAGACATTTTCACACTCATTTTCTGCAAAGCAGAGCCAGTTATTAGGTAATCAGTGTAAGACATGTGACTGCTTTAAAAAGAAATTGCATTTTCTCAAAGCTAAAAATCCTAAGCCTGATGGCACTGACAGTGAGCAGGAGCTGTAGAGGGAACAAGAGAGATTTCCTCACTCCCTATTACAGCACCAGTTCTTGTTTCCAGCCCCTCAGAAATACAAAAAAGAAGATTTGGGGAATCCCAGTCTAAGGAATGGATGCTTGCATGATGTTTCCAGGGATCCATTTGGAAACACCACTCAGTTTTTAACATTTCCAGTCTAAGGAATCTGTCACTGATCAGCAAATCCCAGAACAGTGTGGGCTGGAAGGACCTTAAAACTCACCCCATTCACCCCCTGCCATGGGCAGGGACACCTTCCACTGTCCCAGGGTGCTCCAAGCCCCATCCAACCTGGCCTTGGACACTTCCAGGGATCCAGGGGCAGCTTCTTTACCTTATCTGAGGCTGGGACAAGGCAAATCAGGGCAAAATTAATATCACACATAAGACAAACGTGCCTTTCACTGGTTAAAATGAACAGAAGCTGCCCCTGACCATGGCATGCGGTGGAACCCCAAAACCTTCAAGGTCCCATCCAACCCAAACCATTCTGGGATTCCTTCTCCAGGAGCACTGCTCTTCCTTGAAAGCAAAAGATGGCAAAGAAAAGGAGATTTTTGTTCTTCCTTATTCCTGTGCAAGAGCCCCCTCCCTGCCTGGGCTGTGCCCCACATTCACATGACATAAGTCCCATTCCTTCCTATGAATTAACTGAAGGCAGTTTGTTTACACCAAAGATTAATTTGGCCTTTTTACACAAACGAACAAAAGCCAGGAAATTCAAAGCCAGAGCCTGAGTGCTGCCAGAACGTGGGTTTAGCCTTTAATAAGCTGAGCCTTTATCGCTCTGCAAACCATGTTCCAGAGGCAGATAAGCACCAGGAAAGTGCACAGCAGGACTGAGGGGAGTCAATAGCACAGATCCCATTATTAACCTGTCGATATCCCCTTGTCCCAGCAGCAGGGACAGCTGCTGACACCCAGGGGCCTCAGGGAGCTTTAACCCCCCCAGGGCAGGAATCTGCCCTTCCTGATGCAAACAGGGCTCTGCCAAGCCAGGAATAGCACACACCCAGTGCCACCCTGTGCCCACACAAACTCCCTGTGACAGGCACAAGAGCTGCACCAACGGGATATTCAGAGTAAATCTGATCAAAAGATAAATGTGAGTGACAGTGAGCCTGAAGTGTAAGGAGTGATGGAGATGGAGGAAGTGACAATTCTTGGCTGTGAGGGTGGGCAGGCCCTGGCACAGGGTGCCCAGAGCAGCTGGGGCTGCCCCTGGATCCCTGGCAGTGCCCAAGGCCAGGTTGGACACTGGGGCTTGGAGCAGCCTGGGACAGTGGAAGGTGTCCCTGCCATGGCAGGGGTGGCACTGGAGGGGATTCAAGGCCCCTCCCAACCCAAACCAGTCTGGGATCGTATGAAAATGCAGACCTGGAAGTGTGGGAGATGGGATGGACAGAAACACCAGTGCCAAGTGCTGTGGGAAAGCAGCACATGGAGATTTAAAGGCATTTTCTGTGGGAGGGAAAAGAGTCTAAAGCACAGGAGAGAAATCTTCGGAATAAATGCACACCAGAGTCAGGTCACAGCTGAGAGTAAGAAATGGGCTGTCTCCTGCATGATGAACACTGCAATTCATTTACTCCACTGAGGAATGACAGCTAATTATTCCAAATTTCCACGTCATAAATAATTTACGTGCACAGGCCTGTAATGTGCCATCAATCCAGGAGCAGGAAACTGCATTCCTGAAAATGGTGCCATACCCACAAATGGACTGAAAAGTCTGTGCTTACACAGGGAGATCTGGCACATGCTTAGAGAACAGGATACACCTTTCACCAGATCACTGCAACTCCTTGGTACCTCAGCCCTCATCACAGGAACTTAAAATAATACAAACATATTAAAAAATCAAATAATAATCATGGCTAACCCCTACCCCCTCTCTCCTCCACTACCCTCATCCATTCACATCAGCTGTCCTCACCCTTCACAACATTCCTGCTCTCCTTTTCCATCTTTTTTAGCAACAAAGGTCATCTCCCCAGTTTTATCAAGTACTGCACCAAGTCCATCACTGCCAAAGTCAGGAGCTCCAATGCCATCACCTTTTAGTCCCCCTCAGTTTATCTTCCTAAACGCAGCTGCTAAACCGCAAAGCACAGACACCCCCCCAGCCCCCCTCCACTGACTCCTCACGTGCTCCAGGAATTACCTGCAAAGTCCTTTGAAGAATCCTAAAACTCCCCATGATGGCTCATGAGTCTCTCCACACAATCTTATCCAATTTTAACTCCCTTTGTACCTCACACCCCACACCACAGCTGCTGCTGGAAGCACCACTGCCTCTGGATTCTGCCATCCAAATTAATTGTTTAATCCTTACCTAATTCATAACTCTAAAACTTTCCAAGTGAAGGGCTTAAAGCCAGGCTTTGACATTTGAGCTACAAGCCAGGCTCTGGCTAACAGCAGCATAAGGAATATGTGCCTGTAAATTCCAACACTGGACTGTGTAAGTCAAGGCACTTCATACCAAAATCTCACATTCCCTGAGACAGGAAGAAAACATGAGGTGCAAATGGAATACAACAGAAGACATCAAACAAAATTTCCTTCCAGAGCTCCAGGAGCATTTGGACAATGCTCTCGGGGTGGGATTGTTGGGGTGTTTGTGCAGGGCCGGGAGTTGGACTCACGGTCCTTGGGGTCCCTTCCAACTCAGGATATTCTGTGATTCTATGAAACTCTGCAGTTTTAATTGAGGAATGAAGGAGAAATGGGCACAGTGGGTCCATGCAGAGGCTCTGGATGACACAGCTACACTTCGGAGCAGAACGAAGCAGCAGAGTCTGACACACACTGATACTGCCCTGGCTCTGCAGGACTGCCAGGCAGCCAAGGAAGGGTTAAAGAATTAAGTCATGTTTCCTTGTGAGGCTCCATTAAGCAATACAAGTGAATCTTGTGTAAAAGGATTTTAAGTTCAGCGTTACAAGTGCTGGTAATGAAGAGGATGCACGTTGGAAGTGTCAGCTGATCCATAAAGAGCCACCGCTGCAAGATTTATCACCCTGGCATCGCGCTGCCCCATCACTCCTGCTGAATAATGAATGCTTTTTACGTTCACATTTGTGTACAAAACCCATTTGCACCACGGAGAAATAACTCTGGAAGCAGGGATAGGTTCTTCCTAATCTCTCACCCAGGCTCCCTGCACTAAGTAGCAGCTCTGTTAACGAATCCATCAGCGCTAACCCATCTATCACTGCTCCAGCACCTTCCCCATCCCACACTGTGTCACCCAGCTGACTTCTGTACCAAAAAAAGCAGCAAAAGCACAATTTATTTTGCAATAACACACTATAGTGATGGAGCATTAACTAACATTAAGATAAATTGCTCTGAGCTAATGAATCGTCCATTACTAATCCCTCGGATGAGGCCACACAGCTAAATAACAACGTGGAGCTGGGCTTGTATTAAAATCCTTGCAGTCTTGCCTTGCAGTCAGGGTCACAGAAATGTTTATTCATTTCTACAAGAGCTTTCTTGATAGAAAAAGAGAAATGTTGAGAAGAAAGATGAATTAGAGATGAACAAGTCAGCAATGTATGAGCTTCTCTCTATCACCATGTACCTTGGCACTCCCACTGTGCCGTACTTGGAGTAAACGAAGCTCTCAGGCAGTTTACACCTGATTGCAGGTGGGAAGGAGTCCCAGGCTCTGCCCAGGCTACAGCACACTCCCAGAGAGTAAAGGCAGCTCTGGAAATCAGAGCTGTTTGTGTGTCAAAGCACTGGCAGTGCTCGGCAGACACAAACGATGCAGCTTCCCAGAGCTCTTGTTTGGAAGTGAGAGCGAGATCACCTTTAATCTCTTTACGAACCCATACAATGTTTTTCTGTCTAGTAACAGCTTTACCCTTTGGCTCTTGTTCCCAAACATTCTCCCCAGGTAAAAGACACCCACCAGTTTCCACCTCTGCTCCGGGATGGCGCTGATGTCCACAGGATGACGCTCTATGACATTGAGGAAACGCGCCTCGGGGACAGCAATAGCGCAGATTACATGGACCCACCTGGGGAGCAAAGTGAAGACACAGATCAGGGCCTGCCATTATTTGAATGAAATGCTCAGGAGGGCAGTTAACATTTCCCTGCCTCCCTCAGCATCGAGGCACATTTCCAGGGGTTGGCAGCCTTGGCAACGTTCCCAACTGACTGTTAATCAGGGTGGCACAAGGTAAATGTCTCTGGAACAACAGAGATCAACCTTCTTTTGCACTCGATTTTGCATGATACTAAACATTCTCTGAGAAGACTTTTCTCTGAGAAACAACCACATTCAGCAAGAGTTCAGAAGCTCTGCTGTTGAGCAGCCTGGTGCAGTGTAGGGCAGCACAGTCACTTAGGCTCATCCTGCCAAGTCAGCGAGGAGCAGTTCCCTCCAAAACCCCAAAACTTGCTGCTACACTGATCATTAAGACCAAATTCACAAGATAAGGAGATGAGGTGCAGTATGGAAGGAAAATACACTCAAAGCCAGCACTCACCGGCCATCAGTGGTCATCTGGAGAGCTCCTCCCCTGAGATTGCACAGGCAGCATTCCTGTGGGAACACAACTCCTTCAGAACAGGACCCGAAAGCTCTGCCAGGCTGTTTATCCTCCCCAGAAAATGACTGCACCCCACCTGGGATGTCAAAGGCAGCCTGAACCCTCCCACCACTCATCTCTGTGGAAGCAGCTGAGTGATCCCAGCAGTATCCAGTGGGAACTGAGCTGTCTCCAGCCCTTACCGCTGCCCACGCGCCGGCTGAGCACCGCGAGCACGACCAGCTCTCGTTCACCAGGTCTGGGCGTATCCCGTAACAGCCTGGAAGAAACAGAGTCACAGCCTTGTTACAGCAGAGGTTTGCCAACATTTCTTAGTACTGACTTGCTGACTTTTCAGTTCAGAAATATCTTTGAGAGTATTTGAGGAACTGTATTCAACAGGCTTGGATAAAAGTCATAAGGGGGCGCAGAATTTGGGACCAGCAGGTCTAAAACCAAACAAACCAAAACCCCACAAACAGGTAAGCCTCACATTTATTTTTCACTTTTCTAAGGACTACAATAGCAAGACTTTGTTTCTTTAGGCAGGAACTGGGCTCCAAGGTGATGCCACCATTGCTGGAGTGCACTCACACATCAAAACAGGTAAGGGCACTGAATTTTGGCAAGGTTGAAGCAGTTATCTTTGCTGTGTGGTGTCACAAGGAAGAAGTCTAGTAATACTGCAAGGAAATTAAATACCTGCATTCCACATGGTTAACAGTATCTAATTTATGGTTATAGGAAGTGTTAAAAACATCCCATTTTACAGAGCATCAATTACTGTAACATGCAAGCACCAAATCCTCCTACAGCAACACCAAAATAGTAAAGCGGTATTATGCCCATTATAAAGACAAGGAAATAAGAACAAAAAAGTCCTTACAATTCTATAAAAGGCACTGAGGTTTGTCACTGAAAACAATGGGGAAAAGACACAGAAATAGTTTTGGAAGAAGTAGATCTATGTGATTCCTGCAAGCTTGTAAAGTGAGTGGAAAATTAAAGATAAGCATCTCAACTAACACACAGCTCATTCCATCCAGCCTCTATCCTTCCTAACAAAATCCCATCCAGCCTTCACCTATCCTAACAAACTGAACAGAAAATTTCAGCTGGGAACAACAATCTCAGATTACTGAATCAAACTTAAAAGAAGACATTCAGAAAGCACTGGGATTGCCACCACAGCCTGATTTATAAATATCATCCACTTAACCAGATAAACAGCATGTCAAAAAAAGTCAATACTATGGATCTGCAGCTGCTCTCCACATCTGAGGTCTCTTTTCATCATATGGCAAATCAGGGAAGCAGATTCCACCCAGGCCTAGAACAGGGACAGGGGTGTTCAGTCCAAAACTGAGCTGAGGGAGAGCCAGACCCTGACCATGGCCTCACGCTGCACCAGGGGAGGCTCAGACTGAAAATCAGGAGAATTTTCTTCATGGAAAGGATTGTAAAGCATTGGGACAGCCTGCCCAGAGCAGTGGTGGAATCACCAATCCTGGAAGTGTTCGAAAAATACAAGGACATGGCACCTGGGACATGGTTAGTGGTGAGCAGGGTGGTGGTGCTGGGCTGATGTTTGGACTTGATGGCCTTAGAGGTCTTTTCCAACCTCAATGATTCTGTGATTCTTCGAGGGCAGAACAGTGCCATTTACTGAACCCCAGGCTGCCCCATAAGGATAATCCAAGCAGACCAAGAAAAATATGCTCTTTTTATGGATTTTGTCAGTGCCTCAGAAGCCCAGAAACCTTCACAAACCTTCCTCTCTCTGTAGGGCTTGGCTGCTGGAACCTGGCACAGTTTGAGAGGGCACTTCCCAAGAACACACAGGCTGCCAGCTGGTTTTACAGGCAGCCAAAATACACCTCACCACTGCAATTCTGCAATAAAGGCAAATGGATTCTCTGCAGCAAAGTCAAAGGGATGTCACAGAGCACAAGGAAACAACCAGGCACTAGAGCCTCCATCAGATTTAACACCTGTCCTGTCCTATCCTCAAGGGGAGAGCACAGCCAAAATATAAAACTGAGTTTCTCTAAAAAAAAAAGATGGATTTCAGATCTGAGCCTGCAGATTAACATCATCTTGCCCACATCCCTCTGTCCTTAAATAGAATTTGGCCACAGAAACCATTCTGATAGACTGGACTATGGACAAGATGCAGCATCCCTGAATTGTCAAGGAAGGATGAAATCTTTCTCCTCACACCCACTCTGCATCTCACGGCCTTATTAGCCAGAAATGACCATAATCAGGGATTCAGCACAGAAACAAACGTTGCCTTCCAGTTCCCCAGCCCTGCTGAGCTGCACAGGGACCTGCAGACTCTAAAATTGCAACAACAAAAGTAATTCCAGCTGATGCAAGTCAAATAAGATTCCCCTTCTGTCAAGATCAAACAGCTGAACAGTAATTCGTCACAAATGTTAACTGGATGCTGTACAATCTCCACTGAAGGTACACTCCACCAGGATTAATCAGATCTTCTTTTAGACATAACTATCAGGGAAGCAAACAGACATATGTTCCCTTCTGTAATCAAGTGCCATTACTACAAACACTATCACAGACACTAATAAAATATATCTCAAACTACTCCATAATCTCTGCTGCATGCAGGAACAATACAGCCTCCCCCAGCAGACCAATACTGGAACGAAGTAAGTGAGAGAAAAGAGTGCAATAAAGCCTTTGAGTTCTGCCTTATTACAAAAAATGAAAGGTATCAAAAGAAAGAATCTTTTCTGTGAGACAGAGAAGAATCAGCCAACAAAATAAGCAGTAAAAAGAATATTGCTGTGTATTTTTAAGATCAGTGACTGCCAAGATGGACTTGAATACACAGATATGGCTTTGAGAGAAAGGTTCCCTGCCCATGGCAGGGGATGGGGACTGGATGAGCTTTAAGGTCCTTCCAACCCAAACCTTTCTGGGATTCCATGACATACTTGTGCCGAGGAAGATAAAAATGGGAGTGACAGGATGCAAACCTGCCAAGAAGGAATTCAAATACAGCAACACAAACTCCTGAGTTTCTCAGGACTTCCCTTTGGGGAAGGGGGAATCACTCACTAGCATGAACCTGCAGGCAGCATTTGGCACAGGATATCAAGGGACTGGTTCCATCTTCTCCAATGTAGGAATTTGAAGGGAGGGGCTCGGTGTTTTCTCCACTTGAGGTAAAGCACATCTCTGGGATCAGGGGCTTGGTCTTCTGCCCACACTTGGAAAGGTGCACGAAGGAGGACGGCTCCCCTGCGGAGACTGGGGCGGCTTCCTTACCCACCTGTGAGGACTTGAGAGGAAACCCCATCAATGGAACCACCCCTTCCTGGCCACCGTTTTCACTTTCCACTCTGAGCATTCCCCTTGCAAAAACGTCACCCAACACCTGACACCAGGCAGCCAAAAAACAACCTAAAATCCCAATTCCCACCCCTGCCTTGCTTCTCCCCCTCTTCCTCAGGCGTCAGCTGGGATCTGTAATTTGTTGTGAAAGCTCAAAGAAGCATTAGAATAATGAGCAGCTTTTCCTGTTTTTCTTCTGCAAAAATCTAAATTCCTAAATTGCAGCTGAAAACACCAAGGCAAAATAAAAAGGAAAATATTACTAAAAGCAAGACTTTCCCTCCCCCTCCCCCATTCCTTTGGCATCCTTCCCTACTTTCCTGCAAGAATTTCTCCTGAAGGACATTTCAAGGTTTCTGGCAGCAGACAGAGTTAAAAGCAATGGATAAAACCAGCTCAGCTGCACTCAGCTTCTCTCACAACAGCCAGCAATCAGAACAGATATTTTATTTTCAGTTTGTATAATAAATCAAGAGATTTTATTGAAGGGGGAGGTGGGTTCTGCTTTCCTCAGGAAAAGCTTCCAACACATCTACAAGTATCTAAGGCACGAATTCCTGGTGGGCACACAAAGCCAGATTTGGCTTTATGTGAGAACAAATCAATGCACAACTGCACAAATAACTAATTCATCTGATGAATTTTGCCTTTCTGCTCATAACATCTCCCAAAGCATATTGGTAGTTTCCAAAAAAAGATGATGGATGTGCTTACTCAGTAAATTTTTATTTTGTGGCTTGTTTGCATAAATTCAGCAACTCAGGCCCATAAGGCAACAGGAGCCTGGTGTGACTTTTCTCTGCATGGAACAGTGTTTGCAAAGCTCTTTAAGTGTGATTTCAAAATGAACACTGAGAAAGCCAGAGAAACCAGGAAAGATAACAAAAAAGGCTCCAATCACTGCCAAATCCAAACACATTCCTTTGGTGTGCAAATTTGTATGGGTTTGCCTCTATCAGAAATGTCTGCATCCTGATTTAGCCATCTGAGCAGTGTCAGAGATATTAGGGAAAATCTCTTCAGGGAAGGTGTGGTCAGGCAATGGCACAGGCTGCCCAGAGAACTGGTGGAGTCACCATCCCAAAAAACACGTGGATACAGACTGGGGGACGTGGCTTAGTGGCGAACATGGTGGTGGGGGATTGACAGCTGGACTTGATCCTAGAGCTCTTTTCCAACCTTAACGATTCCCTGCCTCTGTGACGAGGAATTACCTGGTTATAGGGGTAGAAGAGGGTGCAGACAGCACAGTATGGCTCGCTCAGGGCAGCAGCTGCATTGAACTTCCTTTCAGCTGGGAAATTAAATGCTTTATTCTTCCACTGGAAGGAAAGTAAAGATTTCAAAGCCTCTGGATCACTCATATCTTCCTCTCCAGAAAATGGAAATGTTTCTAGAATGAAAAGGAAAAAAAAATCCCAACACAGTGAGCAGTCAGTAAATGCAAAAGAGTTTATGGATAGAAGAGGCAAAAGGAGCAAGGCTGAGTTAAACAGCTCAGGTCTCAACAACATAAGAAGTGCAATAAATAAAAACATTCAACTCCTCCATGGTGTCTCATATGCCTATGCTCCAAATACTTCCTTAAATGGATGGAATCTCCCTTTTGGGGATAGAGACACAAGTGGGACAGCAGTGACCTGAAGGAACTGGCCATGAGGAAGGAGAGAATGGAGATTTGCTGCCTTTGTAACTCCCTCCCCTTTCCAGCTGTGGGAACCTCCACCATCTTTTTAATGAAAATTTAATCTGAACTTCAGTAACTTCAAAACACATGATGCCAGTGCAAGGAAATCTCCCTTTTCTGTCTCTATCAGGGAGCCGCATTCTCTGGAAGGTGTGGATGCAGCTGGTGCTGGTGTGGCCAGGCCAGCTCCCAGCTCCCAGCCTGACCCAACCCTCCCAAGGCACATCCCAGCCCTGCTGTGCACACACAGACCCTGGCTGGGAGACACCCTGGGTTCAGTGCTCTGGTACAGCCACTACACCTCCCATTTGCATTCCCCACCATCCTTCCCTCTGCCAGAGCTCTGCCAGGGACTGCTCCCACTAATTAGTTTGCTAATTCTTTATTTTATAAACCTTTAAAAGGTCCTTGGCATTTCACGATTAAACCACTGCAGAATCCATTTGTGGCAGTCTGGGGGTCTAAGTTTCTTACCCTTCCTTACGAAGGAGTTTTGAGTCACTGTAAGTGTTAAAGAAATTTTCCACACAAGGCTGAGTGTAAATCACTCCCTGCATCACCAATCTGCAAAGTTTCCAAAAGAACAGGGAACTCAAAAACATCTTGGAAGAACATTATCCCCAGAGCTCAGCACATTAAACCAAATTGTTCACTGCTTCACTGTTAATTACTGGAAATAAGCAGTTTATGTTCTGCTCTACAAGTTCAAGTCTCCTCCCCAGTTCTCCCTCCCTTTGAAGATTTTTTGACTCTCGGGTTACCTGAAAGGATAAAAGGAACCTGGAGTAAAACATTAATGGCTGAGTTTACATCTCAGATTTTAAATGTTGCCCATAACATATTTGTCAGACAATGTGGAAATTGTATTGTGTTTAATGAATCCCTTTTTTGAGGTGATGAGTGCTGGCTGTGTGGCTCTGTCACATTTCATATGAGGGCTATTTCCTAAAACGTGTCTTATCTTGTTTATTTTTAAGACGTGAACCAAAAACCATGTTTCTCCAAATTTCAGTCGAGGCACATCAGGTGACAGGCCAGGATTAACGATACCAGTGAAATCAGTGAAACCAGCAGCCTAATCCAGAGTGACAGAGAGAGAGAAAAAAGGGAATGACTGTCGCATGTTATCACCTTCACTCCTCCCAGGATGGATCCAGGGGGACACTCGGCTTTCAGGATGGCTCCCACATTGCAAGCAAATGGAAGAGACAAACAATTTGTCTGGGCTGAATCCTTGCGTAACACGTCCCTTAATTTACATGCTCACTGTTCCTCCTGCAGCCTGCAGATCATCCTTGCACATCACTCCCTGAAAAAGCCTGGAGTGCAGAGAGCTGCCTCTATTCCCTGGTGGGGAGGGAAGAATCTGTTTGATCAGATTTTGCCCAGCAGAGCTGTAAATCAGTCCCCAAGAAATGCCAGCTTAAAGAAGAGCTGCTCCTGCTCCACCAGCCAAGTCCCCAAACACCATCCAACAAGTCAAAGCAGTGAGAAGAATCTGCCTAATGAGTATCCCCCAGCACAGAGCTGGTTCCAAGGTCTCACACCAAAACAAGATAACAAGTCTCAGCCGCCTCTCCGTGCTTCACTCCACGTTACACACTTGGAAGGCATCAAATGCATCCTCCTTGGTGAGGAAAGGGAGCTCTGTGTGTACAGGAGAAGCCTTTCCTGCAGGAGGCTGCTCTAAAATCCATGGATATGTTCCCGAAGGAAAGTGAACAGGAAAGATGTTGTCCTTTGGAATGAGGAGTTGTGAGTAGGGACTGCCAGCTACACCCACGTCCCTGCCCCAGCACACAAAAGCTCCTTACTGGGGGCTTGTCCATATTCTGAGTAATCTATAACGTGGGAAAGGCCTCAAAGTGGGAAATTACACACAAAACAGAGTGAAAGGTAAGAATCTTTTCTTTCCCCTTGGTCCAGACTGCCAGAGCATTCACAGGGACTGGAATGTGGGAAAAGAAGAATCAGTGATGTACAGTTAAACACTGAAAAACATTTTAATTTTCATTTCTGCATCTGCCAAGAAAAGTTGGACCCCAACACTGACATGAATTAGGAGCCAACCAAAAGGTTAGAATTGACTTTCCCCACACACATGAGAGCAGATCTGACCTCCACTGCCTCCAAGGGGAACAAACCTCATCCCACTGCAATATCCAAGACAGAGCTTTGCCTTTAAGATTTTATTTTCTGCAAACTCTTTTTTCCCTTTGCCCAAAATGCTGCCTCATTCTGCAGCCAGCAAAATATTTTTCTTGAGTGAAAAAAGGGTGGGAGGTGAGAAGTGACACCTCCCACAGAGGAGTTTTGTTTCCAGCTGGGTTATCAAAATGGGAACATGCTGCATTTCCTACCAGCTAAGTGTAACACACTGAGTTTCAGGCCACCCAGTTTTGTCACAGGCTTCAGCAATTCCTTGGGTCAGACGGGACATCCACACATCCCTGGTGCTGCTCACTCACCCTCGTCACTCGAGGTCTCCTGTTTGACCACGGACAGCGGCGAGCGGGTCGGGGGTTTGCCCAGAGGGTGCCGGCGGCTCTTCTTGATCTCCATCTTCATCTTGGAGAAGGCAGAAGCAGCCTGGAAGGAAGCACAACAAGCTGGATGGGCACCCCAAAGAAGGGAACAGGACAAGAGAGGCAGAGCCCTTGTCAAGAAGAGTTCTTGGATTCACACAGCAAACTTTTCTCTGACTTTTGGCTCAACCACTAAAGCCTTCTGAGCCAACTCCTGGAGCAAATAAAAGCCAAAACTAACTCTTAAGAAGTTGGGTAAACTACAGAGTTTTCTTCAAATCAGGACAGCCTCAGAACATCTGCAAGCTGCCAGTTCCATCAGCTTGTGAAAAGTCTGCTCAAACACATACACAGCTGGGAACTCCATGGAAATCCCAGACTGGTTTGGGTTGGAAGGGACCCTAAAGCCGATCCAGTTCCAACCCTGCCACAGGCCAGCCAGCCACCCACTAGAGCAGGCTGTGTTCCCATCCAGCGTGGCCACGGAACTGTCCCCACCTCGGCCATGGCAACCTGTGACCCACTGACCTCTGCAGTGACCTCTGCGTGCTCCGCCTCGGCGCTCTCCTCGTCCTTGCCGGGGCTCTCGAGCGGGCCCTGCTCGCGCCAGCCCAGGCCCTTCTGCGTGGCGAACTGCTCGAAGGCCTGCTGGCAGGACATGCGCTCCTTGTCGAACACCACCTTCTTGCTGCGGGGCACCACGTACAGCATGGGGATGATGGGCCGCGGTTTGAACTCGTCCTCCTCGGCCGGCGCCTCCGAGGGCTGCACGACGTTCAGGGGGGCCGGGGGCCGGCCCTGCCCCGCGCCCGGGGCTGTTGGTGGCCCTGGTGGCCCCGGGGGCCGCGCTGCCCCCGGCCCATCCTCGGGCAGCGGCTGCTGGGGGGCCGGGGCGGGCCCCGGGCGCTGCACGGGGGGCTGAGGGGCTGCCAGGGGGTGCTGGGGGAACAGGTGCTTCTTCTTCCTCTCGCCCTTCACCTTGGGCGGCCGCGCCTTGGCCTTGCACTCCCCTGCTGGAGAGAAAGGCGACACTGAGCTCCCACGGCTCCTGGCAATGCAGCATTTCTCTCCTTTCTAAGAGCCCAGTGCTGGGCTAGCACGTTCCACCACGGAATTACGGGCGCTCTGAAAGCTGCGCCTCAGCGCTGACCTAGAGAAGCCACTTCAGAAAGAAAATACTTGTGTCATTTCTATGGACTATTCAATTTCTGACTGGAGCACAAAGGCTGCTAAAAGCAATGTTTCCTGGAGGGAAAATACCTAAATCCCTAAGAAACTGGACAGTGTGCCAAAAAACCTGTAATATGTCACATTAGCCATGACTCTGTGTTTCAAGTTTTCTGTCCTCCAAAGTCAGGGGCACAAAACCGTCCACTGGAGTGCAGGAAAGAAACATTTTTGTACCATTAATAAAATATATTTTTTAAACAGTATTTTTTTAATCTTTATGCCTTCCTTTTAGAACCTCTGTTTTTCTGTATATTCATAATGGGCATATTAGCACGGAAATACACAAGTACATGTGTATTGCTGTGCAATATATGAATAAATGTGTATATAAATAAAGACATACATCAGGAGGTGTGCTCAACATTTTTTGCTGATAAGGAGGCACAATCAAAACAGTTTGGAGCCCCCCATTCTGTATCAGTGGTTTGCTGCTCCCTGTACTTGAAAGCACAGCTCTTATCTGGGCATTACCGTGTGTCAATGCACCCAACAGCCCCAGGAAATGAAGAACTGAACAGAGATACCTGAATCATTATTACCCAAAGATTTCTGCTATCAAGTCTTTAAAAAAAATGCTTTTAAAGCATAAATCAGGTACAGCACTGAGCTCAGCTGGATCCTGAGATATCCTTCACTCACGCTCATGTCCTTGTTTCTCCCAGCTCACTGTCATTCAGTTTATCTGCACAGCCCTCATGGATGTGACAACACTTCTTGAGCAGATAAACATCTCAATACTGTCACCAGAGGCAGTACTGGCCTGCAAAAGTCTTCCCCACCTCTCTTCTGTGTAAAGGAATCCACACACTCCCATTTTACAGCAATGATTACAATTCCTGCTCTCCACTGAGGGGGTGTCTCTAGGCTGGGGCAATCAGGGACACCCTGTTCACCCCAATGAAGAATTTTCAGACCCCTCCACTTCAGGCCCACTTCTGGCTACATCAAACCTCACTAGCCCAACCCAAGAATGGAAAATCAGAATAACCACCACACATAGAGGTTTCTGCAGGAAGAAGGGTGAATAATCCCACAATAGGATAAAATCCCTGCTGAAAACCCCTAGGGAACACCTTAACCCCAGCATTTCCCAGAAGTCTGATCACTTTATTTACACTAACTTATAAAAATGGGAAGAAGTCCAACTCAAATAATTATAGTTGTACTCGTGTAGGCAGTCCCTCAGATAAACTGGTTTGTTCTATCACAGAGAAAGGAATATTGAATTTCCTTAGAGAAACAAACATATTGAATGAAAGGCAAATTGGATTTCTCCCCAGTTGCACAAAACCAGATCATATTTACTCTCTATACACTCCAAGAATTCTCTCCCCAACAGCACCACAAATGCCATTCACCAGCTTTATTGACTTCTAAAGGGTAATTTGACAGCAGCTGGCACAGAGAACTGTGCTTGAAAGTTTTTGCATTAAGATGAACAAACGAGTTTGCAAGTGAATCTATGGAATCAGAAGCCAGGAAAAAGGGAGGCAAAATTCCAAGAGTCTATCTGGCTATCCTGAACACTTCTAGGAAGGAAAAGGATCTGAAGGCACAAATGCACAGGTAGGCTAAGAGAGGAATGTCTCTCCTGCCCTTCCACTGCAGGAGGACGGCAGGTGTAGAGCTGGGGCACAAGGAGAGCACGAGTGGCAGTGCTGTGCTGCCTGTCCAGGGACAATCTGAAATCCTCAACAGAGCTCAGGAAACCGAGGAGCAGCTGAGGGAGCTGGGAAAGGGGCTCAGGCTGGAGAAAAGGAGGCTCAGGGGGGACCTTGTGGCTCTGCACAAGTCCCTGACAGGAGGGGGCAGCCGGGGGGGTCGGGCTCTGCTCCCAGGGAACAACAGGACAAGGGGGAACGGCCTCAAATTGCACCAGAGGAGCTTCAGGTTGGACATCAGGACAAATTTCTCCCAGGAAAGGGTGGTGAGGCATTGGAAAGGGCTGCCCAGGGAGGTGGTGGAGTCCCCAGCCCTGGAGGTGGCACTCAGGTTTGCAGGGCCTTTCCTGGGCACAGCCCCACAGGGAAGAGCTGCTGACTCACAGGAGGCATTTCTGCTGCTCAGCACACCCAGACAAGGGCAAAGCCTCAACACTCTCCTTCCTAATGTCCCAAGACAACCTGCTAAGAATTCTGAATATATTAATAGCAACATAATAAATTATGAATATAAAGCTGAGTCATAGAAACCAAAAGTAAACACCATAAGGGATCTGGGTCAGAAATCCTGAAAACCTCAAGTTATAAATACTCAGCTTGTCCAAATAACCAACACAAAGCACGAGACCTACTTTGGAACCATGATCACTTTGAAATCTCATTCTTTCTCCTTCTCAAGGTCATGTCTTCTGGTGTAATAGAAAATCAAGACAAAACAAAACCAGGGAAATAAAGAAAGGAAGTGCAGGAGGTGGGGGAGCAGAATTGCCACGAGCAGGGCCATCCAAACAAATGTTGTTTTCTTCTTCAAAATGAAGCCCTAAGACACTGGTGAGAGGAAATGCAGACAGCAGGATGTGGAAAAGCAGAGAAGTCATTGGGATTTAATTGCTGTATTGCAGTAGGAAAGCTGAATATTTGCTAACAGCCACACCAAGCTGGAGCTTGCTCCAGTGGCACTTCTGCAGTGGTGCTGAAAATAAGCTCTTCCCTCCTGAGCTAACAGTTAAAGAGCTCTTAAGAAGTAGTGGAAGAGTATGATTTGGAAGCCATTCAGCTAGAACAGAGTTTTTATTATTCCTTGGCCATTCTAATGATCTCAGATCTGTCCTTGTCACTTATCTCTCGTCTCCGAAGAAAAATCAGCATTTTCGGGCCATTTATTATAAGCATCAAGTGTTAAACTTGTACAAGAGCTAAGAGCAGACAATTTAACACACTGCTGATGCTTTCAGGCTTAGGGCAATAGAAATTAAGTACCTGCACTGTGCAACAATGGTTCTCCACTCCTTATTTCCCATGAAAAGAGAAAATACACTGTCTAGCTGAGAGACTCTGGACAAAGCCCTCAATTCTCTTCCCAGAGCTTCCACTGATTTCCTTTAAGATCATTATCGAGGTTCTCTAAGCAGTTTGCAGCATCAGTTTCTCCAAAGGCTAAACAAATAATGGGTAAGTACAATAGATGTAAATTAATTCCCTGTAAGCAGTGCTGGAGAAGCCTCCAAGAGGGAGTGAGTGTGCCACAGACACAAAAAACATTTAACCACACATTTGGGGGGAAAGAAGCAGATTTTTTCCTAGCAAGAACTCCAACCTTTTCTACACAGCCAAGAAAAAGGTGCCACAGAAAGAGCCCCCTGCACAATGGGTGTGTTCAGGCCTTGGGACTGAATGTGCAGAAGGAATCCCAAAGGGTTGGGAGTTGTCATGGCCCGGGTTTATTTTCAGCAAAGGTTTTATATTTCATGCAGAGGAAGCTGAAAAGCTTCCCTGCTCCAGCTAAACTTGACAAAACCCAAGTGGGACTCGTGCAGCAGCTGTGGATCCCACCCAAACTGAGGCTCACTGGATTCAGTCTCTGAAAAATGGGAACAAAGGGAGGGGAAGAGGAAAGATTAATTGCACAAGGCAGTGCACAAATCATTCTTTTTCAGAGCAGGATACAAAAATACACTTATTTGTTTCTCTATGAAATAATTTAAAATATTCCTCACATAATATATATTTTTACAGTCCTGTAATAGTTTGGGCCTATAGAATTCTCAAGCCCTGCCAAAAAAGCTATTTGGATTGAATCCTTAAAGAGAGGGAAAAATCAATTGCTGCTGTGAATGATGACATATTTCAGCGAGCAGAGATTTAATATCAGGGAAAACTCTGCTGATATTTCAACAGAAATAAACAGCAGCAGACAGGTTATTTACAGAGATGTTTTAGAGCTCTCCCCAGCTCTTCACTGGTCTGGCCTCACCTTCTCCCTCCATCCCTTTGCTTCTCTCCTCTTCCTCCAGATCCGGCCCCCTTTTCAGCTCCTCTTTTACTTTCACATCTTCCAAGGCAGTTTCAATAGCCATGACATCCCCAAGAGACTTTTGATCCTCTGTTTTGTGTCTTCTGGGTTGACTTCTTTTTCTGTGAGACCTGAAAGTACAGAAGTGTGATTTGACACAAAAGAACAGCCTTCAAAATAGAAAATCATCACTGACTTAAAAAGCTGAATACAAAACAAAAGGATCTTCTTTGGAGGGAAAACACAAGGTAGCTAAAATAGCTACAGGGCAGACGAGATATCTGAAAGGGAACAGATGAACCTTGCATAACACAACATTTAAGATCCATTCACAGCAGCCATTAATTGTCTGGGTTTCCTGAAGAGCTTTTTCCTACCATTACTAATGTAAGCTCACAAGCTGCAGTTAAAGTGATTTTAATTGTGTTTTCAATCTATTTTGCTTGTATTTCAAAATACAGATGAAAACTTGTTTAAATCTCTCTTTCATCCTCTGCCTCCATTCCATTATTTCTTTTCATTCTGTCCGTGCCTCCCTTTGGCAAACTGCTGGAAGTCTGCAAAACATCATCTTCCAGCTCTGAGACATTACCCAGCACTGCCAGCTCCCCAAAACACACTATAATGAATGCTCAGAGCAAAATCAATAGGCAGTCTATGATTTTTCAGCAGTAAATTCAGAAGGTCCAAGGCCTTGAAGAAATCCAACTAAAAAATATGCATATTAATAAGAACAGACAAATACTAACAAGGCAATAGCAATGCTGTTCATTCTTTTTTAAGTCAATGCCACTAAGGCAAAGATTACAGGAGCCACAATGCAAAGAGAAATGGAAATTCAGAAGTCAGGACAAGATTTTTGGTTGGGAACTGTAGGAAGCCAAGTACCCACACAGACACTCCCCACCGCTCAAGAGGGACAGGCAGGGAACACTGGAAGAACAAGAGCCAGAAACTTGTAAGTCAAGACAAATGCAGTTTAATAGGTGAAGGAAAGAATGAAAAAAGAAAGAAAGAAGCCCAGGAAACCCACTCACCACCTCCCCAGGCAGGGCAATGCCCAGCCAGTCCCCAAAAATGGCACCTCAGAAGCCAACCCCCTCCTTCCTCCTCTCTCCCAGTTTTTATTGCTCCCCATAACATTTTATGGCACAGAATTTCCCCTTGGCCACTTGGGGCCAGCTGGGTCCCCTCCCCACCTCTCGCCCACCCCCAGGGTCCTGCTGGGCCAGAGTGGGACAAGATAAAGCCTTGACACTGTGCAAGCAACAGCCAAAACTTCAGAGCCTTATCAGCACTGGGCAGCCCCAAATCCCAGTAACTCCATCCCAGCCAGCCCCAGCACAGGGTTTTTGCAGAATCTATAAAATTGCTCCTTGAATTTCAGGTTTAAATCTAACAAGTTCTCTTTTTCCAAAAGGATTGATTCAGAAACTTGCAATTTTTACCCCATTTTTAGCGTGTAAGCACTTCTTCTTTGGTTGAAAGCAGCATTTTCCTGATGGCCTCACATCCACCATCGTGTGACAAAGACTAAAACACACTTTACTCATCAGCCCCAAAGTCTAGAAAAGCTGAAAAGCAGCTCCCCATCCTCAGAGCCCAGAAAACTCAACTGCTAATTAGATTTGGAGCACAACAGAGTTAAGAGCCCTTAATCAGCTTTTAAACTGACAAAGAAGGGAGAAAAAAATTCAACCTGAGATGAATGATGAATAGAAAAGCAAGTTGATCCATATGCATGGGGACCTCTAATTGCCAGACTCTGAGCAGATGGTGGCCCTGCAAGAAGAGCTGGTGCCTTCACACCTGCAGGACAGTCATTAGCAGGAACAGGGGCTGAACCCAGAAGGATCAGCTCTGCTCTTCACCCATATTCCAAGAACACACCACCTTCCCTGGGAGGGGAAAGTAGGGTGGGAGGTGAAGATAAAGCTGTAAGACTTTGCCATTGCAGCTGGAACTTTCCGTAGCTGAAGGAGGAGCAGAGTCAAGCACTACAAGCTGGTTTTAGCAAAGTGTGTTTTATTCCTGTGGTGTGGAAATGCCAGGCAAAAATTACAGCACAGAGCTTTATACTCACAGGAGAGAAAAAAGATCTGTTTTGCACTGGTCTTCTCACTCAGGGGTTGTGGGGGAGAGGCAGAAAACTCAGCATTTAAAGAAAGTGCTTCCAGAACTACAGGCTGAATGCTGAGCACTTCCAGAAGTGAAGCTGTTCTGTGTCTGACAGAATTCACACACCAGAAATGGGCTGGTGGGGACTGGACTAAAACAGTCTCTTGCTGAAGCCATAAAGTAAACAAAGTTGGGTTTTTCAAGGTAACCAAGTCTGACTGACCTTAGAGAAGAAATAACACCTCTCTGCAGAGTTTAAAAGCTCCATTTTTCCAAGAGAGCTGACAAAAAAGCAGCATTTGTACTCTTTGAAGAACAGAGCACAAAGTGACTTAAATTAAGTAGCTACAACTGTGAAGAGGTTTGGGCAGAGGTGAATCCCATCCCTCCATCCTGCTGAGAAAAGTCAGGCTTCAAGTAAAACGATGTCTTGGAAAGACATAAGCACAGGAGAAAGTACTGCTACAGAGTATTGAACAGCTCCAAAACTGCTTCAGGATAATGCTGGAATAATCCAGGAAACACTGAACAGATAAGCAAAAAAAGTACCTAGATCTTTTGCAATAGGCTCAGGTTGAGAGGGAGGCTTCTCTGCTGGGTAATAGGCTCAGGGAGGGAAAATAATCCTCGGTGTTCATACAGTACCTTACACTGTGCAAACACCAGATACATCAGGAACCCTGACCAGGCACAGGCAGCAAAGAGATTCCCAACTTCAGATGAGGAGGAAACAGCTCCAGGAACCCACTGGGGTTCACTCATTGCCCAGAGAGCACCAAAGGCAACTTCTGGCTCTGAGATTACACTGCTTTTCCTGAAGCTCCCTGCAGCAGGAATAGCTGAAAACATTTTAGGAATACAACATTGCAGGGGTCAGTCTTCTTCCAAACATCATCTTTATGATGTCTTTTGCAGCATAGATTTAGTGGGGCACACACTTCCCCCCTTCAGCATTTGTAAAATAATAATGGACAAATCATTTCATGTAGGAAACACAAGACACAGGACCCCAGTCCAAAGCTCACTGGTAACTGAAACTCCTGGAAGACAAATACCAGTGACAGAGAGACTTTAAGATATTTTAGTTATGCTACTTTGTTCTTTACTATTGCCTAACTAAATCAGCTATCATCCAATTATCAGGTCTTTAAACTTGGGTAACAGGAATGAGAATGATGGAAAAAAGGAGGATATGGAGGGTAAGGAAGAGCACACGCTTTAAAGTGGGCTTTAAAGCCCCGGGATGGTTCCATTTCCTAAAATCTCATTCTTCAAGCAAGCTTGAGGAGGAAGGGAAGTTCTCCCACCAGCTGCCCATGTCCAAAGCACTACAGTACAACGCACTTTGAGTCAGCAGCAGCATTTTTATCAGTGACCAGTTCCCTTTACCCACACCCAGTTACCATCACACATCCCTGCCAGCCCAGCACAGGAACTCAAGAGCGAAAACCAGAAGAGCCACAAGACAGTTGAGGTTCTCCAGTGATGGAAGAGATCACAGAAATCCAAACCAAGATGAAGCCTGAGGAACCTCAAGGCCCAAAGATTTCCCGGAGGCTTTCATGAAAAACTCAGTGACAGAGGAAAAGAGTCCCAGAGTTACTATTTTAAGAAATTTGCCAGGAAAAAGAATGAAGTGATTGAAGTTGCTGAGGGAAGTCACATACCGGTGTTTGTTGTCCTCTTCCTCATCTCCTATCCTATAAAGCAAGATTCCAACAGGAAAAGGTTAGCATGCCAAATTTTAAATTCAAGCATGCTGTAACACAAAAATCACAGACTTGTAGAAAATTAATACAAAGATCAAAGGAAGCACAGAAAGGCATGCATAAAATCCCCTTTGCAACTGATGGGCTTTTTTTAACTCCTGCTTTCTGATCAGTGAAGCTCTAAATGTTCACTATAGATTTTTGTCTTCCAGGATAAGAGATGAGATGTGAGGGGGCACAAGGAGTCCCACTTTGAAAAACATCTGCTTTTATAACATGGAAAGGAAACAGAACCATGAGGGACACATTACTCCAGACAAATTACATGAGGAATTATAAAAAGAACAAATGAAGAAAGGAGTTTGAACTATCTCAAATTAAGAACTGTAGCATTTACAATCTCAGCAATCAAACTCCAGGGCAGGGCTGAGACACAAGCACTTTCTGTCCTTACCTGCGGAGCAGTTTAGCCTTCAGGTCTGCCTTGGTCTCGTTCCAGGCATCGAGCTCTGGGCTGCTCAGAGCCGTGGGTTTCATGTGGTCCAGGACAGCGATGTCCTTTCCCTGCTTCCAGAGGTCGTAGCGCTCGGGCTGCAGCACCCTCACAAACACATCCATGGAGATCTTCACCATGTCCTTGCGGCACGTGCACTGCAAGAGACGCCACACACGTCACACCAGGGACCTTCCCCTTTCTCTGGAGGCAAATTAACTCTCCCCCCAGCTGGCTGAAGAGGGTTTCTGGCAGGGGTCAGTGCTGGGAATGCCTCTGAGGGATGTGTGGCTGTTTCAGCTCTCCATGGAAGCCATTGGCTCTACCTGCTCCTGGAAAACCAGCTGCCGCTCCAACACTCTCCAAGTGTAGTGGAAAACTCTGTTCCCAAGGATTTTGTTCTCCCTCTAAGCCCTCCAACAAACTAAATCTTCCTGGGACTGGCACTGCTCATATCCTGTGCTGCAGACATTAGACACAATTACTCTGCCTGGTCTAACCCAGGTCAGAGTCTGCCCTCAAGCCACGTTCCCTCCATCAGCCTCTCTCTGGCAGAGTTTTCCAGGCTGAAAAGATATTATTGGTATCACTTCATAACTCAGAAAAGCCTTACAGGAACCAAGGCCTGACCTAGAGCACAGGGCAGTTAAACTTCATAATGACACATCCTGACATGTCACAGCAATCCTGCACAAAAGGGAAGAAATAAAAAACCTGCAATAACCACAACCTGCATCCAAACCATCACGTGGGAGAAATGTGCATTATTCATTTCAGCTGGCATATGCTCATTAGAACTAACCTGGAGTTAGACCCCTGTCCTTGCACAGAGAGTACTCACAGGTGGTTTTCCTTGGATATAACCTTTGCTGGGATGAATCAACAGACTGAGTGTAGCAAGGGGATTCTCACCCTGGGCACTGATAGCAGTCTCAAAGAGTTATAAACCTAATCAAAAGAAGGCAGAGGGTGGAAAAGGACCCAGGACCCCCCGGTGCCTCTGGGGGCTGCAGCCACAGCTCTCTTGGGGCTTCTGCTCTAAGGTGCAAAGCTTTGCTTGCATGAAATTGCTTTTCAACTCCAAGCTGAGGCTGAGGTAATTGGAGCCACTTTGCAGGACTGGTTTGGGGTTTTTTTTTTCCACCCTTCCTCCACACCTTTTCAAAACTACTCTATCCATTCTTTTGGCAGAAATGCCTGAAACTAAACCAGCTTCTCCCCTTTGTCCCTTCCCCTTACTAAAAGATTTATGGCCATAGTTGAGACTTCACTGAGAGAGGGAGAGAGAAGAGTCCCTCTGTACGGTTCTGCACTACCCCACATCCTCCAGCTCCTGCTTCCCACTGTGCAGGGACTGGGACTGGTTGGTAACCCAAGTGTACCGAGTTGGAAGGAGCATTTATGGACAGGCACTTTCAGGAAAACTCCATTTAATGAAAAAATGACTGAGGCCAGAAAGGCTGGAAATGCAATTTGGCCACAGCACGGCAGGAACACAGACAGCACCCAGGCTTCCAACTCCAGCCCAGGCAGGAGCTTCCCACAGCACCTCCATCAGTCCTGGTTTAAGGGATTGAGCAGATTTTCCTTAAGAAAGTTTAAAAGCACCCGTGCAGTGCTACAAAGAGGAACACAGAACAGCATCCCCAGGGGATTGACCTCCTCAGAGGCTGAAAAATGGCTTAAAAGGGGAACGCTGCGTTTTGTGATCCTGACCTGGACTCAAGAGGTGCAGCACAGACACATTCAAGCCTTCAAACCCAGCCAGAAAATCCTGAAGCACTCGGGGCCAGAGGTCTCCAGAGCAGTTTCCAACCAGCAGCAGCTCCAGAGTCTCCCCCAGCTGCACCCGCTGGTCAGTCCTGGAGAACCCCCACGCTGAGCTCCGGGGATGCTGCTGGGCTGGGACTCAGCACTGACACCACGGCCTCCATCTCCCACATCCCACAGCCTGCAGTAGCCAAGCTCTTTTCTTTCCACAAATCTACCATGATGTATATTTATATTTCAATTTTAATTTAATTCTATTGCTTTCACACCAGCAAGCATGAATAATTTACAAAGCCTCTTTCCTCTGGGGCTTCTTCCGGACCGTACAGTGATATTTCCTCAGCTGCTGCAGTTGTGTCACAGCCACATTCCCAGCAAGGCCAGGGTCTTTTTCCATACCCTCCCCTCAGACAGCAGTGAGAGCCTGCTGATGCTTCCAATACAGCTGGAGAAGGGAATGCTCTTGTGTGCGTGAAAGAGCTGGGAGAGGGAGAATGGGGGAGACCAGGAGGAGAATGAGGGTAGAGAAGGGCAAGAAATTGCCTTTGCAATGAATTCCCTGCTCTGCTCCATTACAGCAGGACAAAAGCAGTAAGGTTGTTTCCTGGCAGTGATCTCCAGCCCCACACCTGCCTTCCCCCTTCCACATACACAGAGCTGCATTTCTTTCAAAGTATTTAACTGTGGTCATAAACACGTGTATTTCCTAAAAGACATTATGCCTACACCCCCCATCTCTGTCCATCCCCACCCCAATTTCTGCAGGATATATTCTCCCAAATTCCCTCAGATTCCAACACTTTTATATCCCAGTATTACTAAACTTTATAGAAAAAAAGAATGAACATATCAACACTAAAATACCCCCACTGAGGAGAGATATGAAACCTCGTTTCCTTTACATGAGGCAAAACTGAACCACAAAGCTCCATTTTGGGAATTCACAGAGTTCCTATGGATCAATAGCCCTGAGAAGGATTTCAGGGTGACACGATCACCCAAAGCACAGGACTGAATGGCAACACAAACGTTTTGTTGTGTCCAAATGACAAATGTGTCCAAATTTTGTTGTGTCCAAAAGGTGAGAAATTCCAGGAGCTCTGAGATCTTACCCAGCCCCTTCCCCTCTCTCCTCCATCACTCCGGGTCTGGCTGCCAGACCCCACTCCTGGGAACAGCAGGGCTGGCAGAGCCACAGATCAAACAACAGAATAAACAACAGAATTCTCATAACTGGGATCTCCAAGGACCAACTGCAAGTCCTGAAAATGGGAGTGGAAAAAAATCAAACTGAAAATCAACCCAGCTTTAGGGTCAGTTCTTTGCGTTCGGTTACAGGGGAGCTGAGACCCAAAAGATCAACAAGAGAGGAGTTCCATATTCACCAAATCTGTGGAACTTCACTTATTCCACCTTCTGAAGGCTTTTCCCAGCCTCACCTCTCCTTTTCCACAAGTTCATGGTTTTATTAACCATAAGGACATGGAAAAATACTGTAAGGAAATGCACAATTAAAGCTTTTTCCAGAATAAACCCCAGCGTTCTTCCTTTCCTCATTATTTTATTATCTGCTACTCTAATTTGGAGCCTGTGGTAAAATATGTGATCACACCAGGAGCCCTGTCCCATCAATTCCAACTCCAAGACTGATAGTGGGGAATTTGTGGCTATTGAACGTACAACCATTATCTTATTTGCAATATTTTTTAACATAAAAACACAAATAAGTCTATATAAAATAACAGTCAAATAAAATGACTGTCTCCTTGAAGTCATAAAATCAAATGATATATGGAAAAGCACAGACTCATTCAACTTCAACCTTCAGCAACAGTTTTGTGTGGATATTTCCCTCAATTCCCAACTATTAACACTGAACTGAACCTCAGCAGTTCCATCACATAGGAAAGGTTAATGGAAAATAAGCCTTTTCCTTATGCAGAAATAGTCACCAAAATTACATATTTAAAGTGGCACCTCTGGTTTTCATGGAAAAAACCCTTCATATTCAGATGAAAGCAGTTGATAAGACTCAGCTGAGCCTCCCACTTTGCCTTAATGGAAATTTATCCATCACAAAACCCAACATGCTCAAAATTGAAGTTCTTTCAGCTTTTAAATGCCAGGCCAAAATCTTTGCTGAAAGCTTTTCTATCTGCTTTTCCATAACAATGAAGCCTAAAAGCAAGTTCCTGGGAAAGAGGGGTGGTTCTGTGAAAAGGCAGTGGAGAAACTCTCGCTGTTACAGGAACACACTTTGCCCTCAGCCTCTCCCTGTAAACTCCCAGGTCGAAGCAGAGAGTTTCAGCTTTTGGGAGAAACAAGCCCCCAGTATAACCACTGCTTCTAAGCAGCAGCAATCCAGTTTGTTCCCATGTTACAGATGAGCTACTGAGATCCAACAGGACAGAAAAAACAGTTTGGGGCTCCGGTTTCCTTTTCCTTCCACTCAGTCAGTCCAAGTACGCTCCTGAAAGATGAGTGGCAGAAATTCTGTGAGTAAGTAAGGAGTTAAACTTTGAGGAGAAGAAGGAGGAAAAGCCCAAAGTGCATAGTTTGTGTGTTTAATGGTTGGTGGTTGGAAGCTTGTGGGAAAGAAGATGAGCCTTGACCCCCCGTTTGCAGAGTAATTACTGGCATCAACAACAAACCAGTTCATTAGGAAACCCACTGGAAACCCTTCCCAGAGCTTCATAAACAAAACAATTAGGCAAAGATTTCCATGGACTCCCCCTGTCCCTGGCTGCAGGGCACGATTCCTCCCTGCCTGCTTCCTTGACTGCTCCCGAAACGCTCGGTGCGGATTCCCGGGGTGCAGGAGTGGGGGGAGCAGCCAGGAGGAGTCAGAGTCACCCCACTCCCCTCAGACACAGCATTTGTGTGTGACAGAAACGCTCTGGGACTTGTTCCAGCCTAAGCAAATAAGATAACCCATCCCAACACCCAGAAGGGCCAGGCCAGAAGGAGCTGGTGACACCCCTCCATCCACAGGGACATCGGCCACCCCACCCAGCAGCACCCCCAGCACTGGAATCCTGGAAACCCCAGCAAACCCAGGCATTTATTCTGCCCACAGAACTCAAAGTGTTCTTCCTTCATTAACAAAAATTGTGCCAAGAACCTCCCAGCCAGAACTCCAGAAGAGGAGCTCAGAAAAGAGCTGATAAAACAAAGCTTCCAGACAGTTTCCAAAAAATAACCGTCCCCTTTCCACCTCAGCAAGAAAAAAACCTGTAAAAGCTCCTTTGTCTTGCACAGAATCAAGAGCAGAGGTGTTTACAAATAATACAATAAAATAAGTATGAGGAAAGGTGGAAGAATTTGTATAAGAGCAACTTTGAATCTGTCTGACAAAAATAAACCATGGAAATGTTATTCCATAATAGATTTCTTTAATGTATTCTAAGCTTAAAAGGTCTAATTAGAGTAAAACAGCAATTTTGAATGTCTGACAAAAATAAACTATGGAAATGCTATTTCATAATAGATTTCTTTATGTGTTCTAAGCTTAAAAGGTCTAATTAGAGTCAGTTGAGGCACAGACTCAAAGTAATGAAAAAATACAATTCTGATTTGCCTTATTTTGGGGACCAGTTTTGCAGTATTATCAAACAGGTTTCTGCAAAAACCTCACAAGTTTTATTTTCTTGGGAAATACAGACAGATTGAGGGAAAAATCTACTAAAACGTGAATAGTAAGAAGAAAGCTTCGATTTTACCTGGAAAATTACATGCTAGGCAACTCTAAATCACAGATATTCCAAGTGTAAATTTGAGATTATTTCAATATTATACACATAGTACAGAAAAAATGAGTGAGCAGAAGGTTTAGAAGCAACAAATCACGTAAAAGATCCTAGGCTGGGATCCAAAAGGTCCCTTCTCTTGGCAGTCCAGTAAAATCCAAAGGGAAGAGTTTTATTTGTGTCCCCCTTCCCCAAATGAGAGAGCAGCAGAGCAGGAGTGCTCTGGAGTGAGGGGTTTGATGGGAACACTGCCTGGAGGAGCTGAAGGCTGCTTATTTCAGACCCTAAAATGCAGGATTTGGGCAGGAAGGGCAGCCTGACCCCATTTTATGTTGAGAGAGAGAATTCCAGCAGTTTCTCTGGAGCAAACAGGAGATAAAGGAAGGCATGAAAGTGGCACCAGCAGGAGCCCAGACCTGCTCCAGGAGTGGCTGCACTTAACTGAGAGCAAAGTGCAGAAATCGTTCCCCTCCCATCCACTTATTTTCAGTCCAGTTTGCCAAAGAAGTAGAAAAGCTGAGCTGGGATTTGAATTTCTGCTAAAACTGTACACTCTGAAAGGGTCTTTCTGAATGGCAGGGGACTCACAGGCCACCTCGACTGGAGGAAGGGCACTTTCCTGAAACCCCTGGTTTAAAAGAGTTGTTTGGGCAAAGACTCAGCTCTTAAAATCCTCTGGCTGTCGGTGGTGGCATCCAAGGGTTTTCAGAAACAAAAAGCCAGGAATGCAGAGAGGCACTGCAGGCTCATGGTGCAAAATAAAAAGAAATTTTAAAAAAAAAAAGGTAAGGAATGAAAATTATAATTTCCTGTTTTTAACCCAGCAGCTCTTTTCAACAACCAAACAGAAAAAAAATATGACAAAGGGAGACAAACGACTGAGGAACTCCAACTACAGAGAACAAAGGGAAATATTTCTCCCTAATTTCTAAGCCCTGCATATGCAGGCAAACATTAACTGTAGTATATTCAAATAAATCCATTCCTCCTCAGCTGTACCATTGAATCAGGAATGCTGAAGTCCAAAGCAAATATTTGGATTACAGCTGACTCTGAAACATGGTGCCAGGATCTCCAGCGCTGTGAAAACCCCTTTGAGCTCCTTTCCTCCGGCTCTCTGTTTGCTGTGCCCTGCGCCAGTGACACCCGCTCAGACAGGATTGCATCTCCCAAGGAGCTTTCCCTGCCAGTGTCTGGTCTGCAAAGAGCCCAGAATGAACTCCCACCAGTCACATGGCAAGACCTGGTGGCAGCACACCAGGGCTGTCCCTGGGAGCCCCACGATCAGCTGAAGGTCTCTCCCACCCCTGAACGAGGATCTGCTGCTCAGCCACGGCTTTTCCCAAGGATCAGGTGGGAGAGACAAGCTGAGGTTGGCCTCAAAGTCACCTTGGCTGGGAAGGAGTTAGCTGCAGCACGAGGCTCCTCCAGGACAGATGGAGACATTTACATCGGCAATAAATGGGAGAACAGTTAAAAAGCTGTTATTTCCTGCACTTCTGGGCACAATGTCCAGCTGGAGGCAAGACATCCGCCTCCCAGTGGGGCACCAGCATGGAATTAAGGCTGTGAAGGAGGATGTCATACCCTTCCTCTGGATCTGAGGAGACTGACACAGGACTGACTCACTGACTGACACAGTCCTGAAGATTTCTGCACATCACGAAAGACAACATGAAATTTGTCTGTCACAAACCACACTCAGCACTGGGGCTGGAGGAGCAACTAAAAGGAGAATCAGAAAATCAGACCCAAGGGGCAAAAGCTCCTGTTCTAGCTAAAAACCCAAGGAGAGAAAGACTCCAAAACCTCAGGCCAGGTTCTCAAAAAGCTTTGAGCCAAACAGGACAGCTTAGATTATTCACTTGGTATTCACCAAACCAATTTCCACGGTAATCCTGGTTACTAATTTACAGACACAAGTGGATTTACCCGCTCTTAGTTTCCCACACAGCTCTGCAGCCATTGCTTTTTTTTTTTGCTTTTTTTTTGCTAATACTGACACTCATTCTACAATTAGAGCAGGCCCAGTGTCTCTGAAGCTGATCTTTACACTCCAGGCTGATTATTCTGTATTTTTTACAGCCCAGGCAGGTTCTCTGTGGAATGCAGAACATTGCACCCATCTGGCAGGCAATTACCACAGCTCTGCCCTCCGAGGTGAACCATTACCTTCCTCTCTTCCACTGCACCACTGACACACACAGCTCTCAGCAGAGCACAATCCAAATCTCCTCCCCAGGATAATGTCCAGGAGAACATTACAACTGGCTAATTATGAACCTTGCCTTGTCCTCGGTCTCCTGAGTGCTGGCAGGACAAGAGAGCTGTGCTGGTAACCCAAGGAAAGGAGAGAATCACCCCAGGCAGCTGGGTCAGTGCAGGAAGAGCAGGAAGAGCAGGTGCCTGCAGAGCTTTGCCCAGCTCAGAGCTCCCAAGAACTTTTATAAACGAGTGTATGATAAGAAAAAAGACCCCAAACCTGCCTGCATGTGAGTAAGGATAATCTATTGTGCCTGGAAGCATACAAATCAATAAAGCCATTTTTTAAATATAGGAAAGCTGCAGTAGCTAACTAAAAATCACACACTCAAGGATCGTGGAATGGGTTGGGTTGGGAAGGACCTTAAATCTCATCTCATCCCACCCCTGCCAGGGGCAGGGACACCTTCCACTACCCCAAGGTGCTCCAAGCCCTGTCCAGCCTGGCCTTGGGCACTGCCAGGGATCCAGGGGCAGCCCCAGCTGCTCTGGGCACCCTGTGCCAGGGCCTGCCCACCCTCGCAGGGAGGAATTCCCTCCTGATGTTCCCTCCCCACAGAGGTGCAGGCAGCTCCAGTGCACACCCTCAGCTGATACTTCCTTAGGTCCCTCCTTAATCTCAAATGAGATTTAAACAAAGCTTTGCCCTCACTGCGTAACAAATCCCCCCCTCAGCTGGGACCCCCAGTCAGGTATCCCAGGGTTAATTAACATGTGATTTATCAACCAGGAAGCTCAGAACGGACAAGTGCCACAGAGTGCAATGGGAATAAATTGGGCATCTCCTTCCACACTTCCACTTTGTGTCCCCAGATCTGCTCCAAGCTCTGCTGCTGCTTGTTCAGTAATTTCATGCTACACTGCTTAACAATGTAAGCATGGAGGCTCCATCTAAAACTGCACTTCCCAAATGTCACTTGTTCGTGAACACATGGCTGAACCCAAAATTGCTTTTAATATTCGAGTGGTGCCTGCTGGCTCTGTTGTAGTTAAGGGTCTGTCTGAATTTCCATGATAAACCCCATTTTCTGGGGTGTAATACCATGACCACTCACTACACATAAACCTGCTCTACAAGGTCACAGCAGACAAACATAATTTTTTACATTTTTAAACCAAGGTTGCTTGGCTGTTTTTGAGTTTCAGACACTTGACACCGATTTGAGGCCCCTTAGGGTTTAAGGTTTTTCTTACCATCCCTTTAACTCCAGAACAAACTCAAACATATGACCCATGCCTGGAAGTGTCCAAGGCCAGGCTGGATGGGGCTTGGAGCAACCTGGGACAGTAGAAGGTGTCCCTGCCCACAGCAAAACTTCCCAGATTCTACTGAATGAGCTTCGCTGATCAGTTATCTGCAGACTTCAAACCAGCAGAGTACGAGTGCTGTCACAAACCAAAGTAACAAAGCACACCAGAAATCTGCCCTAATGAGAAATAACCACACAAACATAACTCTCCAAACTTAACTGGGTGCACAGATTAGAGGAATTCCGGTATCTTCAGAATGCTATTACCACAGTGCTATTAAAGCTTAAAAGTATTTCCAGCTTATTCCTTCCCCTCCAGTGTGTACTTAATGAGTTGTATTCAGTCACATCAGTCACCTTATTCACTCTGAAATGCAGTTTGGATACATCAGAAAACTAATCCCAATTTACCAATCCCAAAACAACCTGTTCACAAGGTGAATGTAACACTTGAGAAATTCATTCCTACACCCTCAGAACAAAACCAATTATCGAGGCAAAACCACCAATGTGGGACAGTGAGAGAGCACGTCCCAAAGCAGTGGCATTTTCCACATTGTCCTTAGGAATAAGGACAAACAACACTGCTCTGTGTTCCATGAGCTGGTGGTTTCCACCAGCCCCTCATCCCAGCTGATCCCACCTGTGTTGCCATTTTCCCGTAGTCAATCCAGCGCAAAGTGGCGAAGTTGGTCGACTCGGCACAGTTGAAGCCGTGATTGAAGCCAGCGTGGTAACCATAAGGGAATGTGATCATAAACTCCCCAGCTTCCTGGGTGATCTGAAAAACAAAGGAAAAGGGAGGAGACACCCCACAGGTCACTTAATGCAGCAGCTTGAGAACAGAGACCTATTAAAAAACCCCACTGATTAAATCTCTTTCCACTGGAGGGTCGGCAGAACAGTCATTGCCAGCTCTTGGCTGAGCCTGGAACGATTCCTGGTGAACTGCAGGAATACTCAAGTATTTCTCTTAAGGGAAAAACTCAGAACAGTGGATGGAAGGGGTGACATGATCTGAACTATTTACACCTGCAGGCTCCAGTTACAAAAGGGTCTCAGGCTGCAACATTCCAAGAGATCAATAAATCTTTGACATGACCGCTTTGGCTCACGGCAGCTCCAAACCTTCACTCTCACCCCCATGCCAGAGCAGCCAAGAGCCCTGGATTTCCCTCCTAACATTCCCTCTGCATGGCAGGGTCCTTCTGAAGCACCTCCTGCCCTTCCCTGTGTTTATTTCCCCACTCACATTTATCAGCCTCACTCCCACCTGTTCACCCAAAAATCAAAGACCCGAAAAATTACAGCCCATCTTTTGTCTGCTTTGGGAATTGTTCAGAGCAGCTGTGGCTGCCCCACCCCTGGCAGTGCCCAAGGCCAGGTTGGACGGGGCTTGGAGCAGCCTGGGACAGTGGAAGGTGTCCCTGCCCATGGCAGGGGTGGCACTGGATGAGCTTTAGGGTCCCTTTCAACACAAACCATCCTGTGACCCTACTTTAATAAACTTAAAACAACAATAAGCATAATGGACATTATTAATAAGGGTTGAACTCTACAGATCACAGCTGGAACCAGCAGGCCAATCAATCTGCGATGCTTCTAAAAAATCCTCTTTTTACATCTTACGCAGAAAAACCATTGGGGAAAAAAGGAATTTAATTGTTAAGAGAATGGCCTGAACCATGGGAGCAACTCCCAGCCCAGCTGCCCCTCCTGCAGCAGCACCTCCCCTCCACGGGGTATGGAAGAGGCAAAGCTTGACCTTCACTGTCTTTCCAGCCCAGAAGTGCTGACAGACCTCTCACAGCTGTCACAGGCCAAGCAATTCCATTTGGATCCCTTCCCACCAGCCATAACTCACACCCCAGCAGTTCAGAGCCCACAGAGACTCCAAGGGACTTGCACTTCCAAACACAGGGATGGAGCCAAATGGAAAATGTAAACAGACAGAAGTTCAAACATTTCCCCCCTTGGCTGGGCCAACATCTGAACTTGCTGATGTCATTAACATTAGAAGAATAATTTCAAAAATAGGGAATAAAAGCTGCTGTGATAGACAAGAAGCTCCTTCAGGATTTCAGGAGGAGGTGCTGAAGTCCAGCCTGCACCCAGCCCCATGGAGCATCCTGCATCCATCCCTTCCATAAATCCCAGCAGTGCCACTCTGCTGGCTTCAGAAGATGAAAAGATTATGTTTCTGTCAGTGACTGCACATCCTGGTGTCTCCATTTCAAGCCCACATCATCCATGGCACTGCTGTCAACATTATCCCACAATAAATTAGAAAACACTCCAGATGATGGATAGGCCATGCAGAAAAGTAATAACTATTGAAGGAAAGCCAGCACAAACTGCCACTCATGGAGAAAGCCCCAAATTTACTGACTTCTGCAAGCTCTTGAGGAATAAATGGAGAAATCAATAGGAGATTACAGAAATACACATTTTTAATTATTAAAAAGCCCTAGTATTGATCTGTTTCTTTTTTTCCAGAACAGCATTATAGAGATTTATAAATGCTGCCTATTCACTTCATTGAAATCTGCCAAGAATTTGGATGCAGGGATCCTATCTCTATTCCTCAGGAAAAATAGCACTTGTTCCCTGTTTGTGAATAATAGTGATCCTCCTTTGACAGCCACTATTTCAGGACAGGGCTTGGAGCAGCCTGGGACAGTGGAAGGTGTCCCTGCCCATGGCAGGGGTGGCACTGGATGGGCTTTATGGTCCCTTCCCACTCCATGATTCCATGAAACCAGTTTGGAGCAGGCATCTTTGACACTTCTCACATCCACAGGCAGCTCTGGCTCCATGTGCTGGGAACACCCAGCAGCAGCAGCAGCAGCAGTTTGACTGATTCTGCACAGATACAAATCCCTGTAACCACACTTGGCTGAGGAGATTTACTTCTTGCCACAAGACTTTAAGAATAAGCACATTAAAACGATCATACCAAACAAACATGACCCCTCTTTTCAAATCAGGGCTTAAGAGCTGCAGGGATCCTTCCAGGCTTACAGCAGCACGAGCACTTACACAACAGGGAACCAGCACAGGCAGCTCCACTTTGGGTCACACTGGATCCACAAGAAAACAAAGAAGTGTTCCTGAATCACCGGCGGGTTTTACTCATTAGCTCGTCCCTCTCTACCTGAGAGGCTCCCTAATTGCCAGAGTTTGTTCAGTGACAGCTTTTCTTCACTTCACAGTGTCTCAGCCAAACCCCAAATCCTTTTTCCAGGCAGACCTGGTTTGAACTGATGGGATGCACTCAGCATAATAATGCCCCTTAGAAATCCCCCAGTGGCTGGTGCTGAATTGATTCCTCAGGAGAGAGGTGCTGTGCTGCCAACAGCCTGCAGGGTCCCTCTGCAGCCCTGTACATACCCTGTCAAAGGGAATCCCGTATTTCTTCAGGATGGAGGGAGAAATGAGGGTCATCTTGTGACGGAGGAAAGCATCACATCCCTGAGAGCTTCCTGGG
The DNA here is from genome assembly GCF_009650955.1 of Corvus moneduloides. Classification (NCBI taxonomy): domain Eukaryota; kingdom Metazoa; phylum Chordata; class Aves; order Passeriformes; family Corvidae; genus Corvus; species Corvus moneduloides. The sequence continues at coordinate 5,175,185 of NC_045503.1, read as the reverse complement.
AAAAATCCTGTGGACACATTCAAAGGAGGAGCATCACTATAGAGCTGCTGGACTGCTCTTGGGAAAACAATAGTATTTGTTAGATTCCAGTTCAATCTGCCCTACATATCACCTCCTAAAGGGAAAACATGTTAATATTCAGTGAGAAGAAAGGAAAGGAAACATCTCCATCCCAGGCAGAGGCAGGAGGGACACGTTCACAGTGGTCACCAGCAAGTGGCAGAGGCAGCAGGACCTGACCCAGTCAGCACCTCAGCATGGTTAAGTGTTAAATTCTACCCAAGATCCACACTGAGCTATTAAAACAAATCACAAATAATTAAGGAAACTAAAGTAGTGGTAAACACTGACCAAACCACTCAACGGCAGCTCAGCCAATGTAACCCCATTTTCCTCAAGATCATGTCTTTCCCTCCAAGGGGGTGATTCCATAACAAACTGTGTTTATAGGGACTCAAACCCATCACAGTTTAGGAAAACAAATAACCCAAGCTCTGGAACCAAAACTGATTGATGAGACATAATGGAAGGGGTTTCAGAAAGTCAAAAGGATTACTGGGTTCCAGGTTTTCTTCTATTTTTGTACTAAAAGCATTTCAATTAAAGTTATGACTGTCTGCTACCCAGTCTGTCGTCCCTCTCTGCAGTTCCTCTTTTTAATGCACAGTTTAAGTGGCTCTCATTAAAGCCACTAATAAAGAAGCACATTTTAAGTGATTAGCACCAATAACATGGCAACACATTAACATTCTCTCCATGGGCTCCATGGCTCTCCCAGTGAGCCCATTTACAGCTCAGCTATTCATTTTCCATATTAATTGCACACTCATTTCTCCATAGTACACTTCTCCCCACTGATGTACAGGACAGGGGAATGGCCAGGCAGCAATACTGGCTCTTTGCAGAGTTAAATCATCACCCATCCCAGCTTCCAGAGGCAGGAAACTAAAGACCAGACCATTGATAATTTGCTCCTGGTTTTACAGCACAAACCATCCCCGTGCCTCAAAATTGATCATCCGTAAAAATTAGTTACAAACAGCAAGAAACTTATTATTGCTGCTGTCAGACTTGGAGTGGTATTTCAGAGTCTGCAGAACACAAGTCATCTGATTGATTGACTTCTTATAAAAATTACTTTTTTCATCTATTAAAACCTGGCAAATGACTGTAGCTTTGAAATGAAACATTTCTGAGCAGCCATTTCCAGTATTATTTGTATTTAGGGATCATGGAGCTCAGAGCCCAGGAAAACAACACCACCAAGCCCCGGGACACTCATCCCCACTCATTCTGCATTTACCCCACACAATCAGTTGCTCCCCTTGACACCCTGGAGTGTGACACAGTCAGACTGTCAGCAGGAAAAGGCACTACAGGAATTTGCCTGTTTTCTGGGAAATCAGCATTAGAACTTCTTTTCTTTTGCATCAGAGTAGAGTCTTCCAGATTTTCCTGCCTGCTCCTACCTTCACCACCAGATTTAAACCCCCCCCAGTTGCCTTGCTGGAGATGAAACACGGAGATTTGGAGTTAATCATTCTGGGCCAGCAGCTTTTTTTAGCTGGGCAGCTCCTTGAACATTTGCAAGTGAACAAAAATAGAAACAACACCAACAAATTAAAACATATCTACTTCTGCAGCCAGACATCTTCCCTGAAGCTTGAGAGGTGGGAGTTTGCCACAGCTCAAAGTAACTCTGCCTTCCCCCACCACCATTTTCCTTTTCTTTTTCCTTCCCTTTCACTGTTTTTTTTCCTTTTAATATGAACTTTATTGCACCGAAAACTAAAGGAGGATGAGGCTAAAATAAGAGGAAAACCACCAAATACAGAATGTATCGTTACAGGGTGAAGGAGTAATGGGTACAAACTGGAAGAGGGGAAATTTAGGTGCAATATCAGCAAGAAAATTTCTGTTGTGAGGGTGGTGAGACACTGAACAGGTTGTGGCTGCCCCATCTCTGGAAGCATTCCAGGCCAGGTTGGAGCAACCTGGTCCAGTGGAAGGTGTCCCTGCCCATGGCAGGGTGCAATGAAATCATTTTTAGGGTCCTTTCCGAGCCACGCCGTTGCGGATTAAACCCCTTGCCCAGACATGGGAGGGTTTGGCCTCAATGCCTCAAAATTCAAGGGGTTTTCAGGGAATTTTAGTTGAGGCCACACCATGCCAGGAGACCGAGGCTTTGAGGGAAGAGTTGGAAAGAAAATTCCCTGACAAGTTTTCTGGCTCTGAAGCTGCTCTACCAACACAGCAGGTTCCCCAAGCAGCTCTTGCAGAAGTCATCAGTAACACCAGGGCACTGCCAGTCCTTTATCAACCCAGTCAAAAGCCAGAGCTCACCTTTTGCCAGGCGTTCCAGCCTCTTGCCGTGCTCCGGGGGAATGGCATACCTGGGAGGAGGTAACACAGACAACAATCAAAATCATCAGTCTTTAATGTAAAACCAGTGAAGGGAAAACTCTAGGAACAAGTGGGGTAATAACCCTCAGCACAGCACACAGGCTGGCAATATAACCACAGCTCTACACGTCTGAAAGGCATCAGTAACACACAGCCCATGGAAAAAAGCCAGCATTTAATACAGTCCTTAGACATGTCACATGAAGTGTGTTATTTTCCTGCCCTTTTTTTCAAACGGCATCACAAGATTTCACAAGGTAGAAGGAAAATCGAGAAGACAAAGCGATGATACAGCACTGGAAACCCCAGAAATAACTCAGTGCAGGGAACAGCAGGTGTGTTCTCCATGGGGAGAATATCTGCAAAATAAAATTGTGTTAAATCTTAATAAGCAAGAAACGTTGGATGGGCTGAAAAGGTGTAAAGGAGGGTCTGTGTGCTTTGGAAAAGAATAAAACCTTCTTCTGTGTAAATAGCTTTCATTTTATTCAAAAAAGTAAATATTCTTCACCACAGCTCAAGCAGTCATGGCTCAATCCTTATGTCCATGATCGATTTTATTGTCTGATGTGAAATAATGGAATTAAAGTATTCAATAATTTTCTCAATGAGGTGATTGAAATTGCAGGGTCTCCTGAGGAAAACATCATTAAAGGGTGCAGGGAACAACTTCTACACTTGCTAAAGACAGTTTTCTTAGATTAGGGGTAAATAAAGTGCAAAAGAATTTGATTGGAATTTTTTTTGAGTGCAAATTATTGAACATAATTCTGAAAAACAATCAATGGTCTGAAGTCCCACGGGTCACAGACACAGGGCCGGGTGTGCCCAGCATGTACAAAAATCAGGGAAGTTTCAAATGGCTCTTTTTCTTCCCAAAAGCTGTTAGTTCTCTTAGTGCTTTGAAGTTCACAATATTCTCAGGAGCAAAGCCCAGGTGACAAAGATTTATGTGTTCAGGTTATAAGAAGGGAACTGAATACCAGGATACATTTAAACGTGTTTAACATGATGGCACACAATAATATTGCCAATGGAAATTGTAAATCATTGGTTACACTCTGCAGCAAATTAAATATGGCTCTCCCTGCTTTTTGTGACAGAGAATTCTGAGAATTTACATTTGTGGGAATGGCATTTATTGCCAGCTATAACTTCTCTTCAAAGTGAATAATAAAAAATGCATTATTTTTGCTATTTCAAATAAAGATGTCAAACCCACCCTGTCTCATTCCCCACGCTGGGAACAGGATATTGCAGGAGGGGACTCAACAACAGGTGCCCAGCACTGCCCCTCTTAGGGTGGGGGCTCAAAATGCACCTGATCTGGGGGATTTCAGCTGGGCAAATTCTCCATTTTCAAGTGTAAAAGCACAGTGTGGGGAGAAGCAGCTCGAAGCCATAACCTGTGTCACGAAATCAAACACACCTGAGCTGGCCTGGCAGGGGGGAATGACAGCACACGAATCCTACACAGGGGCCTTCAGGGTTTAGACACTAAGCTGATTTAAACTGATGGCTTAAAAAAAATTTAAGGCAAAACACTGTGTAGCACCTAATCTTGTAAAACAATAAATGCAGCAATGGACTCCCAACATCCCCTGACCAAAGTTTGACAGTGCCTTAAATTGCATAATTATCAAACAATTCAATTTCATTTGTCTGGGACAAAGCTAGTGGCTTTTATTTTACAAAGACCATTCATCACTTACATAAATGTGATAAAACTAATCCCGATCCAAAGCTCCTTTGTGGGATTAATGTCCCTTAAAACAGGGAAATGAGACATTCCATTCCTTCTGGGAAAAATGCTGAAGGATTGGGAAAGAACTAATTTATGGCTACAAGGCTGCTGATGATTAATGTAATATCCCCAGTCTACAATGCAACCTTCACTTAATTAGTGCCTGTAATTGGGAGTTGTAAAGATAAGATTAATTGAATCTTGAGGATGTTAAAAGTTTAATACATTGGAACATGGTTATTGTGTTATCTGAAACTGCAGCCTGCGAAAAGCCAAGCGAGGCTTTAGAGAACGGCCCATGGTGAGACAAAGAAAAAAGACTTGCTTGGATAGAAACCAGCCAGAGAGGAGGAATTTCCAGCTTATAAAAAAGAACTATATGTAATAATATACAAATCAAAATACCCCAGCACAGAATGGCAATAGCTGACTCCAATTTTAGAATTCAACTTTTTTCTTTGGGCCACTCTTTAGGAAGCAGAGCCTACACATCCCTCTGCATTTATTCTTAGGAATTCAAAATATTAACTGCAGAAGAGAATTAAAAGTAGGTCAAATTCTGCTTTAAGTTAGGCTCACAAATCTGACTGATTTACATAAAGATAGGCAATAAAGACAGAATTTGGGCTGCTATTTAAAACCAGGAAGAGAAACAGGAGGCTCCTGCACGTATGGCACAGATTGAGCTCCATCTACACATAAAATGATTGATTACGAGGCAGAACAACAATGGAAAGACTAAAAATTGCTGCAATCAAAGGGGTGCAGTTACTGAGCAATGAACACCCACGGAGGGCTGGCTTTGTGTGGCACTCGTGGCACCGACCCCCTGCTCTCTGGGCAGAACACCCCAGCACTTGCTGGGGACAGGAGTCCTGGTGTGCCTCAGCACAATTTGTCACCATCCCCACAGCTGGGGCTCAGCTCAGCTGCAAAACCTCAATTCCACAGGCAAGCCACAGGTCTGTGCGTGCTAAAAAACAACCAACTGTTTCCTTTTCTCTAGGCATGATTTCAACAGCCCCCAGTGCAGGGAACACTGACCTGGAGCCACGGGGCAGGGTCTGTCCCTCTGGCTCAGCCTGGTCCCCAGGAAAAGGGAGATTTACGGCCACAGAGCTAAAGCAGCAGCTGCTCGAAGATAAATCCAACTTCCAAGGCACTGGGCTTGCAAACCACCCTTCAGTCCATATTCCAACGGTCAGCCTTGCAGAGGCTGACCAAGACAAAGGGCCAGGCTTCACCCAAAACCCTGCCACTCAGCAGTTTGGGGGATTACAGCAGGAAAAATGTGCTGCTGCTCTGCCAGGGAGCGTGAGATTTACGCAATGGGGAAAGAAAAAACCAGCTCAAGATAAAAAAAGTTATAGTTCTGTGACTCAAATGTCATCTTACCCCAAAGTCAACAATTTGAAAGTAATATACTGAGCCTTTTAAATTACCTTTTTTTACTTTCCACCAAAACAACAGAAAATCCCTGAAGTGGATCAAGTACCACTTGTACACATCCAGAACTTGCTGTTCCGCAGGAAAGACTCTCAGCTTCCAAACTTATTTCATGAAACCTAATTCCAGCATTTCTGATCTCTACTTCCATGTCATTTTCTGAGTTCTTGAGTCAGGATCACAGGTCCAAAAGGTTTTGCCCCAAAGCTATAATTGGGTTAGAAAATTATCTTCCTGGAGTGATAGCTTGCTTTTGTTAATATGGAATCCCAAAATGGTTTGGGTTGGAAGAGATCTTAAATATCCATTTCCACCCCTGCCATGGCAGGGACACCTCCCACTGTCCCAGGCTGCTCCAAGCCCCAGTGTCCAGCCTGGCCGTGGGCACTGCCAGGGATCCAGGGGCAGCCCCAGCTGCTCTGGGCACCCTGTGCCAGGGCATCACCTCCCTCTCAGGGAAGAACTCCTTCCCAACATGAGTTTAACTGGACAGTCCCCTCTCTATCCTTAACACAAAAGAGAGATCTGTCCTATTTGCCAGCATAGGATATCATTAATAGAGTAATTTTCTTGGTGTTTTGTTTATTCCCCTGGAATGGGGCTTGATGGATGTGGATAATTATCAGACTATAAAAGCCAGCAAATGTGCTATTTTCTATCGCTCTAAATCATCAAACAAATAAAGTGTGAAACAGCATTTCTGAATACAATTTTCCCCTCTAATGGCTTAGAATTATTATCAGGAACAATGAGAATAAATAAGTAAATGTCTTGTGAATTAAGAATTAAACAAGTGTGTCAGTAAAAACGAGCATTCAGGCCATCCTGGGATGCAGGGACCCCTTTGGAGGCCACCAGGGAATGATGTAACAGGGAATTCACTCAGGCAGCTTCCAGCACCAGGTGCTCCTCAGGGACCTCCCAGTCTCAGGTTCTCCCCTCACTGCTGCTTCCTCAAAGGGAGTCAGCTCAGTTTTGGCTTCCAGTGGCCAAAAAGACACTAAAAACTTCATCCACAGCACCCTGCTCATATCTGGTTTTTCCTTGCTTAAGAGGAATTTTTCTCACCTGAAGCCATCTCCACCTTTGGCAGAGGACCAGACCATCCTGTCCCTTCATCCAACATCCCCCAAAGCTTCCTAGACCTTTTCTCCTCCAGCTGTCACTCCCAGAGTTTTTCATAGTTACACCTTGTTCCACACCTTATTTACACTCTCTTGCACCAACACAGAGCAATTAAGCAGTGATTATTTCACCAAATGCCACACCCCCACTCTCTGGGAGTCCAGACTCCATGGGCTGGAGGAGCTTCAACCACAAGACTTTGGAAATGTCACTTCAGTGCGGTTCCTGTGAGAAGGTAAGAAACTCAATTTCACAGAGTCTGCACAAGGTCTGCCCAAGCAGGCCCCACACAGTTTAACACACCATAATTACTGGAATAAGGAACAGAAACAGAACGGGAGCAGTACATTCAGAACGCCCAGGCCCATGTGTCAAGCTGGGGTGAGTTATCTGTCTTCAAAGCAGATTTAATTGTGCCAAGAACGCTGACCCTTTGAAGATTCAAATGCCAACCTGCTCTCAGCCACGACAGGCAGAATGAAAAGCTGCTATTTCAGTCTCTGTAAGGCAAAGGGTGCCCATAAACCCAGAATCTGAACCCCGACCTTCAACATCTTTAGCCCCCACGACAGCAGCCAAGGGTCCAAAGAAAACCCCTCGTCCATCAGGAATATTTATCACCCAACAGAACCATTAAGAACCACCATTAGCACAGGGTGGGTGCTCCCTGCAAAGTTCAGATCCTGCTCCTAAGGCCTCATTTTTCTACAAGGTAAAACACTCATTAAACAACATCTCCTCACTGTGTCAGAGCAAAGCACAGGGTAAACGTGGGGGTTTCCACGCTAGAATACCCCAGAATATCCTGAGCTGGAAGAGACCCACAGGGATCAGAGTCCAACTCCTATTGTCCAACACTATTTTTAAGCTGTTTTGCCTGTAGGGAAAAGAAAAAAGGTATTTCAACAAGAAGAACTGATTGTTCCTTTGTTGGTAGCACTGTCACCTCCCTTCCACGGTCAGCTCTCTTTTCCTCACCTTCACCTTCCTCCGTAATTAACCTCCCTTCATCCCTCTCTCCCCACAATTTGTTAAAATACTGAAATGAACTCCTTTTCTTCTTCTCATCAAATCTGAGGTTGGCCCACACTGAATGGGCTGGAAATATCCTGTCTGCCTTCTCAAGATCCTGGTCAGGAAGGAAAATCTCTGGATTCCCTCTCCTATCCCCTTCTGCTGCGTCCCATCAGGAATGCAAGCACTGCTCTGGAGATAAGATGACACAGGGATCAGAGAGCTCCTTTTTCCTGGGAAAGAGCCTCTATCAAGTGCCTGCAGTTTTATCTTTAATGGATCATTTCACAGGACAACAGATGATGGAAGCCAGTATCTTTAACCAGCAGTGTCAATGATTTCAAATAATGACATTTTTATTGAAATACACCCAGGGAGAGAGATAAACACAGAGGCTGGGGAGTATCAACTCCAAAAGCCATTATTAGGAGTAAATAAGTAATGACAGGACCAAATTACAAGCCCAAAACACACCAAACACTTCTGCCTCCCACAGCTGCTCAGTGCAACCCTTGGGGAACCAGCACAGAGAGAAAATCAGGGCAAAGCTGCTCAGGAAGGGTCTGGGCAGCACCAAACACACCCAGCACTCACCCAAGGGCCATTTCACTCCAGCCAATCACTCTTCCACACACAGAACTTCCTCATGATCCACAATATGAAGAAATGGCAGCGATTTTGCTGCCAATGGAACAACAGGATAAAAAACTTCCTCCTTCCCCAGAGAAACTGAAGTTGCAGTTGCAAAGTCTCCATTTGTTTTCCAGTAAGGATGGGCAGAATACCTCAGGTTACTCTGAAGTTGGGATCAAATCCCCAGGGATTGAGTACTGGAAGATTAGAGTCAAGCCTAACTTGTGCCAATCATGTACTTCTAAAAGACTCCTCAACCCTTAAAGTTGCCTTTAGCTAGAAATAGGATTAAAGAGCCATTAGTTTCAAGAAGTGACATTAGACAGGAGCTTCTTAAAATTCTGATTTTAAAGCAATATGAATTTTCAAGAGGTACAACTGAACTCCAAGATTAGCACAATGGGCTACTTTCACAGGGATTCACTAACCCCCAACTCAATGAATACAAAGAGATTTTTCCAGAACTCCAAATGCAATTTTAAAATACTATTTTAAAGCAGAGAATTTAATGTGAACAACCATCTGCTCTTGGAAGGACTCTCGCTGCCCCAGTCCAGTCAGCTCCACAGCACAAATGCCAGGCACAAAGCACAAAATTACAGAGCACATTGGAGTGTCTCTCCCTCCACGTGTAAAAATATCCCACAGCCTGCCTCTGTCTGCAGTGAATGAGCAGCATGAAGGAGCCATTTTACTAAGAAAAGGTGTTTGGGGAAAAACATTATGAAGTCATTTACTCATTCAGTTTAGCCAAGAAGATAATTAGTGCACAATTCAACAGAGATGAATGACTACAATATTCATCCCCTTGCCATTCCCCGTTATTTATTTGGAAGAACCTGTTCACATCAGATTTATTTCCCTAAACTGGCAATCAGATTATTAATTACTGGTTGTTTTTGTAGTGGATACCATACAAATAGAAAGAAAAGCAAAGATTATGCTTCAAAGAGCCTGTGTTCTAAAATAATAGCTCATTTCAGCTCCAGAAACAAGGAGAAAAAAGGTAACCAGGGGAGATCAGAGATATCTGTGCCTTGTACCAAGTGACCTGTGTGAGCTGCCTCCTTCACCAGGCACAGCAACACGTACTCCTGAAAAAACCACGGATAATTGCCTACAGCAGAACAAAAGAAATTCGCTCATGAGTAATGAAAGATATTCTTAGATTAGGAAACCCCTTGTGCTAGAGGTGCAATGCCTCTACACACACACTCTTTTCTTTTTTGAGGAGAAAAAATCCAGCATTCCAAAGGTTTAATGCTCCTCATCCATCAAACTGCACCATTTCCAACTACAACTGCTTTGAAGTGAGCGCTGTGTTCTTGTCAGCATCAAAGCCACAAGTGTTGTAGCTGAGATTTGATAAAGATCACTGACACAGTTTGTAAAGTTTCCTGTATTTCTTCTGTTTGATCCCCTTTGTGTCTCTGATTGGGCAGTTGGAAATGAAGTGGATGCAAACCCAGCACATCTATTCCTCGGAACATTAAGGGGTTAACAAGTGCACAGCTCTCAGACAGCACAGAGTGCTATTTAAGTGCTGTCATTACTACAGGCTCCTCTTATTTTAAACCACACTTGTGCTGCACTTGGCATCACCCCTCGACAATTTTCTCTGCTGAGTAAAGAAAAAAAAATCCCCGCTGATTTCTGCCAACGTGTTAACAAAATGTGAATAAAGACAAAGCTCTGCAGCACCACTCTTGGTTCCTCCCGGCCTTTCCAAGCCCTGCTTCCAGCACGATGCCAAGCTGGAATTTGCAAGCTCATTGTCCCACAGGGCCCAAGTCAGATCAGGCTGAAGGAGTGAGATGGAGCATGGAAGCACATCTCCCTCCCCTCCTGTCTCAGCGCTCTGCTCAAAAGCCTCTGTTATTAAACCAATCTGTGATCCTGTCAGACTTCCATAGATCTTCATTTCAAATGAGGCCTGAGCTCTGAGCAGGCACTTTCCAAAGGCAGGAATGAGTTGGAGCAAGAGCTTTCCTGGATCAAAGACCTGTTTCTCTCAATCCAGCTGAGGCTCCTGAGCTGACAGCAATGACTGTGCTGCAGACACAGCACGGACCACCAGGGCAGTGGGGCGGGAGCCACCTGAGGATGTCGCTGTGGAAATGGGGACGTGACCCCAGAGCAGCACCTCGTCCTTCTGAGATCATGACGGAAAGTGCCAAGAGGAACCACAGGTGGGAAGGGTCTCCTCTTTGCTGGGTCGGGTACAACAACTCACAGATGAACCTCAGCCTCTAAGATTTCTAATTTCAACCAACTGAACAGGCTCAGTAAAGGCAACCAAAAATGCAGAGACCGAAAACTAAAATGGCAGCAGAGTACAAAACAATTCCCTGCCTTTTGCAGTGGGTTTGGGTGAGAATAAAAACCAAAGAGGGCTCTGGAGGGGAAGCACAGACAGCACTGAGCTGAGTGAAAGGGGTGCTGAGGCTGAGGTCAATCCATCTGTGCTCTCACAGAGCACCAGTCCCTCCTCAGACAAGTTCCACAGTTGATTCCATCAGTCCCAGAGTCTGGCTTGACATTCATGGCATTTTCTCTCAGTTAGATGAGGGTGAATGAAGAAAGGCAATACACGAGTCCTAACTCCCCAAATCCTGTGCCTCCTCTGCAGCAGAAAAATGACCTTTCAATAATCTCTCTACAGCAGCCTAATGAAAGACCACAAAAACCTGAGTCTATTAAAAGAGAAATCTGCACTATTCCACTGCAGCACCTGATTGGGAAGATAATCCACAAACACAAGTCAGAGCTCATTCAGGTCCTGGAACGTGGTGACCCTGTGGATTCTGAAAGCAAACCACCAGCCAGCACCGGCCCCGTCCCGATGGATCCACCTCATCCTTCTCCCACAGCACCACCTCCAGGATGAAGGGCTGGGAGCTGGGCTGGGTACTGGCGGCAGAGTGGTTTGTATTGATTAACTAATGACTGCAGTGCGTGCAGGGCTGTGTTAATAACTCACTGCTCTGCTCTCAGTTATCAGGGAATTACAGGGGGATACAACTCTGCATCTCAACACATCCCTCCTTCCATGCATCTCCCAGCAAATCAACATGCACATGGATTCTCAGTGCAGAAAGCCCATCCCAAAGCAGCTTTCACCTTCATTTTAGAAGAGTCAGGAGAGTGAAAAGCTGTTCTGCCTGGTCATACTTTATCTCACTTTCCTTTTATTCCTTTTAATGAATATCCCTGTTCCTTTCTCTCTCCCTTTTATCAACAGAAAAGGGTCTTGCTTTGCCAAATCTGCCTGAGAGCAAATGGTGTTGCAGTTAATCTATAAATCAACCACCACCATAAATTCTGCTCATTCTCCATCCAAAACTGCAGAGCTGAAAAACAGATTACATGGGACAGCAGAGGCAGGAAGGAAATCTGGAAGCTGTGAGGAGCTGCCATCATGGCCAAATGGCCTTCCCTGCTTCTTCTTTCTCCCCACTCCACCCAAAAAGCCTCCAAACACCTCTGCTGCCAGGCCTGGAACACGTTTAAGAGCAAGGACACCTCACACACTTCCCATGGAAGATGATGCAGACTTTGGGGATTGAGGGAGGAAAGGCTGCAGAATCTTCTCCTGAATTCCCTAACACCAAGAAACAGGAAAAGTGAAACTCAGAAAAATAAAAATTCTCAGCATGGAGCACCAGCTCCCTCAAGGGCAAATCTCAGCTGTGATTCCAGCTAATGCAGCCTGAGGAATCTCAGGATCTCCAGACTGCAAGGGCTACTGAGATCCCAATAATGCACACCTGCAGTCACATCTGATCCCTGCAGTGACTCCAGCAGCCTGGGCAGTGCCCCCCGAGAGGAGGGAATGGCAGGAGGCAATAACTGATGAAGGGACAGTGCCCTGCCCCCTGCAGCCACACAGTTCCCTACCAAACATTAAAGCAGTGGTGGAATTACGCCGAGCTCATGGAACATCTGGGAGAGCGTTAAAGCAGGGGGACAGAGCAGAACATCACACAGGAGAGGCGGCGAGGGGCCAGCACCCTGCACGGAAAGTGAGGAGAGAAGCTGCAAGAGTTAAGCTCCACGACTGTGTTAGGTCATTTTCCTCCTCCAAGGCAGTTTTCCAGGGATTAACATTTTCTATTCTAAGGGGAGGACAGGACAAGAGTTCAGCTAAGAAAGCTGCAGTGCTCCCCAGGACAAGAGTGAGAAATACAACCAGGGAGATCCTCAGCACTTCAGAGCTGCTGCTGCTTCAGGAGCTGCTTTTAGCCAAGGACAGAGAGGGCTCCTTTGGGAATCCTCTCCCAAGGGAACAACCACATCTTGGTTTAAATCTCCCCCTCACAGGCCTGTTAGGAAAGGTGACGTTTCCCTGCTGACAGCAGCACTACCAGATACAACAAATGTACTAAACTGTAGATGTTATGAGAAAGTCATGGAATCCCAGAATGGTTGGGGTTGGAAGGGAGCTTAAAGTGCATCCAGTGCCACCCCTGCCATGGGCAGGGACACCTCCCACTGGCCCAGGTGGCTCCAAACCCTGTCCAGCCTGGCCTTGGGCACTGCCAGGGATGGAGCAGCCACAAGTCCTCCTATGGATTTGCCTTCCTCTGCTGAAGACTGGACTTACCCCACCCAGGGAGCCTCTCTGGGCACCTGGAAGGAAGAAAGCAGAAATCCTAAAATATTTTAACCAACAAAGGCTTGGGGTAACTCCGTGGACCCTCAGGTTTGTAGTCTGCAGACTTCCACAAGACAGAGTTCCAGAAGTGTTTCTAGAATGTAATTGTATGTGACCAGTGCTTCCAACTAATCATATTATTTTAAAGTTCCTTTGGTAATTTGTCCTTAATTCCACATAAACTGCTGTTCTGGCATAAAGTGTACTTTGTGATATCAAAGTCAAACAGATTAGGCATGATCCACTTCCAGCGAGGGAGTGTTTTGGAGAGGAGATGATATAACTTAAAAGCTAAAGCTGGCTCCCTGTTTTAATTAAAGGGGATTAAACATCCATCATGATAAGGGAAAAGGGACATTTTATAAAAATCAATTACCTTCCTCAGTGTCAGTCTGGTTTAACACCTGCAGTTTCTGAGAGGAGGAGTGTAACATCCCCCCAGCACTCAGAGAAGGTAAATTAAACACTGTTGCTGTACAGCAAGATCAGTCACAAAATATCCAAGAAAAATAACTTCATTACCAATCAGGTGTTACACTGTTGACAAAAAAAAAAAAAAAAAAAAAAAAAAAAAAAGATGTTACACTCCTAAAGTGTATCTGGCAGATTCACAATACTGAGATTCAAAGTTTCCTGCAGCACTTCCCCACCCCAGGAAGCCTCCAGGTAGGGATTGCACATCTTTGTGGAGATACAGGGAAGTGCTGGTGGAGCACCTCAGCGTTTAAAAATATTCTTTTGGAATTGCATCCGCTGCTCAATAAAATGCCATAATAACCATGAAGAATGAGGCCTGGCATGCAGCTTTGTTGCTTCTGTCATTATAAAATCAGTCTCTGCTTGCACCGTTTGACAATATGCTCAATTTTAGATCTCACACAGGAGTGTATGAGGTAATTACACATAATGTGTATAATTGATACCGTAAAAATTCCTACCAGAGAGGTTTAATATGGGGCTGCAGAATGAAATACATTTCCGTTTTTTCAAAAGTTTGAGACTATGAAAAGGTGGCAATTAAATTCCTAATGGGCGAGGGACATTTCTCTGTAATTTGAGAAAAAAGCAAGGAAAAGGCTGGATCTGGCAGCTCCCGCCTGAGGGGCTTCACATGAGGTTACACAACTGCTCCCAGTTCCGGGGGTGCTGCATGGGAAGTGCCCACACCTTCCACGCTTCCTCTTCAACCTGTCAGACTGATTTTCCAGCTGGAAACAACTGCAGTGTGAGCACGGCGTGGAGCAGAGCACGAGCCTGGGAACAGCACATCGGGAGGGATAATCCCCCCTGGAATGAGGCGAGTCCAAGCCAGGGCAGGGTGGGATGGGGGCTGCAGCAGCAGCAGCCCCTGGGGCTGAACACAAACAGTCCTGCTCTCCTCACTACAACACAACAGAACTCAGTAAATAAATGCACTGCAATCTACAGGCACAGATAAATCATTTAATGAGGCTGGGAACAGGAAAATGGCTGTTTTCCATTACCCCTTTGTTCTCCCTCATCACTGGGTGACCTTTCATTGCTCAACGGCTTCACTTGGTGCTGAACAAGTTTTTGAGCTGCATCCCAGTGACCCAATCCTGTGCAGACAGGTCCCAGTGCTGCAGCCTGTCCTGCTCTGCCAGGGCAAAGCACCGGCACAGGGAGGGCTGGCACAGGACTCCTCTGCAGTGACAGAGACACTCATTAATCAAGGACTTGTAAGACCAGGCAGATGCTCGTTAGCTTGTACAGAGAAGCCACTTTCAGCTGGTGAAGCCAGCTTGCAGGGCGTTGGACTGGGGGGGTCTCCAGAGGTCCCTTCCAACCCAAACAATTCTGGGATTTTGTGAAATAAACACAGACTTTTCCTAAAACCCACCTGAATGAGGTCTGGGAGGGAACTGACTCCTTTCCCCTGAGAAGATAGCAGGGCTGGTGGCTCCTCACCCTTCCCACAGCCTGGAGAGAAGCACCCCAAGATAATTTATGGGAGACACAAAGGAAGAGTTACGGTTTTTAACAGGCAATTCTGAAGCAGATACCACCAATATAGAGAGTCCTTGGTTCCACTGAATAAATATCTCTGACAGCCAAACAATAACTCTGCCTCTTATTTTAGAGCTCAACCCCAAACTGGTAGACTTTTTAACTCTCCACACTCCTGCTATTCCCTGAGGTGCTTCCAAGATGATCACTGTCAGAGTCACGGAGTCTATAAAAAGGACGAAGGAAGCTGGGAAATTTCCACAGAGGTGGTGCCAGCAAAACAGAACGAACATTTCAGCCATCCCTGAGTAAAGCCAGGCTGCAGCACTGGAATTCCATCAGTGCAGTCCAAGAGCTCCCCCAGCTGAGCTCTGGGATGGCTGCAGTCACTCCCAGAACGGCTCAGGTACCTGGAAAGTTCCAGATGTGCTCCAAAGGGATTGGGATTTACTCTTTGAAGCCAACGCTTGTTCAGAAGAGCTTGAGAACTCCTTAAGAGGACCTGTCACAGTGCAGAACAAGGAAGGAGTAACTTGGGGAGTGGCAAACTCCTGCCTTATGCTCAAGGGAAGAGCAGGGAGGCCCTGCCGAGCCAGCAGTGGCATCCTGTCACAACCCATCCCGTTCTGTGCCACACACTGTCACCTACCTATAACAACTCCACTGAAAGGGAAAACCTTCTGCTCCAAACGTGGTCTTGTCCTCAAAATCCTCATTTTCCCCCAGGTGGGGCAGCTTTAGAGAACGAGTGACTCTCACAAACACAGGCTGGAGAAAGGATGGAAAAACCCAACCCAAACCTCAGATCAGCTGCTCTCACCCCTCCTGGAGCTGCCCACTCCTGCTGGGACTGTGCTGGTGTCCCTGTGTTCCGTGGGCAAAGGGGATGAGGAGCTTCCTGTGGGCTTTGGCACCATCTGCTGGAGATGGGACCAGGAAAATGGGCTGGAATGAAGGGATTCTGGAGGAAAAACTGACAGGATCCAAACTGAGAGAATCATGGAATATCCTGAGCTGGGAGGGACCCACAGGAATGATCCATTCCAAGCCCTGGCCCTGCACAGACACCCCAAATCCCACCCTGGGCATCCCTGAGAGCGCTGTCCAAATGCTCCTGGAGCTCTGGCAGCCTTGGGGCCGGGCCCATTCCCTGGGGAGCCTGGGCAGTGCCCAGCAGCCTCTGGGGGAAGAACCTTCCCCTGAGAGCAGTCACATCCCAGTCATAACCCAGAAATACATTTCTGGAGTTCAACCTTGTTTAACAGAGGCATCACAAGAGATTCTGCAAAATCCTCGTGCCTTGGACGGCAGCAGAGGATCAGGAATGCTGGGAAACAGATTTCATGACGTGTTGGAAGATTTTTTTAATTCCCATTCATGTTTCACAGATTCAGCCCCTCCTTCCACCCCTTTCCAGGCCTGGAAAAGAGCACTGGAGCCATTCATTCAGAGTCTGCTGGCTCCTGGGGGCTTTTACGTGCCACAGGCACCAACACCCGGAGCCACTCAGAGTCACCAGGGACCCATAGCCCTGAGAGGTAGGAGGATCTCGTCTGCCACGGCCCGGGCACGGTGACAGCAGAGCCTCCCTGTGACATTTCAGCTCTAATTTGCACGCAAATGTCAATATTTATTAGTCACATCAAGATCTTCAGCAAAGCTCCCCTGGGTTGCTGAGCCTCTGCACTTATACTTTGAAATTGCTTAAAAAAAGAAGAATATTGGCTCTTGGTAACTTATTCCAGACTTCCTACGTTCTTCATTTCATCCTTAACTATCAACTGCTTTTGTGAAAAGTTATTTCCAACCAGTCTATGCATCAACAGTGCTGAAAAACGCTTTACCATCAGGCCAAAAAATGACCATGGAAAAGTAACCTTTTAACTTAACTTGTCCCTGGAGCTGTGAACATATTTATGTATTTAAATAATGGAAATCTGAAAGTAACAGATGTTTCCTGCCTAGAGCACAGTGCAAGAACAACAGTGTTTCACTATTACAGTGCCTCTGAAGCATCCACACATTCCCATCCCCATTTGCTCTCCTGTGCATTAGACTGCAAAAATCCCCAAGTGAGGAAATCTGGTTTTAATCGTGATGTCAACAAGTCTCCCTAATCCTCCTGAAAGTCAGGAATTAGGCCTCTGAGCAAGCCAGCATGAAAGAAAGTGAAATTGCTTTTAAATGTAGAGTAGGAGAGGAGAGGAAAAAATGGGAATTGAGAGATTAGGTAAACCTGATGGAATTTGGTAGCTGTGGAAAGGGTATTTTAGGGGTATGCAAGAGCCCTCACTCACCAGGATTTGGGCTCCCCAAAATGCAAGTAGTTGATGCTGTACAGATCCATGTCCTCTGTATGCCAAGCAAAAGTTGTCTTCCACATCCCGAAGTAGAGGTAGGGAGTGTTCACACCCTCTATGATGATGCCACACTCGTGCTCCACCATGTCCAGGAGGGTGTTCAGATTGCCAATGTTCCATTCATCCACGTCCTGGAACCCAACAGAAATGGTTTGTGCTGGGAAATGGCAGAACAACCACAGCCCACAGCTCCCTCTCAGTGCCTTGGAGTGTGGAGATAATGGTGTAACCTGCATTAATTTAACACCTCTCTGCTTCCAGAAAGGTTTATTTAATGTTCCTCTCTGACCACAAGCACGAGGGAGCTCCAGCACTCTGATGAGGCTCTTGCACTGCGCAATACCCCACTATTAATTAACTGTTCTGGTAATGAACACAGCATAAACTCAGGGTAAAACACCCTTCTCTCAGATGCTCTTCCCCTGATCAGAACCACCTCAATGTGGCCAAAGGGGCAGAAGCTTCTACCTCAGCTCAGGTAAAAACAGGGAAACCATCTGGAGAACAGTTGTGCTTGTGCCTGGTTGTGTCCCACCACTGATCACAGCACAGAAAGGATGTGATGCTCCCATCCCAGCACCAAATCCTCTGGATCCCTGTGATGTCCATGGCTCTGAGGACCTCAGATATCTCTGCTTATTCTAATCAATCCCATATTAAACCATACAGATAATAAAGACACTTGTACATTCACACACAATCAGACATCACACCAAAGAAGGCCACTTTCCACTCAAAAGAAAACTACAGAGGAAGAGATTTAAATTATCTGCCGAAAAAGAGTAAGAAGAGAGAAACCTTTATCATTTACAGAATTACTTGAAGCAGAGAATGACATTTCACCAAGGAAAAGCTTAAACAACTTGAATTGTAAAATAATTCAGTGTACAGGTGCATTGTATCCTAATGGAGCTGCCTACAAAGAAAAAATCCAAATGCAAATAATTTAAAATCCAAATGCAAATAATTTATTTATGTTAAGAATCAAAAAATAATTCTGATAAAGCACCACTTCCTTGAAATGCTGCTTTTTTTCTGGCTTTCTAAGGAGCTTCAACAGAAATCTCTATTTTAATCCCTTATAAAAGAAACAAAGCCCAAGCTATAGATAATTTTTTGCCACAGGCTTAATAAGAATTTGTTTAAATCACACTTCTCCTTAATTTTCTACTAAAAGTCAGCTTTTCACAGCTTCCACTGACATCCTGAATCTCAGGGGAAGTTCAGTCCCAGTTTTGTAATGAGGAGAAAAAAACAAAGGTATTGGGGTTTTTTCTAGGGTGGCTACGTCAATGAAACTCTGAATTACTGCTCCTTAATGAGAGCAGTGCAACAAAGAGTCCATGTCTAAAATAAACAAAGGAGAAGCATTGCACTTACTGCATCATACAGGGAGCCACTGATATCAGCCCCATAAATGGGAGACACAAATGTGAGATTCTTCCAGTACTTGCGCTCCAGGTCTTCAAAATCCTGGTGGCGAGGGGTGCAGTACCTGCCAGGAACACAGGGATGTGAGGAGTCCTGAGAACACCCAGCACACACCACCACTGACAGCAGCAGGGGTGTCAGAGCAGGCCCCCCCAGGAGGTGCTGAGAGTGAATTTCATCTTTAATTCATAGAATTTGCTGCCTTTTCCACCTCTCCACAAACCCTCTCGGGGCAGGCTGACTGACAGGACGTGCAGCACCACATCTCCATCCCACAGAAACGTGAGGTGATGTTATCCCACAGGGAGCTGAGGGCAGCTGGAGTTCTCAGGTGCCAGAAAAACTCCAAAGCTGATTATGGAGTGGTTTGGGTTGGAAGGGACCTCAAAGTTCACCCAGTCCCACCCCCTGCCACAGGCAGGGACACCTTTTAAATATCCCATTTAAGTCCACCCTCCTTCAGCTTAAAGCCATGACTGCATAATCTCAGTACTGATTAAAACCCAGGGAACTCCGGAAAACTCCCGACTCTGGAAACAGGATGCAACTGCAGTTGGCACATCCCAGCTGGCTGAAGTGCTCTGCAGAGTCCCCAGTATCAGCCCAAGCACTCCAAGGCATTTGTATTTCTACCCCAGCCATGGAACACCTTTTCCAGAACAGCCAAGAGATCCTTTTTTGGTCCCAAGCCATTCTTTTCAGGAAGATTCTCAGCCAAATACTTGAACAACCTTTCTACACCAACTCCCAGAAAAAGATCCGAGATACACCAAAACCCACCAAGTTACAAACTTGCTTGAGACTCAAGAAAAAGCAGTTTCCCCCAAAATGCTTCACATTTAACATGGCTATGTTTCCTTGTCAGCTCGTTTCCAGAAAGAAAAGCTTCCCGTGAACTGCCCCATGCCCAGTTTGAAGCACAGCCCTCCCACCCACGCACTTCTCGCTGTTGGCCAGGCGCCGGTACTCGCCCACGGTCATGGGCTTCTTCTGGATGTTGTACTGGGTGAAGAGCCCCGACTGCCCCGTGACCACCTGCTGGATGGGGGCTGGGATCACCATGTCATCGATGTCATCGTACGTCCGCCGGGGCTTCCACTCCTTGGGGGGAATCACCTGGGATTGCGGGGGAGAACAACAAACACGGCACTTGTTACAGAAACTGCAGGCCGAGCTGTGGATTTTGGTGGGCAGGGCTCCTCCAGGGCAGGATGGGCTCAACCTCCCTTACAGGGCTCTGAACTGCAGCTGCAAGAGAGACACAAAACTGACCTGGAATGCTCAGATTAATCCTACAAGTAAAGCAATTTCTTTACAACATCTGGAAGTCAGCAACAAGCTTTATTAAAATAATCTCCCTAGCAGAGTCCTGGAAGGTAATTGCTTGTACACTTGAGTGGACAAGGAAACATTCCACAGAGAGCTCTTCATCAATAGCCAGCTCTCTTTAGAGCAGCAATAAACCCAGTAATTGACCTATGTTTTAGAAGAAATAAGAATTATTTCATGCCTAACAGCTTTATTTCTCCGCTGTGCTTTATTAAGTCCAGCTAAATATCACTCCTAACAACTCCCTGTCAGAACAAATGATCTCATCAGCCTGTGGTGACATGGCCACAGAAATACCCCTTCTAATCACTTAGTCCTGGATTTTTCCAAGCAGTTCTATGTCAGGTACTGGAATTTAGAAGCTTCACACGAAAAGTTCTCATAACCAGAGGGTGCTGGGCACTGCCCAGGCTCCCCAGGGAATGGTCCTGGCCCCAAGGCTGCCAGAGCTCCAGGAGCCTTTGGACACCATTCTGGGACAGGGTGGGGTTGTTGGGGTGTCTGTGCAGGGCCAGGAGCTGGACTGGATGATCCTGTGGGTCCCTCCCAACTCAGAACATTCCATGGCCCTACAAAAGCCCTGTAACTCCTCTCTTTTCCTCTCTCCACAACCAAAACAGAGATTCCAGGTACCATTCTCCTTGTGCTCAACTCCACGAATCCAAACGGCTCCCGAGTGGCAGGATCTGCACCCCTGGAGAGGGCAGCTCCCCCTCCCTGAGCAGACTCCTCACCTTGGCCAGCCCTGCCCGGTGAGCTCCCTGGGACTCCATGTAGGCGATGAACTTGCCGAAGTCGCGGAACTCCTCCAGCGTGGGCCGGAAGGTCATGATCTTGCAGCCAGGGTTCTGCGGGCTCGGGTTTTCCGACCCCATAGTTCCAGTCCGGTGGCTGGAGAGGGGAAACAGAGGGACAAAGGAGGAAAAGGGGCAGAAAAAGACACTGGTTAAAACCTTTGGTCTTTAACTCCCAACTTTAATGAGTTCCACAGAAAGCCTGGAGAGATTTTTCATTTTCTCCCTCTACTCCCACAAGGAGGGATTTGTAAGAACCACCCTCTAACATGGATATGAGGAGCTTCTGACCAAAAATCCACTTAGTCAGGAACTCCCGATACCAGGATCACCCGAGAGCTCAGAGGGGGGCCAAATAGAGACCATGGGCTTAACATCTTCCCCCAGTCCAGCACAGAAAGCGGTGCCTCATCAGGATGGTGTCCCAAAAATAACAACTTCTCACCACCTTCAGCACTGTCAGCGTGCAGAACTTGCCACCCTGCAAATAAGATGCGCGACTCCAAAACATCCAAAACAAACTCTCAAACAACTCGGGATGAAATCACAATCTTTTAAATGGCCTTCTTTAAGGTTATGCTGGAAATCTGTAAGGGAAATAAAATGTTTCAGTGGCATTTCAGTTGCAAATATCGCCACGAGGGCGTCCTCCGCGCCGGAGCAGCGGCTCCCGCACCCCGAGCGCTCACGAGATGGCAGTGCTGGGCTGCGGGAGGATGAAAGCGACGCTGGGAAACGCGTCCAGCGTGGCTTTTAAATCCGAGCAAAGCAATTGAGCATTTAAACCGATTTCAAACTAGCCAAGCAGTATTCCAGATGCTCCTAGAAGTACTCGTAGCGCTAGGAAAACACAAAATAAAACAGGGAGCGCTCCCAGATCTGTGTTTGAATGGGTGAGTGTGGCACAGAACTCGCTCCAGAGACAGCAAGTGCTCCCAGCTTCTGGAATTAAAACCAGCATTGCACACTAATGTGGACAGATTCCACACTCAGGGCACCAAGGCTTAGTTTTAACTGGGTAAAACTTTTCATTTCAAAGTCACATGAACAGTTTTGAGTGAAATCTTAGAAACCAGAAAACATTAGAATTTTACAGAGTAACTTCTATGTAAATTTGTTTCAAAACAAGGATCTGCAAGTCTTAAGCCCTTCCCCAAGGCTTCCATAAAGGAATTTTATGCATAAAATCACAGTCAGAAAAGCCCTTCTCAAGACAGGAGCCAGAGATGCAGAGCCCAGTCCAGAATAAAATCAAATTAGGAATCCCAGTATTGCAGGAAATCCCAAAGCAAAACCAATTGGGGGAGAAAAATACCATTTCACTCCCTTCACCCCAACAGGTATTTCCAATTCCCAACAGAAATTGTTGCTGTTTGGAAGCAAAAGGGCCCTTTAACCAACCCCTCCATCTTCAGGGTGGCCCTGCCCAAGGAGATTCCCAACCTTGCCAAACAAGGAACAAAAATTGCCTTTTAAGAACAAAAATTACTGTTTCAGGGTCAGCACTTCAGGAGAAACAGCAGATTGATCCATGCCCATGGGAGCGATTTCCTACACTACTGTTTTGCAGGAATACAAAAAGGAAACAGCATCTCCAACCCCTGGGATGAACCACGGGAGCTGGGGACCCATCTGCCAGAGGTTTCCAAAGACAAATGTGGATCCCCAGGAAAAAGGAGCTGAGCAGGGAGAAAAGGTGGCTGTGTGGAGAAGTGGGACATGGAGAGAAGCCATCCCCAAAGCCCTGCTCCAACACAATCTTCCCGGGAATACTTGAGCTATTTTTAAGCAGGGTCTGGAAATGCCATGGGAGCCGAGGGGAGCGGGAAGCCCCACCAGGCTCCTCGGGAGGAGCTGGCTCAGGAAAGGCGCCTGAATTCCGTCCTGAGGAGGAGCTGTGCCAGCACCATCTGCTCCAGAGAGGCCTTCCCAGGATTTGCAGCTTTGCCCACAACCAGGGGGAAAAACAAACAGTCAAAGCCAGGCTTTATCCCATCTTTTCCTCAAGATTATCTCACAGAATTCCAATTTTTAGTCAATAAACTCGAAGCAAAGAGTTCAAAATACATGCTCCAGTAAGAAAGGGAGATCAAAAACTACTTCATGCAAAGCTTAATCAATTAATTAAAGGGTAAAACTACTTCCTGCAAAGCTTAATTAATTAATTAAAAGGTCTACTGCCTCAATACAAGCAGCATCACCTGGCACTCTGGAATTCTGTAGTGCAGAGACAGCAAAGCACAAGATCTTTCCATGTTCAAGCCCATCTAAAGAACATTTCAACACCTACCCTAGATAATGTACATTTAGCTAATCAAACTAATTAAGCTATTACAATAAAATGGCCATGGAGCTCATGGAAGGGAGAATCAGTTCCATGACCTCAGTGAGACACAGGAGCTTCCCCCACCGGCCCCAGGAGCTGGAAACACCCAGGACACAGGGAAAGCTTGGGGAGAAGAGAATTTCTTTCCCAAGTGCTTCCCACGTGGCAGCACTGATGTGTTTTGGAAAAGCAGTGCCAGGATTCAGTGTCACCTCCACCCCAGCTCCTGGGATCACACGGGACACGAGGCCAAGGCAGCGGGACAAGCCCAGGGCTGCGGCTGCAGCTTCACGTGGGATTTTCAGGAGATGGCCTCAATTAAACAGTGCCCTAATGAGCTCTCAGCATCACGGAGAGATTCCACAGCAGAATCCGACTATTCTGAGAACACTGAGAGCCCCTTTCAGCCCCAGCAGTGCTGCGGGTGAGGGCGAGACGGGAACAAACCCTTCTCTCAATACTGAAAAGGAGGATTCTGCAGTCAGAGCCCCCATTAGCTCCTGAAAAGAAGAGTGAAGGTATTTTTCTCAGCTGGATACATTCTGTTTCTTTGTAAGAGAGTAACAACCTGAAATATTATGAAAACCTTCTAATTTTCAACCATTGTGAGGAAGCACTAAAACTTGTCTCCAGAGGCATGATCTCGGTGCACACAAAGAACTGAGTTTTAATTTCAATGACTTTTACATGAGACTTTTCCCTTCCAAAACTGATGTGAACCAAGACACTTTTGCAACTGAAATCCTGCACCTGTTGGCTGAAACCTTTGTACAGCAGAGAAAAAGTCCAAGACACCCAGCTGAGATCAATGACTCGAGCTTGCTAAAGGACTTACAGGACTGGGAATCCTTCTTCCAGGAAAAGGCTTGGGACTTCCAAGCAGTTCCCTGCTGCTGCCCCACTATTGATGTCGGCAGAGCGGATAATGCCAGCTCATTCTCCTGCACTTGTCAGCCAGGGGTGACTTTGACTAAAATAGTGCCTGTCAGTGGAAGCTAACGTGGCTTTAGGCAGCAGCACTGGGGCCCAGTCCTGCCCCACTCCCAGGGCAGCGAGCAGCAAACTGGTGCTGCTGGTTGGCTGCGAATGCCCCGTCATCGATCCGGGCTGGAGCAGCGACACACGGCAGCACTGAGGGCACAGCGCGCGCTTTGTTCACACAGCAACATCAGAAAACCATCTCTGATCCTGCTAAACAAAGTTAATTCTCAATTTCTCCACAGACCAGAACACAAGTTCCTGCAGAGCCCTCTGAAGGAGGCACCAGGTCTCAGGGTAAAGCTGTACCCTGGTGATGAAGAAGACCCTGCTACCCTGCGCATGACACCACCAACGTGGAACAAACCCACTCCTGAACCAACAACACCCCACAGGATTTCCCTTGGGCTGTGCTGGAAAGGGCCACAAAGACTCATGGAAATACTCTCCCAGCCCTGCAAGCTGCTGCCAGCTCTGGGCACCCCGGTGAGGCTGCACGGGAGTGGGCACGGACTGGCACGGGTACCACACCCTGCTGAGGGGAGCAGAACCCCGAAATTCCACGGGATAAACAAAGCTCCGGCCACAGCGGGAAGCAGGAGGAAATCTCCCAGCAGCACAGACTTGGATGGGGACTGAGCTCCCACCCGTGGCCGTTTGTTCCTCTGCTGTGCCCAGGGATCGCCTGTGGTGCCACGGAACAACGAGACCTGGGACGGCTCCGGCTGCAGGGCTGGGCTGGAGGGGCAGGACTTGCAGGGAGATGGGGCAGAGCCACCAGCCCAGACACAGCCTCCAAGTGTCAGACATCCGAGGCACAAAATCAAACCAACAAAACGCAGGTTTTAAGTGTGCCTGGATTAACTTCTCCTGCCTCACTTAGTATTTGAGGCATTTCCCCAACAATAATGAGAACCCTGCTCATGAAAAACTCCTTTAAACTTTCTCTTAACTCATTATTTAACTGCTAAATCCTGCACACAAATATTAATGGAAACCTCATGTGTTTATCTGAAATGGCATTTTCTGATGAATTAGGCTGGAACACAGAGGGCAGATCCTTCTATTTCCATCTACTTCCTTTCTCACTAAGCCAACAAATTACTCTGATTTCCATCAATTCTCACGGACCAGGCTCTGTCCAAAGCTTCTTAGCAGAATCAAAGACAAACTTCTGCAAGACATCAGGTCTGTGTATAAGATAGACTACTAAAAGCTATAATATTCATATGTATATTAAAACTATCATGGTTATGTGGTGTAAGGATAACTGAGACAACTTTCCTTCCTTCCCCTCTATTCCCAAGAATCAAATTCCAGCATTTAGACAAACAAAGTGTAAACGTTCAAGTTTGAAGTTTGGTGTTGTTCAGCCCAGTTTTAAACAACTGTACAATTACAGCAAGGATTTAAACTTAACACCGTTTCCCCCCAACTATTTATATATTCAATTCATATCATTTTTAACATTCAAATTGCTTTGATTTCTGCATAGCCTCCATAAAGGCTAAATAAACATAACAGAGGAAATACTTGGGAAAGAGGAACAGAGACAACATTCCCATCCTGCACAGGGATGAAGATCTACAGTGCTTGGGATTTGATAAATTGAGAGTTATTTTCTATTAAATTTTACACTCCACAAGGCTCCTCCGCAATTCCAGATCCTCCTGTACTTGAAATCAAGCAGCATATGTAGCTCATTAAAGGAAAATAAAATTTTCCCTCAAAACACCCTCTTTGCTGTAGAAGTGCACAGTTACACATTTCTCTAACAGCAAAATTATTTAGTCACAAACGGTATTTAAAAGCAAAAAAAAAAGGTGGTTACATTTAAGAGCAATAAATCTGGATGACTTTAAAACAGTTTATTATTGCCTGAGGCAAGGTAGTTAGCATGTAATGGTTATTTCTGACTAAATCCAGATCAGAACCTCAAAAACTCAGAAGTTTTACTGAACAGGCAAGATAAACTCACCCTAAAACCACACAGATCAGTTCACAAACCACTGCTGGGGCCCAGTCTCACCCAGGACTGCAGGAACCTCAGTTTGCTGCATGGCACGAGTTATCTCTGCTGCATTTTATTATCTTCACTGGATTTACTGCAAGGCTTTAGGAGTATTTCAGAAACAACTTCAGAAATAAGCATTTAAAAAGGCACCTCATGCGGACTGAGCCCGTTGAATCTGAACAAGAATTCCAAGTTTTAACCCGTGGCACCTCAATCCAAGGCAGCAGCACTGCAAATGTTAAAATAAAGCAGCCCATAGTCTCTTATTCTTAGGGGAAAGAACATCAGAAAGCTTGCAAAGCAAACAGGAACCTCGACTACTGCAGTGCTTTGCCCAAAAGGTAATTCCTGCATCAGATTAATACCTTAATAAGGACTAATTCCCAGTTTTCCTTCCATAACCCTGCCAGAACGACAAGCCTGGAGTTCTCAGTAACTTGCCCAACTTCTCTAAGCTCCTTTAGATTTTTATAACAAAACATTTCAACAAATTGGGTTGTCTGAGGCGTTTTTGACTATCCTGCCAATATAAAACGAAGCCCTTGGCTGCTTTTGTGCCCGAGGTGCTGCCCGGGCTGGGTGTGACACACTGACCCACATTCCAGCTCCCGGCACATCCAGCGCCAGGGAATCGCCGCCGAGCAGCGGCAGCGGCGGCTCGGGGAGCCCGGCACGGCTCCCGCAGCTCCCGAGGAACCTCAGCGCCTGCCCCGCACAGGGCGGGGAACCCCCCGGCTTCTCCCAGCTCACACCCATTTCACACCTTTTAGCCCAAACTGCAACTCAAGGAGTGACAATTTAAAACCGAAATCGAGCCCAAACCTTCAAGGTGAAATGAGACAATTTGAATCTCTCTGAGCTCAGTTTTATCCAGGTCTCTCCGGAAGCTGCAGCTCCAAACCTGACACACCCCTCCCAGGCAAAGCTGTGCTGCTTGTTCTGCCAACAGAACTGAGATCAAATATGGGAAACTTCATAAAAACTTCTTATCTGCACCAAAAAACTCACCAAACGCCTCCCCGTTGCCCTGGGGGTGTATCCAAAATCGTGAAGGAATAGCAGAAAATCTCAGAAATCACTTAACCCCCCCCCACCAACTTCCAACATGCATTTCTTGGGCCATATTCAAATGCAGGATTTCTAACAGATTTAGGGAACAAAAGGGCAATCCTACATTCTTCAAGAATCCGGGAATTGTGGCTTGTTCGTGAGCCTTATGAAGCAGCAAAGAAATATAAAAATAATGAAGCTTCAGGTCACTGCTGCCATGAGTGAGGCACACACAGACCAAGGAAGGGCAGAATATAAATGTGTTCTCCTGTGTAATCCAGTAAGAATATGATTGAGGAACTCTGTCATTCATAAAGGAGAATTATTTACTCCATGAAAATATAAATGAAAATAAGTACCTTAATTAAGCCACGGTAGCAAATGACTCTATCCCTAAGCTGTGACAAGACAGAACAAATTTGGTCCAAAACAAAGGTTAAAAAGAGGAAATCTTATTAAGCAGTGATCAGTTTAGTGGAGAACACTGAAAATGGAAAAACGCTTTTCTCATCCAGTGATAAGACATTAATATCCCCCAACCTGTGTGAAATGAGAGGATTTCTGCCAACATTTTGCAGGACTCCAGGATTTCAGTTGCTACTGCAAACGGACAAACCCTCTTGAATTCTTTACCAGATGACAAATAATTATTTCCAGCAGCGCCTTGTGCAGCCCCGGAGGATCCCAGTGGCATCCAAATCCATTAAGCAAATCCCTCACTTGTGGTGACATATTTAGCTGTCATCCATCTTTGCTATTAACAGATGCTCCAGTGAAGGAACGCGGAGCAGCACAGGCACTGCAAACCCTTCCCCAGCACACCCTGAACCCTGAAGTGAGTCAGGAAGGGGGGGAAACCACCAGTCCCGAGTCCTCCTGTACTGCCCAGAATTAATTAAGGAACACCAAGTTTCTCCTGACTGCCAAGAGCTTTCCCTCCCCGCTGCCTGGGTGGCTCAGCCTGCAGCTCACAGTGATTATTTCTGCTCTCAGGTGAATTCCCTGCTCTCAAAAATGAGATTTAAACTCGCAAGGTGAATCAGAGCCTCCTGATGCTGACATTGTTTGCTGTAGTGCAGCTGGACATCCCAGGAGGAAATAAAACAACTCTGCATAAATGTAAAATCCCCACAGTGCCTTTCCAGCAGGGCTGGCCAAACTGGTTTTCCCAACTTGAATCAAATTTCTTGTGACCTTTTATATGGAAATAGCTCAAAGTTTTCAGGAGCTGCCTGTATTTTGGGTGATCTAAAACACCTACAGAGCTGGGAACTCTCACTTTATCTGTTAAATCTTTCTCTGGTGAATGACACGAGTTGAGGTGAGAACTGTTTCCAGTGAGAGCATCACTGTGCCCACAGCTCAGGTTAACAGGTGAGTACCTCCCATGGACCAGTAACCAGGATTATCTAAAGGAAATGGGTGGGATTCCCCCTGAAAGTGCATTTTGCTGTTGACTTCCCATCAAAAGCTGGTGAAACCCCTCATGTGTGTAAGGTTTTACCTATAAAAGCCCATGTTCACCCTAAAGCCAAACTTGGAAAGTCAGACCTGTGTACTTTGGGTCTTTACCAAAGTGTTCTGACTTACTGACAAATCTGACTCCTTTTATATATTTTATATATGTATAAAAATATTTTTATGTCCTTTTGTATATATATTATATATTTTATACATAATTTTTATATATAGGACCATATATATTCTGGTCCCACTGGACCAGTTAAGGGAATTATCTCTTTCCAATCAGCATAAAAAGGAGAAAGAACAATCCCCCATGGAGTGTTAGACAGAATTTTCCTGTCAAAAGATGCTCCAGTGAGTGTTTCATCCATGAACATTAGCTCTGGAACAAGGAATCACTTTACATCCACCTACATCTCCTTTGCATGGGAGGAACTCCTGTCTCCAATGAGACAGGAACAGCCCTGGTTTCCTTTAGGATTCCTTTTGGCACTGCAGGAGTAGGTCAACCTGCCCCAACTTCCTTCTCTTGTTACAGGGAAACCCAAGAATTGGGAACTTGCTGTCACAGAGCAGTTACTGGGTCCTCCAACAGTTACTTGATGTAATTGCTGAAGTGTAACTGTAAGTTTGCGATTCTAGGCTTAAGGTTTCCCCGAGTCTGTGAATTTCAATGAAACAGGAAAAGGAAACAGATGAGAAAAAACCGAAAGTTCCCAGGAAAGAAGCAATGTTGTGGGTGAAATGCTATTAGGTTTCAGACGGACAGAGCTCCTTAAAATTAACTATTTTTGGTTAAAGGAAACTTAATTTTGGGAGGGTCAAGCTTGATATAACACAGATTTACACTGGCCCAGCACACACGAGTTACAGAGCAAAAAACCAGTGTCCCAGGCCAGAAGAGCAGCACAGCCCCTGCAAGTGCCCAGCAGGGCCCAGTCCCTGCAGCAGCTTTATTAAAATACAGAAGGAGCACACGTAAAGCTGAACCTCATCAGTGACTTTCATTCTTCAATACCAAGGTGTCCAAAGCAGCCTTTCTGCAACAGCCCTGGCTCCTAAGCAGCTTCAAAACCAAGAACTCCAGGAAAGCCAAGAACCACCTTTGGATGAATCACAGAATGTCCTGAGCTGGGAGGGACCCACAGGGATCATCCAGCCCAGCCCCTGGCCCTGCACAGACACCCCAAATCCCACCCTGGGCATCCCTGGCAGCGCTGTCCAAACGCTCCTGCAGCTCTGGCAGCCTCGGGGCCGGGACCATTCCCTGGGGAGCCTGGGCAGTGCCCAGCACCCTCTGGGGAAGAACCTTTCCCTGAGATCCATCCCAACCCCCTGATACAGCTCCAGCTGTTCCCTTGGTCCTGTCCCTGCTCCCAGAGCAGAGCTCAGCATCTGCCCCTCTGCAGACCCTCAGGAAGGGTTTCTGAAGAGTTCCCCTTCCACCACATCCCACATCCCATCCATCTTCTATCTGTTTCTGCAAACAAGAGCAGCTGGAACCCGGGGAAGTCACCAAAGCGTGACCGGACACACAAATTCTGCAGCTCTCGAGTGTTTCGGGGCTGGGCACCCCCGTTCCCCCTGCCCGGGGACACGGGAGGGGCTGCGCCGGGGGGTCCCGCTCAGGCCAATAATACCACACACATGTACAAGTAATACAGGAATTTCAAGAAAGAAAAACAGAAGAAAAGAGCTTCGGTTTGGCCTCAGACTTTGACAGTCTCCGGAGGAGGAAAATAGAGATAAAAGAGCCAAACCCCACGCCGGTGTCACGTTCCTGCCCCTGGTTTTCCCAGCACGGAGCGTCCGTACCGAATCACGGACCCAGCGGCAGCTTTTGCTCGCCCCCAACCCACGGCCCCGAGCCGAACCCCCGGAATCGCCATTTATCCACGTTTATGGCCCAAATCCCCGCGATGGCGGTGAATCACCGCCGGCAGCCCCGGGGTGCGGAGAGCCCCGGGCCGCCCCTCGCACCGCACAGCCCGAGCGGGCCCGGGGACTCGGGGGGTCCCACCCACACAAAGCGCGGCGGCGCCGGGGGTGCCGGGCCCGTCCCGAGCCCGGCCTGCGGAGGAGGCCGCGCAGAGGCTGCGGCCGGCGGGGCCAGAAGGGAGCGGCAGCGCCGGGGCCGAGCCGGGGAGCGGCGGGGAAGGGGCTCGGGCCGGGAGGGGCGGCGGGAGCGGGCCGGGCGGCCCGCGGGGGGCGCGGTGCGGAGCTGCGGGGCGCGGGGGCGGCGCGGGGGCCGCTCGGGGCCGGGCCGGGGGCGGCGGGGCCGGGCCGGGGGCGCGGGGGCGGCGGGGGCGCGGGGCCGGCCGTACCTGCGCGCGGGGCCCTCGGCGGCGCGGGGGGCGCAGCGAAGGGGGGGCGCCCAGGCGAGCGCAGCGCCCCGCGGCCACCACCTGCGCCCGCCTCCCCGCCGCGCCCATTGGCCGCGCGCGGCAACGCCCTCGCGTCCATTGGCCGCGCTAGCGGTGACGGACGGCGGGTCCAGCCAATGGTGAAGCCGCTCGCCGAACAACAAGGCGAGCGCGGGCGCCGATTGGCCGGCGGCGCCGAGCGGCGGCCCGCCCACCGACGGGCGGGGCAGCAGGGAGCGCTCCCGTCGCTCAGGCGCTTTCCGCCAATCGCACGGGGTCATTGGCTACCGGCGGCCCGCCCCCAGCGGCCATTGGGCGAGGCGGGAACCGGGCGAGCGCTGATTGGCGGCGCGCGGTGCCCGTCGGGCGCGGGGCGGGGCGGTGAGGACGTGAGGAGCCGCACAGCGCGGGGCGGGGGCGCTGCGGCCGCGCTGCGCCAATGGGGGGCGCGGGGAGCGCGCGCGCCCCCGCGCGGCCGGGCGGGGCACGGCAATGACCGGGGGGACAGCGGGACCGGGGGGACGGCAATGACCGGGGGCACGGCAATGACCGGGGGGACAGCGGGACCGGGGGCACGGCAATGACCGGGGGGACGGCAATGACCGGGGGGACAGCGGGACCGGGGGCACGGCAATGACCGGGGGGACAGAGGGACCGGAGGCACGGCAATGACCGGGGGGACGGAAATGACCGGAGGGACAGAGGGACCGGGGGGACAGAGGGACCGGGGGCACGGCAATGACCGGGGGGACGGCAATGACCGGGGGGACAGCGGGACTGGGGGGACGGCAATGACCGGGGGGACAGAGGGACCGGGGGCACGGCAATGACCGGGGGGACGGCAATGACCGGGGGGACAGCGGGACCGGGGGGACGGCAATGACCGGGGGGACGGAAATGACCGGGGGGACAGAGGGACCGGGGGGACAGAGGGACCGGGGGCACGGCAATGACCGGGGGGACGGCAATGACCGGGGGGACAGCGGGACCGGGGGGACGGCAATGACCGGGGGGACAGAGGGACCGGGGGCACGGCAATGACCGGGGGGACGGCAATGACCGGGGGGACAGCGGGACCGGGGGCACGGCAATGACCGGGGGGACAGAGGGACCGGGGGGACGGCAATGACCGGGGGGACAGCGGGACCGGGGGCACGGCAATGACCGGGGGGACAGAGGGACCGGGGGGACGGCAATGACCGGGGGGACAGCGGGACCGGGGGCACGGCAATGACCGGGGGGACAGAGGGACCGGGGGGACGGCAATGACCGGGGGGACAGAGGGACCGGGGGGACGGAAATGACCGGGGGGACAGAGGGACCGGGGGGACGGCAATGACCGGGGGGACAGAGGGACCGGGGGGACAGAGGGACCGGGGGCACGGCAATGACCGGGGGGGACAGCGGGACCGGGGGCACGGCAATGACCGGGGGGACAGAGGGACCGGGGGGACGGCAATGACCGGGGGCACGGCAATGACCGGGGGGACAGCGGGACCGGGGGCACGGCAATGACCGGGGGGACAGCGGGACCGGGGGCACGGCAATGACCGGGGGGACGGCAATGACCGGGGGGACAGCGGGACCGGGGGCACGGCAATGACCGGGGGGACAGAGGGACCGGAGGCACGGCAATGACCGGGGGGACGGAAATGACCGGGGGGACAGAGGGACCGGGGGGACAGAGGGACCGGGGGGACAGAGGGACCGGGGGCACGGCAATGACCGGGGGGACGGCAATGACCGGGGGGACAGCGGGACCGGGGGCACGGCAATGACCGGGGGGACGGCAATGACCGGGGGGACAGCGGGACCGGGGGCACGGCAATGACCGGGGGGCACGGCAATGACCGGGGGGACGGCAATGACCGGGGGGACAGAGGGACCGGGGGCACGGCAATGACCGGGGGGACGGCAATGACCCGGAGGGCAGCGGGGCCGGCGGGGCACGGCAATGACCGGAGGATCAGCGGGGCCGGGGGACGGCAATGACCGGGGGGACAGCGGGACCGGGGGCACGGCAATGACCGGGGGGCACGGCAATGACCGGGGGGACAGCGGGACCGGGGGCACGGCAATGACCGGGGGGACGGCAATGACCGGGGGATCAGCGGGGCCGGGGGCACGGCAATGACCGGGGGGCACGGCAATGACCGCGGCAGAGCTACGAGCCCGGGCCGGAGAAGGGGACGGGGCCGTGGGAGGCGCTGCCCGGGGACGCCGGGAGCCGGCCCTCGGTGCTCGGGGCTGGGGACACGCTGGGGACCGGGCACAGCTCGGGCGATGCCCGCCCCAGCACCGGCTCCAGGTGCTTCCAGCCTGGCTGCGGTTCCACCGTGCGAGCCCGCCGGGACCCGGAGCTATCGGGGCATTTGTCAACTCGCACTCGATTCCGCCCTCAGACCGTGGATTCTGCGCGCTGCCGAAACAGAAGCGGCTCCTAGGTTAGTTTCTTGCTACTGTCATTCCCTTCCCCAGTCTTTACCCAGGACACTTTGTTACCATTCCCACCTCGGACATTTACAACAGAAATGTTCCGGCAGCGAGGGGGAAGTGAAACATCACCCAGCAAATCATCTCCAGCGTGAAACACAATTCCTTTGTATCCACAGCCGAACCCGCTCACTTTGTAGCACAGGAATTTTAGGCTTTATAATTTGGGACAGATAATTTTGGCAGATCTCACCAGAAAGTGTCTAATTTCCAGAGGAATTCTAATTGTTGCTTTAAAAAGCCACTAACAGAACTGCACATTGGCACCTATGGAGGAAACAAAGGTTGTTTTTCAAGTTCCAAATAACAACTAAGTCAGTAAACGAAGGAAGTCGCTGCAGTTATTTCAGTTTAAATGCAAAAACACTTCTTCACTTTGAGTCACTCACCCCCAATTCTCCCCATTGCAATACAGAATAAAAAGTGGAAGGACATTTTCAATGAAATCTGAGTATCTGAAAGTGTTTAATGTTAACCCCGACCTTAAAATAAACTTATTTTAAAAAGGGCAGATGGTGCTACTGCCACTTAATTTCACAGCTTTTGTTTTTACCACCTTAATGTTACTTTATTTCCTTCATCTGCATTTGTTCAACCTCAGTGGTTGAATTCATTCCTCTGGTTCGTGGAGATGCTCACGCTTGTTCCTGTAACACCTCAAATACAATACAGGACTTGGCACTCGCAATAATTTTGGGGTTTATTCATTAAATGTACAAACAATTCCAACTGCCAGTTGATATTTGGATTTTAGAGCAGTGGAAATCTAATGGAAGTTAAATGAAAAGCTTAGGGCAGCTTTAGTTTTTAAGCTGAACATTACATATGCCCTCACTAGTGCCTAGTAGCAATTATGTCAAAGAATATCAAATGAGTATTTTCCAAATTTGCAGTGAAAAATCATAATGAAAATCACAGCCCTTAGAAAAATAAAAGGCTTGGCTTAATGGGACATAAATTCAAATTCCTGCAGAAGGAACTGGGTTTGGAAACCCACTTTGGATCAAAAGAATTGAAGGAGAACAGTTGACAACTAATTTGAAAAGATATTTATTTTGAGAACATCAATTTGCACATTATACAAAAAATTGACAAATTCATCAAAAAAATCCTATAAAATGTCACGGGGTTTTTTCCCTAACATATTAACATAATCACTTTCCAAGGGGTAAGAGTTGAGGAAACCAAAAAGAGGCACATTTGTTCCAGTCTGTCTGCAGTCAAGTGTGATTAAAAACGTCTCTGTCTTGCTGAGGTATCAAACTGCAAACTTTGGTAATGTCAGAAAGAGACCACGGGAGCCTTCTCAGAGGCATGGCCAATACAAAATGGTTCATAAAAAAGCCAGAATTGATTATATTTCATTTCCAGGTAGAAATGCAGTGAAACAAAGAAAAAAAACCTCCCTAATACACCTATCACTAGGAAACCTGATCCTCTGCAAATCCCCACTAATCACACACAGCTACAGTGATCCACGTTCCCAAAGAATCCGGCTGGCAAGTCACAACAATTCAGTGCTTATGAAAAAAAAAGATACTGATCGTGATTCAGAGCCCAGTCTTCCAGCAAAGGACAAAAGGCACTTAAGAATGGCTTTAGGAGATTCCACAACGGCATTTCGGGACAGGGGACAGCGCCTGGCTGAACAAATCCTTCCCTAAGAGAAGCCCAGTGAGGTAGTACTTCATATTGCTCCAACCACTTGGCTCTAAGCAAGCAGCCTTCTGGTTTTGAGATATAAAATTAGCAGGAAATGGCTTTTTGTCAAATGTATAAAACCCAGTTCTTACAAAAAATAGCAAAAACCCACTTGTGATACAAAGCCAGGAACCATCTTGTACAAATGGAGTATCAAAATGCTGCCAAGGTGATGCACAAGTCTACCTTGATGGCCAAATCCCCAGACAGTGAAGATTGTTCTAGCAACCAAGCCATTTTTGGAATAAAACATAAAAATAAAGGGGGCACACAGGGGCACTCTGAGAGCTTTCCTCATCATTAGCAGCCTCACCGGAAGCACTTTCAGTCCATTAGAAACAAATAATTCTGTGCTGATGAATGGCAGGTTTGAGGGGATGAAAAAAAAAATAAAAATGAGAAGTTCAACATAGAGAACAAAAACAAAATCCACGAACATACAAAAGGATAATCCTTGGAGTTTACAGTTTTTTTAAAACCAAGGAAGACTTAAAATCATTTGGGGGGAGGGGCGTGGGAGAAAACACAGACTACCATTTTTTTGTTTTAAATTAAGCCCAGGGGTAGGTTTGGGGGGAGGGAGGGAGGGGGGAGGGAGGCAGGAGGGAGGGAGAAGTGCTTTGGGGGATCACCGGCCGCTGCCGTAGCCAGGGAAGAGCTGGGTGAGGACGCTCTGCAGGGCCTCGTTCACCTCCATGCTGTAGCTGCGGCCCAGCTCGTAGCGGCACGCGGGACAGCTGAACACCGAGGCCTTGAAGGACCTGTCCAGGCAGTCCTGGGGACAGAAGCCAGCAGGGGTCAGGGATGGGGAGTTTGGCTCATCCGGCACAGCCCGGGCACAGTGAGACAGCCCCGAGATTCCTGGGAAAGGCCCAGAGCAGTGCGAGGCAGGAGGAGGGAACAAGAGCACTGCACTCCAGCTGGGAACATTCCTGCTGGACACAGCAGAGATCAGGGAATTCCAGCCTGCTTTGGGTTGGAAGCACCTTAAATCCCATCCAGTGCCACCCCTGCCATGGCAGGGACACCTTCCACTGTGCCAGGCTGCTCCAAGCCCCAATGTCCAGCCTGGCCTTGGGCACTGCCAGGGATCCAGGGGCAGCCCCAGCTGCTCTGGGCACCCTGTGCCAGGGCCTGCCCACCCTCCCAGGGAACAATTCCTGCCCAATCTCCCATCCAGCCCTGCCCTCTGGCACTGGGAAGCCACTCCCTGTGTCCTGTCCCTCCAGGGACTTCTCCAAAGTCCCTCTAAACCTGACTCATGCTAAAGGAGTAATTCCTGGCAAAAAATTCCAAACAAACCAACCCCCCTCCCTGTCAGCACCAAGGAGGCAGCTCCAGGCCCAGCCCAGCAGAGCCCAGCCCAGCAGAGCCCAGCCCACCTTGCAGACGTTGTGTTGGCAGACGGTGGTGACTGGCCGGAACACGACCTCCTGACAGCAAATACACAGAAAGGCCTCCTCCACTTTATTGAGAAATTTCTGCAAAGAGAGCATTCGAATCAACTTAGTGCTACTACTCCCTGAAAAACACATAAATCAACCCAAAACCCCACCCATTAAATGCAAGGGATTGCTTTGATCATAGAAAGATTTTCAACGAATCTTAATATGCAAAAGCCAGTCCCATTAAACCTGCTGGGGATGTTTACACTAAAATAAAATCATTTTAGGTCTGAGGCTGTTCTTTAACTTGGCCAAGGGTTTGTGTCTGGGGACACCACAAGTACAGCTGTCCCTTTATTTCTGGGGAAAAGGGCCCAATGTACCGGTCCGTCTTTGAGAGCTTCTAGGACTTCATTCCACAGTTTTTCGTTGGCTTCATCACTTTTTATAAGAGATTTCTGCTGGGATGTCAGCTTGTATGGCTCAACTTTAGTTTTCTTTGGAGTCTCTGCTGGGGAGGTGACGAGTTTCTCCTCCCCACCTGAAAGAAAACACAAAGATTTTTTTTAAACAGCCAACCAAGAAAACACCAGAAAAGAGCAACCAAGTAAAACGCGCAAAACCTCCAAGGCTTTCTCTTTCCACTTGCCTACTCCACAAACCTGCTGATTTCCTTTTCCTCTTCCCTTTCCCCGGGGTATCAAACTCATCATCTCCATTATTTTCTTTTTCCTTATCTTTGTTTGCAACAGCTTCCAAATATCCTTCAGGATACTGCAGGGAAACAAAACAAAGAGCATCCAATGCAAACACACCAGGTCAGACTTGCAGACCAAGACAGGTCCACAACTGACCTCTGGAGACCTGTTCCAGGGGCATCTTTAATCTATTTTAAGCAACAGATCCCTGCTCTAAGCACTAATGCAGCCTATAGAAATTCCATGCAAAAAAAAAAAAAAAAAAAAAGGTGAGCTTTGTCCTTTTAGTCTCCTGATGTACAAAAACAAACAACACAGCAGACTGGAAGCATTTGTGTCCCTCTCAGTCTCAATTTTTACCTAAGGATCATCCTCAGTAAGAACAGAAAAATCCCTGCTCTCCATCAAGTTTGGAGTCCAGGTGATGCCCCAAGGCAGTACCTGCATTGTCAGGCCAAGTTTTTTCATCCTGTCCTTTCCCTCTTTGGTCCAAGGAGCAGGTTCTTCATCGTCCCTTCTAAGCAGGTAACGCCACACTAGAAACCCAGATTTCCCTGTTTCAGGCCAGTATTTCACAACCTGAAAAAGTCAGAGCAAGTCCATCACACTCTGTAAAAACCCCCATGGCCATAACCACATCATCTTTTCCTAACTCAGCCAGCAAATCCCAGCCCTCCTTACCTTGTAAATGCCATCGTATCTGTTGCCCTCCACAGGAGCGTACTTGCTGTGTTTGCCTCCCTTGACGTTCCTGACCACCCGCACCGGCTTCCCCGCCCGCCAGTCCTTGGCCTCAGCCCCATGCTTGTCGTTGATGGGGGCACTGCAGTTCAGAGCCAGGGCTCTGCAAGAGACGCCAGAGTTCAGTGTATTTGCCTTAAATACCAGCACTGCCATGGAACCTGTGACACCTCTGAACACTGACACCTCTGCACTCCTTGAACCTCCTGATGGGGGCACATCTTAAACAGCTGATTACTCCTGGCATTACCCTAATGCACCAGCATAGATCACTTCCTCCACTCAAGTCCAGGCTTATCTGTAAGAGTAACAGCTCAGAATTACAAATGGTCTGGTCTCCCAAGGTGACCAGTGACTGCAAATGTCTTCAGAAGAGAGCAGAGCTCCTACCCCAATTTACTGCTCTGTTCCCTAAGTTTCAGCCAGTATTGCATGTGACACGAACACCACTCACAGCTCTGTCCCATTACAGTGCACTGAAAGGACCATTCCCATTGTGCAACTGATTGCAGCCTAAACCACAGCCCAGACCCAATTTTGACAGTTTTTCCACTTAGTCAGCTTCCTTGGATGCAAACAGGCCAAACAATTCCTCATGCTGACAGACTGCCAGGTCTGAGGGTAGAATGGAGCACAAACGTTGCCAACCTGTTCATGTTGGTGAGTTTCTGATCACAGGACTGCTCTGCCGTGCGTTTGTTCCCAGAGAGGTCTCGCCCTCCACTCCCTGTGTATGTGAAGGAATTCCCATGATCCTGAAATGAACACGGATGGTTTTGACACAGTCACAAAAAGAAATCAATAAAAGCAGAAGAGTCTTTTAACCAGGTAGGGTATACCTGCGGGGTAGTCTCAAAAAAGGAAAGATGCTTCCTGTGTTTAAGCTCCCAGTCTGGGCCAGTCTCTGGCTCTCCCTCAGGCTGCCAGGAAAGAAGGCCAGGGTGACAATGTCTTGTCACAACCCTGAGCAGTGCAAGGACCCCTGAGCAGCCCAGGGCTCACCCAGGATCTGCTGGAAGTGAAGAGCTGGCAGCACAGCCTGTGGGATTGTTCAAACTGTGGGTGCAAGGGAGACCTTGGAAAGTCAGAACTCCGGGACCAAAAGCTGACATAGGGATATTAAACTGGGTTTAGATGATCCTG
Source organism: Corvus moneduloides (assembly GCF_009650955.1). Lineage (NCBI taxonomy): Eukaryota > Metazoa > Chordata > Aves > Passeriformes > Corvidae > Corvus > Corvus moneduloides. The sequence continues at coordinate 5,135,928 of NC_045503.1, read as the reverse complement.
TGGCTCAGGTGGTCACAGATTACTGTAGTTTTTCCTTGCCTCATTTCCTTCTGAAGAAGATAAGTGAAGATGGGCAAGTGTTTAATGTAGAGTACAATAAGTAACGAAGGCCAAACCTTTGTTTTAACAAGTTTGTTTGGTTCTGTGCATAAATAATCAGAATCCACTCACTATGTCATCTTCATATCCTCCTGCCAGCACCAAGGAATAGGCCCCATCGTTGCTCCTGCCGTGAATCCCTGCCACATGGGGCCTGTGCACCCCGGACTCGCTCACCTGGAAAACAAAAACGGGTTTGGAAGGCAACTGCTCTCAAAGGGCCCCACACAGGACTGGGCTTGGAGCTGAACTAACTGCGCTATTTCACATTTGCTTTCCATGTATCACAGGGTGAAACTGCTCTCACCGTTATCCTCAAAACAGCTCCAGACAGAAGAAAAATAAAAATGCCTCTAAAAAAATAAGCCATTAACTGTATCAGTAAATTGAACACATAGATAAGGTTTGTGGTGCACATCTAAAACTTTGGCTATTTCTTACTGAAATTGTTTATAAAAAGGCTCCAGGTACTTAAGAATAATACAGATATTAAATATTTGTATAAAGTTTTGAAAGGGTTGTAATAGCAACTTTCCCTCAATACTCACAAACAAGATCTGGATAGGCCAGTGCTTTTTTCTCCCCCAACTTTCTAACAGGACGAGAAACCTTCTGTTTCATATAAGTGGATATTTGAGACACCCTTACCAGAGCACACTACACACCTCCAGGACAAACTACTGGAAACAAATATATTTGCTTTGAGTTTTCTGAGTTACCAAAAAGAGCACTAAAGCAAAATAAACCAGCACTTGATGGGCCCAGACAATGCAGCATTAGTTATGGAACACTTGATCCAGACAAAGCCAGAATTCTTTTCCTTCTGCACTTCCATATCCAGTGACACACGCATTTCCAGATTAACTGTTTCAGGTTTCTTGTAAGAGCTGGATCATTCCCATTTTTCCCCACAGTAGGTCAGTCCAGGATTCAGCCTCATACCTGAACTCTGAATTTCCACATGGTGCCAACAGGAATGCCAGGAATTGGTCCATAGTGGTTGGAGGGGACAATGGTGCATTCCTTGGTGCGCCCAACACACGCCATGCCCTGGGCAGAGAGCAGGATCAGCCAAGAGCCCAAAGGAACAAACAAAATTCCAAGTAAAACAGCTTTGGACTGACCTTTCCCCAGTCTCTCCGGGAGGAGGAATTAGCAGATGCCATCTTTTGTTTCTTTTTACTTTCTTTTAATTTCTCTCCTGCTAAAACCACCTCACTTGCATCATTTCGACATTCAGGGCAATACCTAAAGTCAGTGAAAATTAACAAGTAGCAAAGCCTTCAGTTAGGAGAATTTCCTCCAAACATAGCGAGCTCTGTTACAATTTCCCCATGTGAAACCAGACAGGACATGGAAACACCTCCATACAGGAATTTGACCTACAACAGCTCCTGTCCTTGCACCAGGCACTGCAGATGTGTCAGGAAAGAGCTATGATATAAAATCATTGTATAAGATGTTGAAACAGGGCAGAGGGAATAAAGCAGTGCATTTCACTAACTCTGTATCTATTGAAAGATATATTTCACCATCCACATCTCTCACTGTACGTTTCATTTTCAAACCAGCCTGATCTGATGATGAGGCCTGGAACCTGCCTGCACTGGCCCATAAAAGCCACTGCACAGGTGAAGCTTCCCAACATCAGGTTCTCATTTGGTCCTCTTTGAGTCCCAGACTGGTTTGGGTGGGAAGGGACCTTAAAGCTCATCTTGTCCCACCCCGTGCCATGGCAGGGACACCTTCCACTATCCCAGGTTGCTCTAGCCCTGGCCTCAGGCAGGTATGTGAATTAAGCATCTAGATCCCAAAACCAGGAAAAGGAGTGTGCAAGCCACCTGGCTTAAAACCTACTCTCATTAAGCTCAAGAAAAGCTAAGCAGTTCTACCAAAAACAACCCCAAAACATACATACCCCTATACAGCCACAATATGGCCACTGAAGGGCAGCTTCAAGGCCCGGACCTCACTCTGTGCTCCTAATTAGATGTGCTTGTGACACCCCACAAACCTCCTCAGAACTTACCAGTCCTCATCATCTGGAATTCTGCTGAGGGGAGGGTTGAGGCAGTAGATGTGGAAGGCCATGTCACACTCGTCACACATGAGCTGCTTATCTGGATCCTGCTTCCCTCCACAGATGTGACAAGCACAGACCCTGCAGGTCTTGTTTGGGTTGTCCTTGCAGGCTTTACACACGGGTCCACTCTGTCCTGTGGGCAAACGGAAACCACACTCAGCAAGTGCCAAGATCCACTGGAAATGGTCAAAGGAGGCACAGCTAAATGTGTCTTGGAACTCTTAATCCTTTGATCCTCACAGAGGCAACTGGCAGAACATCACAAGGTAAGACAGACATGCAAGAACTCCACATCAGACTCACGTTTTGGGGTACCAAGACTGATGGGAGAAGCAGTGCCTGGCTCTTCAATTTTATAGATTTCATCCACTAATATAATTGTGCAGTCATTCAAGGAATCACCAGCTTCCCTAGAAGAAGTTGAGAAAAGAGATCAGACTTCATCCCACAGCTCGTGTTCACAACTGTGCATGCATCAGACTGCTCTGCTACTAAAAATCAAATCATTTCCATGCAATTAGAATTAACCCCATTTTGTCTCAGGGAGAATCCAGGCACTTGTAGCATTTCAATTATCTAGAGTGACTGTTCCCCCTGCCCCCAAATATATTTCAGACTAATTCTTCTCATATTTTATACCTAAAAAGTCAAAATCACTGCGGTGCAAGGAAAAAGGAGGAATATTCTGGAAACTCTGTCAAAATTACCTGAAACTTAAAAAAACATATCCTTTTTTTCCTGAAGTTGAGAGTCTCCTTCAGGAGAGAACTGGAATAATTTTTCATCACCTTTATAAAGTGAGAGTTCATTCTACATCATCCTATCTCCACAAAATACTACACTGCAGTTTTTGTAAAGCCATTAATGGATAATTAACACATAAACAATAATTTGCCTCATGGCTTTGCATCCTTTCAGCATTAAGTGAATCCGTGGATCAGCATCCCTTAAAGTGTCCAGTTCCTCAGTGGAAGCTAATCAGAACTGCAGTATGCTGAAGTTAATCACCCAAAAAGGACAGGCCACTTCTCATCCATCCCCAGCACTTCTGTTGCACCATTCTTTGCCAGCAGAGTCACTCAGACCTCAGAAAGCCGAGGCAGTGTTGGGGAATTCCATTTATTCCATGTTAGGAACTTGCTTACCCAAGTAATATCTTTGCATTGAGCTCCCTGGTCATTTTTGTTTCTCTTTTTTGCAGGATCTCAGCATCATACCAGAACCCCCTCTCCTTTGGCTCATCAGGGTTGTAGTTGACCATCACCACCTGCCCCACCTCCAGCTGGTGCCACTTCAGGATGGTCCGTGCCCGAGCCCGCACGTTACTGGAGCTCATCTGCACCACCCCATTCTCTGGATAACTTGAAGGGAGCAACAGAGAACAAAAATCCGATTCAACATCAGTTTTGAGGAGTAACAGGTTTTATGCAGACAGGCTGATTTTGCTGAGCAACACAAGGATAAAATCTCCTTCTCCCACACAGACACAGCCAGAACCAACCATTCTGACTTTGCTACTGTTGCCTCCCTTTAACACTTGGACACCAGCATTTCCTATGAATGCTGGTATCCATAAAGAAAAGATTCCAGTCCCCTGGAATTCCAACTGTAAAACCTTACAGTTACCAGGGCTCAATGACATCATTACTATGTCACTGCCCAGTTCTGTTTTAATTTGTGCAATATCTGCAATAAAATTTCTCATCAACAACATGATCCAAATGACTTTATTGGCCAAGAAGGCAACAAAACTCACTCTTCATATTTCACATGATAAATTACATCTTCTTCAGGGACAGCTGTGGGCTGGTCAGGATCTGTGCAGCTCTCAGTTGATTCACTGGTGGGTTTTTTCCTGGTTACATTCACAACCTGGGCTTCAAACCACGCCCCCATATCCGTGTCCCGAGCATCCACCAAGTCATTGATCTACACAGAGCAAAGTGTACAGCTCACCAAAAGGGATTTGCAAATTAAGCATTCATTTCCAATCTACTTGAAGATTTAACCATCTCAAGAACTGCACTGTTATCAAGATATTTAATTGATCACCTTAAGAATTAAGATTTCCTCTGCTTTCCTGGTCCTGTTGTGCAGCCCTACAGTCTGCTTAGGTTGAATTTGTAAGGTTATAAATCCATTCTACACCAGCACATGTAAAACCAGCCTTGTTATCAAGCCCAAACCATTATTGGCTAGTCTGTAACAGAGTTTCAAAGTGTCTTGCTCATAGTCTGGCAAAGACATCGCTAGATCTGTAATAAAATCCATTGAAACAGAGGAGTAAAATAATTCTGAACAGCTGCTTGAGACTTTCTTTTGTTCATTCAAGAAAAGTTTCAGCTTTGACAAATGTAGTGACTCCAAGGAAAAATATTGGGAAAAATTTTAAAAAATCAAACCAGACACTCTGAATGCTTTTTTTTTTTTTTAATCAATGAATGTATTGTAGTTTTAGTTGAAAAAAACTAAATATTTTGACCTACAGCATGTTGCATTTAATTGGTTTGTGGGTTGGTTGGTATTTTTGTCTTTGTTGTTGGAGGGTTTGAGAGGAAGAAAGGAACTGCCCACACAATTGGGGTATGAAAGATTTTCAGCAATTCCCCACCACAGAGGAACAATTGCCCTGGCAAGGCGCAGTTCTGAGGGCTCTCCGTTTGTGAGGACCCACCTTGTAGAGGCCGAAGCCGGGGTCGGTCCAGTCGGGCTGAGCTGCCGTGCTGGGCTGTCCCTCCAGCTCCAGGGCACCCTCCCCGTTGTGGGAGCTTTTGTCGGACTCGCTGGGGCCGGAGCCGCAGCCGGAGTCGGTGTCCGAGAGCTCCGAGTCCTTCTCCTTGCTCCCAGCAGGCAGCACGGCCGGGCTTTGTCTGACCAGCAGTTGAACAATATCATTCAGCCCCACGCTGTAATCGAACAGGGAGTGACCATCTTCCATCTGCAGGGAAAGCACCAAACCATCTGGTTATTGCCTCCATCGGGGCTGACTCCAACCACCCATCGTGCTCAGACTGGCTCTGCCCGCCAAGATCGACCACGTGGCTTTAAAACCTTTATCAGCCACTAACTGGGCCCTCCTTCTCTCTTATTCCTGCTATTTAAATGTTCTTTTTTCAATCACCCCGCAACCTGCGAGAGCAAGGCTTCCATGCTGCCCTGGACTTGCTACCCAGCCTCTATGAGATCTGGAAAAGTTTTCAGCACATTCCCTAGGAACATCAACTAAACAACTACAGATCCCCCACATTCTCATCAGGATTCAAAGAAAATTCTACACTACCTACAAACACAAAAGGAAATAATTTCTTCCTCAATTCAGACACATCCCAAATGCTACTGCAGACTGGTCTTTGTATTTTAATTGTGCGTGATCCAGATCGTTGTTACACCACCTCCATTAATTGTAGCATTAAGTAGAAGCCAAAGAGTTAATCACACACTCGTCTCCCGGCAAACACACATTTTTTCCATTGAAAGTAAAATCAAAAAAGATTCAATTCAACTTGAAACTACCCAATCGCTCTTTAGCGTAGCCAGGTGTGTCCTAATTTCACACCCTCTCTAATTTTAAGAGTTTATCTAGAGTTATATGCAAGTTTGGCACGGTTTGTAGTCAAATCAAGACCTAGTCCCTGCAAAAAGAGAAGTGCAGAGGGAGAAAGAGGTCCCTCAATAACCTCTCAAAAGCTCTAAGGAGCACAATCATTTTAGAGTTAACATGCAAGGCTGGAGCCCACGGAGCAGTCAGAAGTTCAGACAAGCTTCCCCACATATTTAAGGTCTGACTAAGAAATTATACAGGAAATGATCATCCCCTTCCAGCCCAAACCACCAGAAAAAGCAGTCCCTGGAGCTTTGTTCTCTATCAGGGGGAAGCAGAGCAAAACCACAAAAATTTACACTTCACAGGAATCAGTATGATAATCCAATTCTGATTTATGGCATCAAATGGCTATGGAACAATCCCTGGAAATCTGACTGCACAGGAAGAGATCTGAGCATTTTGCTGGTTTAGAGATGAAAACTCCTCGAGCTATGTAAGAACACACCAGAAACTGGTTGTTTCTTCTTAACCAAGAGACAATGTCACACACATGGAAACAACACCAGCACAGGACTCAGTGACAACAGGTGCAAACCGAAATGGAAGAGCACAGGAACAGGACAGGAAACCACAGGAGTTCAAAGCACAGCCGGAAAGAAGAGCCCGGGACTGAAGACAAACCTCTAACAAAGGAGGCAGGTTTTAACTACCAGCTAATTTTCTAACCCCATTTAAAAAATGTTCATGAGTAAGAAACTGAACATTTCCAGGGATCCCAAAAGCCAGACAAAGCACAGTGGGAACAGGGCCTAAGAGAGGCTGGATCACGCTGGGGACCGTTTCTGCCTGAACTAAGGAATACTGGAACTGCAGGAGGAGGGATTCCCTTTGTAGAGCAAGTGCATCCTGACCGAGAAGTCACCGCTTCTCCTGAAAATCTGTTTTACCCCGGTTGTCTGCACAGACTTCAGGCTAAGGCTGACAAGTGGCACCTGCCCTGAACCAATCCCCTCTTATCACTTGATTTACAACACAAATGGGTAATTAATGCATCTAACCCAACAGAAAGGTGCGTTACACCCAACAGCCCTTCAGAGGTGTTTCACCATCCTACAAGCCTCTTTTTATATTAGAACTGGTACCTGAGCTTAGATTGAGGCTAGTCCAGGTGTTTCCATGTTCTACAGCCACACCTGCTAATTACAGAGTACAGTTAGCACAAGACTGCCTAAAACAGAAAGAAAAGCAACTAGAAAAAATTGTCCATCTCCAGCCAACTCAGTATCTCACTGATTTTTCTGAAATTAAATCCTCTGATCAACCAATCACCAGATCAGGAGTTTCCCTCGCACGAAGGTTTAGCAGCATAGGATTAGGCAGAATATAGCAACTGTATTTTAAAATGGTTTTGATTGACTTCAGTGCTAATTTAGTTACATTATTAACTCACAGGAAAGAAAACAGTTGTACAACAGCGATTGTAAACGTATTATTGAGAACATAATACACCACTGAGCCACACTCAAGTGCTCTGTACTTAGTGAGAATTTGACATGAGAGCCGAAGAACTTCAAAATCATGAGTTGCTGATCCCAATTTACAAAGAAAAATGAGATCTTCACGGCTCTCAGAGCGGTGAAACGTGCAAGGCTCAAAAACATTAAGCACTTTAAAGACCATAAAATTACTGGTAATTTTCAGACACTTCATAAAGGCGATGTCAAGGCAGAAGAGCAACACATTAGATGGAAAATAGTAAGGGAAAGTAAGAATAAAGGCTACTCTGCAGCTGGCTCCTCTCCTTGCAAGCCCACGGGAGGAGCAGCGCGGGAAGGAGCCGGGGGATCACTAGATGGCAGCAAAACCCCTCATTTCCACGCAATTAAAAATAAATAAATTAAAATATCCGTCCTCAGCTGGAGGGGGAGATGAGCGGGGGGGAGGACGGGGCCGGGCGGGGGTGTCCGTGCGCTGCGCTGCTGCCGGTCCGAGGCTGTCAATCGCCCCGCCGCGCCGGTACCTGCTTGCCGCGGTAGAAGAGCCGCTGCCGCTGGGGCTCCACGCCGAACACCTCGTGTATCCGCAGGCGCAGCCCCTCCACCTTGGTGAGCTTGGAGAGCGAGTCGACGCGGTGCGTCTCGCTGCCGTCCATGGTGCGCACCTGGATCCACATGGCGCCGGTCCTGCCCCGGGAATGGGGACCGCGCTCAGGCAGCGGCACCGGCGGGGCGGGCCCGGGGCCCCGCGGCCGCGCCGCCCTCACGCGCCCGCCGCACGCCATTGGCCGGCGGCCTGGCCGGCTCGGGCGCTGATTGGCTGCGGGGAACAAGTCCCGCCCCCCCACGCGGGAGCCTAACGGCTCCGCTCGCGCCGACCGTATCTCGCGCCACAATTGAAACCCGCCCGCCGCGCCCACGCGCCAAGTCTCGCGCGATCATGCAAATGAGATATGGGATAAAGGGGGGGGGGCGGGGGGAGCGCGTGGTCTTAAAGGGGCCGTCACCGGAGCCCGCCCGCGCCCCCGGCGCGTCCCCGCGGCACGGCGGACACGGCGGGGCCGCGCCAGCCGCGCACAACCCGGGCCGCGGCCCCTCGACCCGCACACCCACCCCGGGGCAGGAGGGGAATCGTGGGGTGTCAGCGACCCCCGCCGCGCCCGGAACCGCCCCAGCCCGGCCGCGTCATCCCCGCGCACCCCGCGGGGCGATGCCAATCCCCGGCCCCGCAGGGCACCGGTGCCGCCGGCACCGCCCCTGGAGGGCACACCCCCCACCCGCGGGCCCGTCCGGGGGCGGAGGTCGGTCCCGCTGTCGCAGCCCCGAGCGACGCGTCCCCTCCGGCGCACCCGAACCAGCTGTCACCGCCCGGGAACCGCGGAGCGCTCCCGCACCACCCCGGCGCGGGCAGGGCGGGGAAAGCCCTGCGCCCCTCGCTGTCCTCCCGCTCCCGGTGCCACCGGCCGCTCCCCGGCCCGCCGCGGGATCGCGGGGCGGTGGCGGTGCCGGGGTTTGGGGGGTCCCGGCGGACTCACCGGGGTGCGGTGCTGGAGCCGGTGCCGCGCGCGCTCTCCGCGGGCTTTGGAGTTTGGCGCGGAAAAGCCCCGTGCGCGCCCCGCGCGCGCCCATTGGCCGCCGCTGGCGGGAACGCGCGGCCGGGGCGGGGCCGCCGCCGCCTCCCGGGACCGGGGGGACCCTGGGGGGGGAACGGGACCGGGAAAACACCCCCTGGAACCGGCACTCCCGGGGACGGCAACGGGGATCCCCCGACAGCGACCGGCCTGGCGTTCCCCGCTCTGCTGCGCGGGGGTGGTGGGGGCGAAACCCCCCAAATCCCCAAGGGCTCCATCATCCCTCAACCCCCGGGGCCGCAGGCACGGTGCCGGTTATTGTCCTAAAACAATAGGACGGTGAGCCCCAGAGGGAGAGGAGACTCCAATGACCCCCCTCTGACAGCCACCCTTCCCCGAGGTGTCTTGTCCCCCTGGGGGGCTCCAGGGCCTACCCTGATGCGAATAAACCGAATAATCCGAATGATGCGAATAAACCGAATAACCAAATTCGAATAAACAGAATAAGCCGAATAAACCAAATAATCCGCAAAAGGGCTCTAACTCCCCAGGCCGTTAGCTCCAGGGGGGCTTGTGGGGCTTGTGCAGGGCCCCACTGGTGACAACGTGGCCTGGGTGACACGGCAGGGCCACGGTGTGGCCGCGTGAGCTGGCAGAAAGGGCTGTTCTGGGAGGATGTTTGTCCCCAAGACCGCTGATGCTATGAGGAAATTAAAAACGATAATATTTGCTTAGAGCAACCATTGGATGGGGGAAAGCGTGGCCAAGAGGCCCCTGAGAGAAGTCTGCTCGAAGAGAAGGATGAAAGGCCGCGGACTGGCGTGTGTGGGGGCTGCGGGAATGGCGGCGCTCAGCGCGGCCGGAACAGCCCCGCCGAGGCTGCGCCCGCCCGGCCCCGCGGACAAAGGAGCACGAGGCGCGCGGGAGGCCACGGCAAACCCCTGTTTCCCGTGTTCCCCTTCCCCTTCCCCACAGCGCTCACCTCTGCGCTAGAACATAGCAAACCAGCGGGATGTGGTGCCCTCCCGCCCCCGGGTTTGCCGGCTGCCGGAGAGGACGCGCCAGGCAGCGCCTCTCCGTGTTCCACTCCCTTCCTAGGATCCGCCATGGACCCCACTGATAAGGCACGGATCACAGGCTGGAAGCCAGCGGCCTGGATTAGCTCAGAGCCAAAGGTCTGGGGCGTGTCGGGGCACACAGGCCACGGCTCTGACCCGCGGCCTGCAGCAGCCAGGCTTCATTTCCTCCCAGGGCCGAAGGCTCTGCCTTCACAGAAAGTCATTTCTTGCCTTTGTAGATGCGCTGGAGAATTAACGTTAACCTACCACAGCACTTCCTGCCGCCCGAGAGGGTTCTCGGATGTTACAGACCTGGCAGGGAGGAATTCCTTCCCGATATCCCATCCAGCCCTGCCCTCTGGCAGTGGGAAGCCATTCCCTGTGTCTTTGTCCCTCCATCCCCTGTCCCCAGTCCCTCTCCAGCTCTCCTGGAGCCCCTTTAGGCCCTGCAAGGGGCTCTCAGGTCTCCCCAGAGCCTTCTCCAGGTGAACACCCTCAGCTCTCCCAGCCTGGCTCCAGAGCAGAGGGGCTCCAGCCCTGCAGCAGCTCCGGGGCCTCCTCTGGACTGGCTCCAGCAGCTCCACGTCCTTCTGACATTGGAATTCCCAGGGCTGGAGGCAGCTCTGCAGGTGGGGCTCACCAGAGACCCCCATTAGGGTCCCATCTCATGCCCCTTTAAGAACCACACACATCTCCGTGCATGTCATTCCCACAGGTCCTTCTCCCTGCACAATTCCCATCATAGCAGGTGAACACGGTTACTGTAACACACCGACTGTTCACAGAAAAGGCTCTGGCCAGTTCTGAGGAAGAAAATGTCCCTGGAACCATCAGGGGCAGAAAAGAAGCAGCCCCCACTTTCTATAGAAACTTTGACTCATGCAGTGAATCCCCAGGCTGCAAACACCGAACGTCATCCTACACACTCTGCAGCTGGACCCCAAAATCACTTAAAATAAGGTTCAATTCTAGATCATTCTAGTAGTGGAACATTGATTTCATTAGAGGTTAAATTACTTATGCCTAAAGTTCCCTCTTCTAAAACAAGAACACTACTCAGAACTCAGTGTCAGTGAGATAAAGACCTGGGAGCATCAGGTGTCCACAGACTGACAGAAAAAAGAACGTTGGTGGTAACTGCAGTGATGAGTTTTATTTTCCTCCCTTTTGGACTGTTTCAGGCACTTCTTTTCTTTGGAGTTCCAGCTCTGATTGAAAACACTGTTCTCCCATCTGGGAAGTGCCCCATGCTGGGAGGGAACAATGTGGATTCTGCCAGCAGGGAGACCCAGCTCAGCCTGGGGAAACTCAGAGCATTGTTGAATTCCCTGCAGAGATGCTGTTGGCAAGACAAAGTTCTAACAGTCTCCCAGCCCACGGGAACATTGGTCAAAGTGGAGTTTTGGCACAATGTCTTATGAGAAATGAAAGCCCAGGCAGGTACATAAGAACTGATTAAAAGCTGATTAAAACAAATCTTGGATGATGAAGAAGAATTACAATAATAGTAATGGTAATGATGACAATAATAGTAATGAAAAGGAGAGAAAGAGGAGTAAAAACCCAAGAGAAACCAGAGCTGCCCCACACAGTTGTTCACCACCCCCTGACCCAGCTCGTCCCACAGCAGCGAGAGACAGGTCCCAACCCCCCCAGTTTCTGTACTGGGCAGGATGTTCCGTGGAATGGAATATCCCTCTGGCCAGTCCAGGTCAGTTCTCCTGGCCATGCTCCCACCCAACTCCTTGTGCTCCTGCTCGTTGGCAGAGCCTGGGAAACTGGTAAGTCCTTGATTTGGAGAAAGCACAACTCAGCCACAGCTACAACATCAGTTGTTATCAACATTATTCCCATGCTAAATCCAAAACACAGCACTGGGCCGGCTACTGGGAAGAAAATTAACTCTATCCCAGCCAAAACCGGGACACAGGCACTGACATTTATGCTTTTATGTGCATAAATACATATTCCTTGCATAGCTGTTCCCAAGGACGGGTGATGATTCAGTCCTGTCACACGCAGCACAGCGAGAAACCTGCCCCCAGGTGAGGCAGTGTAGGGGTGTTCCAGCCCCCACGTGCTCTGGGATGATCCAGAGTCATGCTGCACCTGGGAAGTCACCAGATTCCATGTTCCCCGCCCTCCATGCAAAGCTCTGTGTGATGGAAGCTGAACAAGCAGCAGTTTACCAGGTAAAGCTGGCCAAACCCCAGGGCTGGGGGGTGCAAAGGAGCCCTGTGGTTCTGGGGAGGCAGGACTTGGGGTCTCAGCCACAGCCTGGGATGGAGGGGACACATTTAGCAGGCCCAGGTGACATCCCCACTCCCATCTACCAAAACCTACCAGCATTACATTACCCCACCTCACCTCTACCTCAGGCAAGAGAGCAGCAGCAGAGGGAGGAGCAGCCGGGCATGTAAAAAACCATCCTGCAGCCTGAAAAAGCAGCAGAAAGGTGAACTGGAATATTGGGAGAGCAGCCAGGAACCATCAGGCTGTTCCCTGCTGTGAGGGCAAAGTGGCTGGAACGGGAGCAGGAACCTGCCAGCACCTGTCCCTCTGGGAGGTGGCGTGAGCTGCTGGAAGGGGAGCAGGAGCAGGGAACCTGCTGGAGAGTCCTGCTGGGCTGATGCAGTGGGAGGGCAGCAGAGACCTGCAGCATGTCCTGACCCAGGAGAGCGCTCTGAAGACCTGGAGGCACCAGGAAGGTTGGTGGGCTTTGCACAGCAGTGAATGAGGATGACCCAAACCCGTCCCCACCGTGGGCTCCTGGCAGCTCAGCCCTGCAGACTGCCCAAGGGCTGTGCTCCGCTTACCGAGGAACAGAACCAAAGCACGTCATACCCCAGCCCTGAATCATCATTCTCATCACTTCTCGTGCCTGTGGCTGCCCCAGGGAAGGTGACCATGGGGAAGGTGACAATGGCATGGTGGCAGGTTACTCATGGAGTCAGTGCCCTGGGAGAGCAGCGACATGATTTCCGCTGCAGCAGATAAACATTTGCAGTGGGCAACTCCAGTGTCACATGCGGCCTCTGGGCCCCAAAGGGACAACGCTGAGCTGTGACACACCACAGAGCAGGGAAAGGAATGGCCCCCAACACTGGGGCCTGACTCTCCAAATCCTCCACACACCTGCAGGTTTTGCACTCGACAGAAACCAGGACGGGACAAGTGAGGTGCTCGAGGCTGGAGAGGCCTCGTCCCCAGGCAGAGCCAGGCGGCAGCTGGAGGACAGCAGGGAAGCAGCAGCAGGGCTGCAGGGACAGGGGCTCCTGGCTCCCACAGGTGCAGTATGTGGGGTTCACACCTGAGGGATCCTGCCCCGGGTCTGGATGCTGCAGCTTTGCAGGGCTGCAGTTCCTGCCCGAGCACAGGGCTCCCGTGCTCCAACCAGCACAGCTCCTCTCCCTTCCACAAACGTGTTTCTCCACTTCCTCCTACGCCCTTCCCACGCCCACCAAACTCTTAGTTACGATTTTATCTCGGATTTAAATCTGTGTCTTTCATACAGCACTAAGGGTCACAGAAATGATTGTGCAAACCTTTGCTCTGACACTGGAATCCCCCAAATCCAGTGTCCCGAGCCTGCAGGCAGTTCTGCCACCCAGCAGGAGCAATGAGCACTGGTATTTTACCCGATTATCAAAGCCACATATTAGATATTAAACACTGCCTGGTTAATTATAATTACTGGTTATCACCTGCCACTTCTGCTCACATTCCCCTGTCCTCCACCACAGCCACATGAAGGTGTATCATGCAGGCAGTGCTGTTTCACCCACTTAGGGCATGAAATAGAACCTGTCCCATGAGACTTTCACCATCCCACCACAACTGACCCACTGGGGCACTTCACACCCATGAACCACCTGGCAGCTGGATCACTGACATGCTACCTGAGGATGTAGCACTGGCCATGTCAGGCCAACACTCCAAAATCACAGGACCCATTTCTTGATTCCCTGTTCCTGTAGAAAACCCTACATTTCATCAAGTCTTCACAGGACAGACAAGAACAACTTTTATTTCCCTTACAAACATCACAGTTGTTAAAAGCCACTGGCTTCAGTTTTAGTACAAGATATCAAACACTTCAGAACTGCATCAAAAACTTCCAAACTGGGCAGGTTTAGATACGAGATTAGGAGGGAATCCTTCCCTGTGAGGGTGGGCAGGCCCTGGCACAGGGTGCCCAGAGCAGCTGGGGCTGCCCCTGGATCCCTGGCAGTGCCCAAGGCCAGGCTGGACATTGGGGCTGGGAGCAGCCTGGCACAGTGGGAGGTGTCCCTGCCCATGGCAGGGGTGGCACTGGGTGGGATTTAAGGTCCTTCCCACCCAGACCATTCTGGGGTCCTTTGATTCTATGACAGGTTCCCAGGTGATGACAGAAAAATGAAGTTTATGTCACACTGAAAAATGCACAAGGACTGTTTCCAGCAGTGCAGGGGATCAAACAAGAGGCAAAAGCCACAATCTGTAGCTGGAGAGGCTCAGAGTGGACATTGGGACATTAATGCAATACCCAGATCCAGTGGATCCAACAGCCAGAAAGGCTGTGTGAGATCTCCATCCCTGGGAGGTTTCAAGTCTCAGCCAGATCCCAGCTCTCCAGGAGTACCTGAGCTCCAGAGGCCTTTCCAGCCAACACTCCCAGCTAAGTCAGCCTCAGGATGGGGATTCCTTCCAACCCCAAAGATGAGGAGTGACAATTGTCCACATTTTTGTCAGCTTAACAACACATTTTTCAAAAACCATTGGCACCCCCCTGCCTGAATGGCAATACAGAAACAGAGCCAAGGTCTCCTGCATCTAGTACCCCAAAACAAGGTGACTCAATCACTTTAATAGCATTAGAAGACTCCAGATAATTTTTACCTGTGCCTCAGTTTCCTCCCCCGCTGATCTTGAAAACAGACAACAGGAAGCTTAATTGATGTTTTCAAACCAGTTTTTGAGAGCTGAAGATGAAAAGGCACAAATGGAAAAGAAAAGCATTAACTAGAGTTTTCAGTATTTGTTATAGCTGTTAAAGAGCCCTGAGCTCCCTGGAGTCCTGCATTGCTGGGGCCTCTGCAAGGATAAAAATATAAATCAACTCCTACCCTGAAATCCCAGCAAACAGGAGAAGCAGAAGGTTTCACCATCAGGTGTTTGTTTGCTGAGGGCAGGCACGGGCTGAGGTGGGAGCAGGTCTGACTCCTCGGGGAGGCACAGCAGTCCTGGTGTGGGGAGGGGGAGCTTTGCCAAAAAAACATCAGGATGATGATGATGTTTCACACCACAAACTCCACGTCCTGCTTCCCTGGGACTTCCTAATAATATCTGTGACGCCCTGCAAGGAGCAGCGCAAGGGCAGCCTCTGTCCCCTCAGCTGGGGGACAAACAGGGGCTCAGCTCCTGTCCCAGCACCTCTTCCCAAGCAGCTCCAGTGCTTGACTTCCACGAGCAGCTCTTTGCCCCCGTGTTTGCAGGAACAGCTCCCGGGATGCACAGGGGGGATTGCTGGGGTGTCTGCAGGGCCAGGGGTTGGACCGACGATCCCTGCGGGCCCCTCCCAACTCAGGGGATTCCATGACCCCAAGGCCAAAGCACCGGGGAATGGACACCCTCTGGAGATCCCCAGGGACACCCCGCCAGGTCCTTCCCTCCTGGGGGGGACAAACAGCAGCTCCCAACACCCACCAGGGCCCCGAGGGGACCCTCACCTGCGGCCCCACCCCGCTGCCCTCCGCCCCTCCCGCTCCCGGTTGGCCAGGCCGGCCCCGCAGCGCCCGGGTTCCACCAACCCCGCAGCTGCCAATCGGCCCCGGGGTATTTAACCGGGACAACGCCCCGCGCTCCCCGTCTCGCCGGTGCCGGGCGCGGAGCAGGCAGGTAAGGCTGGGCTGCCGGGGAGGGCAAGGTGAGGGAGCTGGGGGGGGTCTGTGACTTGTCTGGGGGCTTGGGGTGACTCCCCAGGGTTCCCCCCTGCTCTCCTGGGGGCTCCTTGCAGCCCTCGCCAGGGCAGAGGTTGGGATGGACCCGGCTCCATCCCACAGCCCTTGGCTGCAGGAGTTGTGGCTCAGAGGTCCCCGCTGTGGGAGCTGTGTGCCACGGGGTGAGCAGGAGCTGGGTGCTGTGTCCTTGCTTTCTCTGTGCTTGGGCGGGGGGCGTCTTTGCTTTCTGAGGCCAAAGGTGACATTTTCTGGTGTCGTGGTGTGTCTGCCTTGGGTAACAGCTGAGAGGCTTGGAATGAGGTGATCTTTAGGGTCCTTTCCAACCCAAACCACTGTGGGATTCAAATCCTTCCCTAAAGGCTGTTTCCTAGCTTTGAGGTGAGTCCTTGGTAACTCCATGGCTCTCTGATCTGTGATTGAACAGTCTGGGGTTTAAAAGCTCTTTTTTGCTTCTTGTCTGCTGAGGATCCCGACTGGGGGGGTCCACAGGAGGTGAGTCCCCCCAGTCACCTTCATGTGCACAGCCCAGTGCTGTGTGTGGATGGTGGGGACACCCCGGGTGCGCCAGGCACAGGTGATGCAGGTGACATCCTGGGCACAGGTGATGCAGGTGACCAGCCGGGCATTCCCTTCCTGTGACAGCGCTGCCAGCCCTGCCTGGGGCTGTTTCTCATGATCCTTTGGTGGAGACATGAGAACTGAGTGACAAGGGACCTCTAGCTCAGGAGCACCCTGTCCCTGCAGGGCCCTGCCAGCTCCTGGAGGGAGCTTTGGCCAACTGGATTAGCATTTCTCAAGACTAACAAGGCTTTAAATGTGGTCATGACTACCTGGAGCTCAGCATGGCTGGGAAGGATTTCAATTTCTGAAGCTGGTTCTGCTGAAAATTCCGGATGGAAATGTGTTGAGCTGCTTGCTCTGCAAGTTACAGCTTCTAGCTGAAACCAAGAGCTCTGTACTCATAGAAAGATTGGTAAATGGGATGTACTGAGAAGCTGTTCTAGTTAAACCTTCCTCTCCTCTTTCCTAAGATACCTCTGTTCCAAGCAGTTACTGACCATGGGGCGGCCACTGGTTGTGGTGTTTAATTTCTGCTGGAAGCGTGTGGGGGAAGCCCTGCATCCATCCACAAGCGTGGCTTTGATCCTTGAGGTTTTCTAGTGCTGCTGGTTTATCCAGAAAGGTGAGACAAGCACCTCTGCCAGCCCTCCTCAAACTACTGTCCTAAGGTCAAAGCTGGGAATCATTTGATCTTCCTCCTAAAACTAATTCTGTCCTCAGAGCATTTGCAGCCCATTCCCCACAGACATCCTGTGACACAGTTCTGCATTTTTGGGAACCGGGTATCAGTGGCAAATCTCGACAAGAATGTAAATAGGTGCTTTAACTACAATTGAATTCCTCTGCCCTGATTAGCCCTCCCTGCTCACATCTAAAGCACTAAATTTAGCTTTGTTCTCCTCAATGGTCATTAAGGAATTGCCAGTTAAGCTACTGAACCAGCCATGCTGGCTGTGGCTCAGTCTGCCTCCCAAGGTAAAAGCCCTTTGGAAGGGGGAGAAGCTTCCTGAACACGAAGAACCTACAGGACCACACACCAGCACCCTGTTCTCATGGAGCTGAGCTGCTTTCCACAGGGAAACCTTCCAACCAAGGGGAGTTAAAGAACCAGCTTGTGTGAACTGGTCACTGCCAGTGACAGAAATCAGGGAGGAGCAGGGAAGTTCCTTGCTCTTCTGCCAGGCCAGTGTGGGATGGGGCAGGGAAAAGGGAGCAGCTGGGTGGGTTTGGTGCCACGGTCCTGCTGTTTGGTGCCAGCCCTTGTTCTTCCACTGACTCCAACTGGGCAATGATCAGGAGTTCAGCTCCTGATCCCAGAAAATCTCCTGACCCTGATGCTAGAAAAGAGCACTGAAGTTTCATCATTCTGAAACCACCTGTTTCAAGAGCTTTCTCAGCAGTGACCTAATATTTGGATGTAGCAATGGTGTGAAATCATCTGATTATCACTTTCATACAATGCAAACCACAACCAAAACAAAGTGGTGCTGTTTCTGTTCCTCTGCCCACTGGAACTTCCACTCCCAACAATCCTGGCTTGGCTGTGGCTTCTCCAAAGCATTCGGAACTACCTGCCCCAGAGTTGCCAAGCACTGGGCTTTCCTGCATCTCTGAAGTAAAACAAAGGCTGCTCAGCACTTTTGCAGGGAAAGAGAAAATAAAACCATGCTGTGGAGATTTGCCCACACTGCAAATCCTGGCGTTGCAACATGTGGATTTCTCCCACACAGCGGAGAACAAACCTTGCTCCAACATGACTGTGCTGAAGGGTTGTCCCTGGCACAGCTGCATCCATTATTAGCATGGGATCCCTGTCCTTCAGAGGCTGATTCTAACCTTACACCTGTTTTTACATCAGCCAAGGAGTTACTCCTGAATTATGCTAACAAGAATCCTCCCCTCTTCCTTTTGCTGCAGTGTCTCTGTGCTGGCCCTGACACCAAGGCCACCACAGTGTCAAACTCCACAGCTTGAGCTTTTTCCACCTGTCCAGAAGTAAAATAACTGAGCAGAGGGGTTGTTTGTGATGGTGTTGAAAGAGCTGTGCTTTGCCCCGAAGTCAGCCCTGCTTGGCTCCAAAGCAATGACAAACCTGCCCTAAGGCAGAGCAAGAGGGACAGGCACTGACAGCAAACCCTGTGGACTTTGGGACTTGGATTTTATATTCAGCCTTGCTTTGTTTGGAGCAGGTTTTTACAACTTCTTCCAGCCTGGTGAGGATCCATTGGTGTTTTTGCTGTGCAGATAAACTGGGGAGGGCTCCCAGAGGAGTGCTGGCTCCCAGCTTCTCACTGGAGAGGCTGGAGGAGGTGACAGCTTGTGTGACAGCTTTTGCTATAGGCACATAGCACTCAGCATCCCTGCCCTGCTCAAATCTCACTGAATTCTCACTAATTCAGTGGTTAATGCAGCAATATTCGGTGTTTTACCAAGTTACCTCTTGGTAACCAGTCCAGGGCTCACAAATGCTGGTTTCACTACTTTTCCCCATCTCTCTGTTCCTGTTTCTCAGCAAAATAAAAACTTTGCACGAGGCAAAGAACACAAGAAACGAGACAATGGGCTCTGCCACAACTCAGATGGCAAGGTTTTTTTGGGGAGAGTCTGCCAGTGAGCCTGGAGCAGTGTGTGGCTTAGAAATCCACTTTGGGAGGAATTTTGGTTTGAGGGTTTTCCATTGGAAAATGTCATGGCAAATCTAAGAATAGCAACTAACTGGCACAGGAGAGAAAAGCAGACTCTGTCCTGAAGAACAAATGTGCTGAAATCTCTGCTGTGCCTGACTAAGGCTCAGAGTAATCCTGGATTTATCACCAATACTGGAGTGTCCAGATACCGCCCGAGATCTACGCTGGGGGAGCCAACACACATTCAAAATATTGCAACATTTTATGCTTCTTCAATCCCATTATGTCATGAGAATGTCTCTGAGCCTTGGTTTCACAGGAAGTGAGATTTCCTGCCTTGCTGGTCAGTAGGATGAGAAGGCAAGTCTCCAGGTAGCCATAGAGTGCTGCAGCTGGGAAACCTGGCTCATCCTCCAGGGAAAACTCCACAGGACTTTCATGTCCTTCCCAAACTGGTTTTATTGTTATATTTTCTCTCCCTTGTCCAGCTGAGGAGGGGAGCGATGGAGTGGTTTTGGTGGGTACCTGGTGTCCAGCCAAAGTCATCCCACCCCACAGAGAAAACACAAGACAGATAAAATAGTTCCCACCTATTTCTAGCCTGAACCTTCCCTGGAGCAGCTGAATGATGGATCCCAGCTTTGCTGCCCTCTGCTTTTCCCCTTTTTTGGCAGGATTTTATTTCTTTGGAGGAAATGAAGCTGTGCTCATGCTGTGATACTCTTGTTTTTCTTCCAGCTGCAGCTGAATTCAGCATGGCCTCAGGAAAGACCCCAACCCCAGACCTGCTGAAGGCTGAGGAGCAGCAGACAGTGGTAGGTGCCAGGGCAACACAGAGCAGTTAAATCATCTGCTGATGTGTGCTGATAAACCTCTGCCAGCACCCCAAAACCAGGCTGGGGGACAGAAAGATTAGCCCAATGAAGCTGTGGCCAAATCAAAACCCCCTCAGTACAGAAGGTAATTGTTTCGCTCAAGAGACCATGTTAGGGCTGGTCAAGCGATGCCAGTAGTTCTGAAACATGAGCTGTTACAGGTCCTACTTCCACATCTGGTTTGGTGCTGAAACCAGTGTGACTCAGAATTCAGGAGCCCAGAGGTCAAATTTTTTAATCCTGGCTTGTTCATTTGGTGGTGGCCTTTGGATGAGTCTCCTCAACTCTGAGTTTAAGAAGGCTGAGGAGATGGATTTGGTGGGACATTTCTGGAAAGACACACGGCTGTGTTCACCCACCAGCTCAGGCTGGGCTCTAATGTCTCTGTTTCTCCTGGGTTTAGAGTGCTGTCAATCGAGTCACCAGCCTGCCCTTGCTCAATTCTGCCTTCAACCTGGTCTCCTCTGCCTACAACCACACCAAGGAGTCCCACCCCTGCCTCAGCGGTGTCTGCAGTGTGGCTGAGACCGTGGCTGCCGTGGCCGTGGGCAGCGTGGTCGGAGGGGCACAGCCCATCCTGAGCCAGCTCGAGCCACAGAGTAAGTGCAGGGCTGGAGGGACCCCTGGGACAGAGGGACAGGCGGGGAGGGAGGTTCCTGTGCCTGTAGGGTGATCCCACCTCCCACAGCACCTTCTGCTCTAGCCCTGAGCCTCCCACTTGGCAGCTCCCAACACTGAACTTCTGGGGAATTAAACTGTTTCCAGGAGAAACAGAGTTTGATTTCTTTAGGTTACTAAGTAATAACTCCCTGCTTGCTCTCTCTCACTCCGAATTCTGACAATCCCAACTGGTAGTAGCAGTGTCAGTCTGGGATAGAGCTCAGCCTGGTTATCCCAACACTTTTCAACCCTTTAAACCCATTGCCCTACCCACCAAGGGCAGGTGCTACACTGCAGTTGGATTAAAGTCTACAGTTAGAAAGCTGGGAAGGCAAAATGGAGACTATTTGAACCTGCCAAATTTAGGGTTTGTTCACTTTTAACAAGAAACCCACACACATCCCACCCCAGAATGGTGATTTAATTTTTGGGGGCTTGTTTTCATGAGTGTGTCCTGAACTGGCCATTGTAGGGTCAAAAACCCATCCCCACATGGAAGAATAAACTGGTACCTGTTGTCTCTTCCAGTTGCCCTTGTGAATGAATATGCCTGTAAAGGTCTGGATCAGCTGGAGGAGAACTTGCCCTTCCTGCAGCAGCCAGCAGATAAGGTAAGGAAAGGCTTTTCCTGGGGAAGCCATGGCTTGATGGAACTGTTATGGGTACAGAAGAATATGGGGAAATAAATAAAGCTCAGCAGCAGGGAAAGCTGGAGAGGTGCCCTCAGCATGTGGGAGTGAACACATCCATGTCAATATAGGTGTGCTCACTTCCCCAGCCCTCCCCCAGACTGCAAGCACAACTAACCCAAGTGGAAAAGCTTTCTCAGGGAGGGAAAACATATTTTTGGGAAAAAAAAAAAAAATCTTTCTCTGCCTCTCCCTTGTGCAGGTAATCTCAGACACCAAACAGCTGGTGTCCACCAAGGTCACATCTGCCATGGACGCCGCCTGTGAGGCCAGGGAAGCAATGGCTGATAAAGTCACTGAAGCTGTGGACCTCACTAAAAATGTTGTTGGGGACAGTGTCAAGCTGACCAGGTCTGTGGTCACCTCCACTGTCAGCAGTGCTGTGGAGGCTGCCCAGGGTGCCAAGGAGCTGGTGACCAACAAGGTGACAGAGGCCGTGGATGTCACCAAGCACATGGTGGAGGACAGTGTTGACAGGACCAAGTCTGCTGTTGCCTCTACGATTGTCAGTGCTGTGGAGGCTGCTCAAGGGGCCAAGGAGCTGGTGACCAACAAGGTGACAGAGGCTGTGGACCTCAGTAAGCACCTTGTGGAGGACAGCGTTGACAGGACCAAGTCTGCTGTGACTTCCACCATCACTGCAGCTGTAGGGGCTGCCCAGGGGGCCAAGGACCTGGTGGCCAACAAGGTGACAGATGCTGTGGACAAGGTCACCAAAGCTGTGGATGTCACCAAGCACATGGTGGAGGACAGTGTTGACCTGACCAAGTCTGCAG
Organism: Corvus moneduloides; assembly: GCF_009650955.1. Classification (NCBI taxonomy): domain Eukaryota; kingdom Metazoa; phylum Chordata; class Aves; order Passeriformes; family Corvidae; genus Corvus; species Corvus moneduloides. The sequence goes on along the minus strand of NC_045503.1, from coordinate 5,113,950 downwards.
TTGCTTCCACGATTGTCAATGCTGTGGAGGCTGCCCAGGGGGCCAAGGAGCTGGTGACAGACAAGGTGACCAAGGCAGTGGACCTCAGTAAGCACATCGTAGAAGACAGTGTTGACCTGACCAAGTCTGCAGTTGCTTCTACAATTGTCAATGCTGTGGAGGCTGCCCAGGGGGCCAAGGAGCTGGTGGCCAACAAGGTGACAGAGGCCGTGGATGTCACCAAGCACATGGTGGAGGACAGTGTTGACCGGACCAAGTCTGCTGTTGCTTCCACCATCACTGCAGCTGTGGGGGCTGCCCAGGGGGCCAAGGACCTGGTGGCCAACAAGGTGACCGAAGCAGTGGACCTGACCAAAGGGGCTGTTCAAGACAGCGTTGAGAAGACCAAATCTGTGGTCACCTCTACGGTCAGTACAGCTCTGGATGCTGCCTACGGCACCATCACCAGCAAGATCAACACAGCCCTGGAGCAGGGCAGGGAGGCTCTCCAGGAGGGTGTGGAGATGACCAACTCGGTGGTGACCAACAGCATAAGCAAAGCCAAGGCAGTGAGCCAGGCAGTGGCTGGAGGTGTGGAATCTGTCCTGGGAATGTCAGAAGATCTGGTGGATCATTACCTCCCGATGACTGAGGAGGAACTAGGTAAGAAAATACTTACCTGGCGCTTGTAGAGGCAAATTCGTTCCCGTGTGAGCAGAGAGCACCTGACCCAGCAAGATTCAGCTTCTACAGCAGACAGGTAGCTCTGAATTTGTCACCAAGTTGGCTGGCTGTCAACACCAAATTGCCACATGGTATGGAACAGAGTTCAAGCATTTGCTGGTTGGTCCTTGCCCATCAGCCTCAAAGTAAAACACGTGGGTTCATGCTTCAACCTCTCCATCAAGTCTGCTTATGTGAAGATCGAGCAGGGACTAACCTGCATTTAACACCTGAGCAACTGCAAACCTCCTGCTTTCACAGCAAGCTTCAGCCTCCATGTTTTCCAATGGGTGATCCGACCTCTTCCACCCCTCCCAGCTGGCAGTGGAGCCCAGCTGCAGCTCTGTTCTTGTTTCCTCCAGGTAAACTGGCCACCACGGTGCAGGGGTTTGGCGTGGCCTCCGTGGAGGAGCAGAAGCGGCAGCGGAGTTACTTTGTGCGCCTGGGCTCCCTGTCGGGCAGGGTCCGGCACCGAGCCTACCAGCACTCCCTGGCCAAGCTGCAGGGCATCAGGCACCGCACCCAGGACACCCTCTCACGACTGCAGCTGGCAATAAAACTGGTACCAACATGCTTTGCCCTTCTTCCTCCTGTCTGTAGCCTTTCCTGCCCTGCTATCCAGCTGGAAGCTCTTCCTCCGTCCCACACTAGCTCCACGTCACCTTGGATCCTTCCCTGGAGGGGAAGCACTTGTGTGCTTGCAATACAACCTTTTCCTCTCATTTTTCCCATCAGATTGAATCTGTGAAACAGGATGTTGGCCAGAAGCTACTGGAGGGGCAGGAGAAGCTCCATCAGCTGTGGGTGGACTGGAGCCTGACCCAGCCCAAAGGAAACCAAGTCAGAACTGCCTGCCAGCCAGAGGTATCCGCGGAAGGTGCATCTGAGCAGGCCCCGAGTGGCTGGGCCCCCTGAGCCCGTAACTGAGCTGTGTTTCTCCCAGCAGGTGGAATCGCGCACTCTGGCGATGCTGCGGATCATCACCCAGCAGCTCCAGCCCGCCTACGAGAGCCTCCGACGCAGCGTCCACGGCCTCCCCAGCAACATCCAGGAAGCTGTGTGTCAGGCCACTCGACACATCCACAAGCTCCACAGCTCTTTTTCCAGGGCCGTATCCTTTCGGGACCTCTCCAGAACTACCCTGGCCCAGAGCCAGGACCGTGTGGCAGAAGCCCGAAGGTCCCTCGATGTCCTCTTTGAGTATGTCACTCTCAACACCCCTCTGAACTGGATTGTGGGGCCCTTCAGGGCCATAGCTAAGGTGGCACAGGACAGCAAAAAGCACAAGAAGAAAGAGATGAGGACTGATAGAAAATTGCCCACGTTGGAAAAGGCTCCACCATCACAGGAGGTGACAAAGGCACCTCAAGCACCAAAGGGAACCAACAGGATCTCAGAAAAATGGTGTGAAGTGCTAGAGAAGCTGGAGGAGAAGGCAGAGAAGGACACACAGGTGGCCCTGGCTAAAAAGGAAATAAAAACCAGTGCACCAGAGGAAAATCTCTGATAAATCCCAGCTCTTTTGGCCAAGGCTCCTTGACTAGAACAGCACTGATCTTTTAATTGTGCACCCACTTGTGCCACAAGTACCTCTGCTCTCTGAATTTACAGTCAGATGTAGTTGTAAAGAGATCTGATAAGCAAGGTGGGGATATTCTGAATTTTGATTTACTGTTTTTAAATCACACTGCTGTGCTGAAAGGGGAGATGGGACCTGCACTTCAGCTTTTTAACTCAGCCCAGCTGTAGTTGTGAGTGGCTAATTCTTGCTGAAACAAGTTGTGGGAGAGAAGAAGTGATCTCAACTTACTTTTAATGCTGAATTTTTTAATTTGCCCAAGCCGTGGAATCTTGAGAAGATGCTGTGCTTGACCTTTGATACCATCTCCTGCCTTCTCCATGTTTAAAAATACAAGTTCCAGACACAACTTCCATTGTGCCTGTTGTGCTTCCAGGGCTCGGCCCTGCAGCACATCTGGCACAGCTCGGGGCAAGGAGCTGCTTCTCAAGAAAAGATTTCTCTTTGTGGATCAGCCAAACATTTTTTCCTTCATGGAGAAACACTCAACAGGGTGGAGTTTTCTTTAATCATCTTTCCTAGTTCTGTGAATGACTTCAGGGATTGTGTGTGCATACCTTCATGTGTGAAACACTTCACAGCCATTAAATCAGGCAGCTTTTCCCAGGAGTTACTCTGCCATGGGATTAGGAAATCCTGTTATTAAAATAGGGGGTATTTTAATCCAGGTGCTGGTTCTTTCCCAGAAAACACTACTTTGTAATAATTTCTAATGTCACTTATTTTGGTAACTTCTGTCCTGGTATTGTCCCTGTGCCAGGGCTGGTGAGCAGACATTGGAATAAAGTGTGACCTGCGTTTAAAGATGTGTGGGTTTGTGTGTATCTAAAGCTGCCGGGTTGTGTTCCCTCACCTGAGCTGTGATGAAGCCTTGCCTTTACCAAATCTTGTCCCTGGCCAGCTCGTCTGTTCCCTGCTCTTGCTGGAGGGGAAAACTAAAATATGTTTAGGAGGTGCCATGTTTTCCTAAGCAGAAAAATGCCTTAATTATTTTGTTCCCCTAACTTCTGCCTGTGCTCCTGCGGCTCAGATACATCTGTCCATGTTTCATTCTTGTTCCTCGCCCCTGGATCCTGGGCTTTCTAGCGCTTGTCTCAATTCCAACACTGCCCCGCCGGTCCCTGCCTCGCCTGTCCCCAGCGCTCTGTGTCACCTCGGGGTGTTCATGCCGGGGCCAGGGGCAGGGCTGGCCCTGGCTGGAGCGGGTCGGAGGCGGCTCGCTCGGGCCAGGGCCGTCCCGCCGCGCTTCCCGAGCGCGGGCTGCGCTCTCCCGGTCCCGCCCCGCTCCGCCCCGGCCGTGCCCAGCGCCCCGCGCCGCTTCCGCCTGCCCCGGGCACAGGCACCGGCCGCAGGTAGGCCGACCCCTTCCCTTGCCGGGTCATCCCTTCTCGGCTGCTCCCCTCCCTCCCCGCGGGCCCCGGGCCCGTGGTCGCGGCGCTGGGCTCGCCCCGAGCGCTGCCCCCGCCCCGGCCCCCGCTTCAACTTCCTCGGGCTCGGCCGTGTCACCCCCGCGCCCATCGGGGGACACGGGGCAGGGCTGGCAACTGGGGAGGGAGGGCAATTGGGCAACTGCAGGATTTTCATGAGAGAGGAAAACAGGAAGCTGCAGTTAGAAACTTTCCCCAGCTCAGAGTTATTTTCGGGCCGTTTGCTGGGGCTGCCTTTAAATAGGGAAAGTTCCTGCAGCGGGCTCAGGCAGCGCCTGGAGCAGCGCCCCACCGGGAACCCCCTCCTCCCCTCCAGACACTCCTGTTGTTTAATTAAAATCCCATCAGAGGCCGGGGGTGAGTGCAGGGGGTCAGGGATCAGCTGTGCATGGGGATATAAAGTCTCCCAACGTCAGAAGGACGTGGAGCTGCTGGAGCCAGTCCAGAGGAGGCCCCGGAGCTGCTGCAGGGCTGGAGCCCCTCTGCCCTGGAGCCAGGCTGGGAGAGCTGAGGGTGTTCACCTGGAGAAGGCTCTGGGGAGACCTGAGAGCCCCTTGCAGGGCCTAAAGGGGCTCCAGGAGAGCTGGAGAGGGACTGGGGACAGGGGATGGAGGGACAGGACACAGGGAATGGCTTCCACTGCCAGAGGGCAGGGTTAGATGGGATATTGGGAAGGAATTCTTCCCTGTGAATCTTCCCTGATAACACAGGTTATCAGCTGGAAAGGGTTTCCTCTGTCCCTGTTTTATTCCTCAACTGCCATTGCAAGGAGCCTGCAAGACCTCTGGAACAAGCTGCCTGGAGGAGACACTTGGATTTACCTAAATACATCATTATTTCATCAATTATTTTAAACTAGTTATAATTAATGTGAAATTAACACAAAGAATGTGCTCTTTGCTTAATCACAGAGTTGGAATAATGCACAGAGCACTGGCACAGCTGCAAGCTCGGAACAGATGCAAAAATATTTGGGAGGTGTGAGAGAGAGCCTGGCAGCTCCAGGAGCGTCCCCCAGCTCCCACATCACCCCTCTGAACACTGTCCTCTGTTCTCCTCACAGATTCCCAGCACAGAGAGGTGCCGGTTCCGAGATGAGTCCCTGAGCACCAAAGGGTTTGTGTGGTACGAGGAGCACGACCGGGGCATCCCCGAGCCCCACAGGGAGACAACCCTTTGCCGTAAGATGCTTTTCCCATCCCTGCTTCAGTCCATGGTCCGGGCCAGCAGCTGAGAGATGGCACAGAGTGCTGAGCTTCAGCCGAGCTTTGAGGACGTGTTCAACATTCTGTCCCAGGCCCCACCAGAGAAACTGCTGAGCCTCAAACTCAAACTGAAGCACTTGATCCCTGGGCCCTGCAGCAAGTTACTGCAAGCCATGGTCCTGCTCACTCTGGGGCAAGAAACCGATGCAAGAATTTGTCTGGATGCCTTGAGGGATAACCAGGCAGCCCAGTACATCCACCAGATCAAACTGGGCGCTGCAGGAGTGCGGGAAGACAGGGAGGATTTGCAGCCTCCCCAGCTGGATGCAGGTGCCGTGGCACTGCTGGCACAGGTGTACACAGTGTTGGCACAGGAAAAGCTGTGCAGTCCTGAGGCCAGGGACAAAGCCTGCCATGCCAGCAAGGACACTCAGCGGGGGACACTCAACAACATCCCAGCCGAGGAACAGGACAAACAGGGCTCTGCAGCCAGTGTGGGCTCAGGGGACAGCTTTTGGACGCTGAGATCCCATGAGGATGCGGGAGTTCCCTGCACAGCCAGTTCCAACTACGTGGTGAGGAGTTCTCCAGTGCAGATCGGAGGCAACTCAGACCTTTCAGGCCCCCAGACCTTGTGCTCTGAGGAGAGTTCCTCCCTGTCCAGCTGTTTGGAGATCAGTGCATCACCAACAGTTGCTTTTCACACCCAGCCCTCCATCCTCGAGCCTGTCCCCCGGCCCAGCCGTGCTGGACACCCCGACGGGGACGGACTGAGCCACGGCCCGCAGGAATCCAGCTGGGCCAGCACACCCAGCTCTCTCCCCAGGCAGGACACGGCTCCCCACGGGCCCCGGCCAGAGAAGGTTCTGCAGGTCAGTCCCTGTCACCCCACACTCCCCGTTCCTGAGACGCCGCTGCCCTCGGAGCCTGCCCAAAGCAGAGACGTGTCCAGCACACTGACACAGCCTCACACACAAAGAGAAAAGCAGGATGAAAAGCAGGATGAAAAGCAGGATGAAAAGCAGGATGAAAAGCAATTATCTACTGGTATCCCTGACCCAAGGGGTGCAGTGGATACTGCTCCTGCCCACGTGTCCATAGAGGACTCCTACATTCCAGCAGGCATTCCTTGTAACTCTGCACCTGCTTCTATTTCAACCTGTTCCCTTCCTCCTCCTACTTACTCCTTCTCCTCAACTCTTCCTCCTCTTCAGGAATCTCACTCCAACGCACTATATCCCCCTCCCCTGCGCTCATCCCCCTCTCCAGCCTGGCCCCCTCCTGCTCTCCCACCCATGGATCCATCAGAGCCAGATGGTGCCAAGTTCTTCACGTTTGTTGTCTTGCACGCCAGTGAAGATGAGATTGAGGCCCACCGGGTCAAGAACCTGCTGGAGAGCCTGGGGGTGTCCAACGGTGCCACACTCAGTGAGGATTTCTTCATTGCCGGCCGCAGCCACATGACTTGCTTCCAGGACGCCATGGAAAACTCTGCCTTCATGATCCTCCTGCTGACCAAGAACTTCCCGTGCAACCTGTGTCAGTTCCAGACAGACACTGCTCTGATGCAGTCCATCCTGGACCCCTCCAAGCAACACTCAGTCATCCCGTTTTTACCCAAGGTGAATGCCCTGGAGTGCAGCCGGATTCCCACGATGCTCAGTGTGCTTGTGACCCTGAACGAGAGCTCTCCTCTCTTCTCCAGGAATGTGCACAAGACTTTTAACCCCAAGAAGATCAGGGAGAAGAAAGCCCTGTGGGACCAGATGCAGAGAAGGAAGCTCCAGGCGTGTTGGGAATGGTACCAAGCCCAGCAGAACTTGGCTGCCCTGAGCCTGGGCTCCCCTCCCTGGGTGCCTCCAGCAGCGCCACGGCCGTGGCCACCAGAGCCATCACCCCAACCCTGGTGTCCCCCTGCCCCGATGGACGCCCTGCCTGCTCAGAGCGGTCCTCCCCCTTCCCAAGCACAGCTCCCCCCAGGCCACTACAACATCGTGCCAGGCCAGGGAGGGATCCCATCCCTCATCATCCAACACGCCCGGATGGTTCAGATCGGGAACCACAACATGATGCAGGTGGAAACTGCCGCACCTGGGCCCCAGGACAGCCAGGAGCAAACCAGGCACAATGTCTGACCCGGGGCAGCCGAGGTTGGAGACACAATTAATTTCAAATCCTGGATTAGAGTGATTCTGCTGGGACTGGGACTATTATTCTATGCATCAAGAGTGCCATTTTCCTGAAGCACAAAAGAAAATTCTTCATTTTTTGTTGGAAAAAAGACATGGAGATCTCTTGGAACTGTTTCTCTTTGTGCTTATGTTCAAGTAACTGAGAAAATTATTTTCCTAATTCTGTGGAGCTACTTGAAGATTTTATAAATAAATTTTAATTAATTTATTTGTGTTCCTCTGGTTCTTTCCTGTAGAATTTGAAAAGGCATAGTCAAGGATATATGGAAAATTATTCTGCATGTTGGGTAGAAGGGCTGGGAGATGCCACTGACCAAATGATTTGAGGGACAATCTGCAGGGGATGTTTTGGGAAGCTGCTTTTAAGGAAAAAGTGGGATGAAAAACCAAAAGCACTGAGCAGAGTAGTGCTCCAGGAATACGGAGTGGGAGGGGTAATTTTGCAGGAACTGTGCAAGGGATGTGCCAGGCTGGTACCTACTGAGTTTTAACACCAGGAGGGCACCTGGAGCAAATCCCCCAACCCCTCACTCCTCCTGCCACGCGCTCCAGGCACAGCCATTTTCCTGATCGTCAGCAGAGGTCACCCCAAAGCCACCGAGAGACTGAAATGCGGCTGTTCCCTCCCAGAGCAGAGCCCAGAGCCAGCTCAGCTGTGCCAGGAGCAGGGCAGAGTTCGCAGACTCCTGAGGAGCCACTCCCTGTTAAAGTGGATGCCGAGGGCCACCTGTGATCAATAGAGGGAAGTGACCCCACCCCAGGTATTTCTGCAGTCTGTGTGTGCTCCGTGGCTTCCCCAGCAGGCTCCCAATGTCTGTCCCAACAGGTTCCAGGAGGATCTGAGCCCAGGACTCCAACAGGCCATCCTGGCCCTGGGCCTGGCCCTGGCCCCTCTCAGGGCCTAACTCCAGACTGCAGTCTTTGTCCAAGAGCCACGCGAGCCCCGCAGCCAACCCCTGTATGAGACAGGTGTTACCGAGTCCTTGGACTCTGAGCTACCCCCAACTCTTGGCTTCCAGCTCTCAAACAGTTTGGATTTCAACTCTGCAGGACCCAGTGACAATGGATTAACTCATCTACTCCTTCCAGAGCCAGCTGGCATCCTCCAAGTGCTCTAATTCCTTTTATTTTCCTGGTTTCTCTCCTCCTCAGCACCGCTAAGAGGTGTTGTGTTACTGCAATTCCTGTGCCCTGCAGTTGGTGCAGGACAGTCCCTCCCCTCGGGAGCACACACACATCCCTCCTTTCCCGGCTCCTCTCCTACTATAAATAAATATCATGCAAAATTAGTCAACTGGAAGCTGCTCCAGCTTGTAAACAACTTCAGCACAGCCACATCCAGCGTGCTTGGATCACACAAAGGGGAGGGAGAGCTGTGTCTGGCATATAGGAGGGTCTGCAGCCACCACAGTGGAGAAAAAACTCCTCTCTGTCCAAGATAATTAACAAAATAATCACCGAAACATTGCCCTGTTCCCCACAACTCTGTGTTTTCCCCACATGGAGCTGGCCCTACAGTCAATCAGGCCTGTTTGGTGTAATTACCCCTAAATCATGCAGTGATTTCTCCCACCCTGTAATTACTATCAACATTTAATTGCTGGGACCTCTATGTAATTACAGATTATTTATGTGTTAAAAAAAAAAGTGAAGCCTTTTCCATCACACAGAATATTCTCCTCCTTGAGGCTGTAGCACCCGACTGCATTCCCCAACCACAAGAGCCCAGCTCGAGTTGCTCCTGCATGGAGTAACTCCCTTCCCACCTCTCTCCTGCCAGCAGCCGTGGGTGCAGATGGAATTGCACTGGCCAGCCCCTGCCTCGGTCCTGAGGCCACCTGGCTCCTTGCACCTGCCTGGCAGCTGCTCTCCCACACACCTGGAGATCACCTGCAGCACAGGAGGAAGATCTGGGGGGGAGAAGCACATCCCCAGGCTCTACAGACACTGCTTAAATGTCATTTTTAGCACAAAGGCCCCATCATTCATCAAGGCATCAAGCGTTAAAGATGGAGCAATTAACGACAGGACGAACATTCAAATATTTTATCCATCCACCCTCCCTGGGGAAGACCAAACATTTTTGGGAATCCAGGTTCCTGTGTGCAACTAACTCCAGTACCAGTAATTTCTCTGTTTTTACCATCCCTGATGGATTTGGGGCTGGAAAACAAACTGCTGACACTGTGTCCCTCTTTCTGCTTGCTGTGCCCACTGTCCCACATGTGTAAGGTAGGTAATACCTGAGCCAACAAAGATCCTCTCACAGTTTGATTTACATTGAAATATAAGGCAAAACATGTAAGAAGAGGTGTCACTTCAGTGCCAGTGTTACCCTTTTCCAGGGGAAACGTTTGCCACTGCAGCACAGATTGGTTTTTCACAGGAGTAACCATGAAATGAACCAATCACGCCTGTTAATTGCAAACACCCCGGAATTCCATACCCACAGTGTCCCATCCCTGGGAAACAACCTGAAAATAGAGGAAAAAAACTGAAAATAGAGGCTTATCAGGAAGAAGTCCAAGGCACTTGCATTCTAGCAGCCATTTTTTGTTTTATTATTTAAAGTTAAGAGCGCTCATCAGCTCACAAAGGAATAAATCCCATTCCTGCAGTTTAGTTCAGGTTTCAGCCAAAAGGAAAAAAAAAAATAGAAGGCAGCTAAACTAACTCTGCACTTTACAGCTCAATTCAAGTTAAACCTCCTCGCTTTATAAATAAATGTTATAGTTAACACTGCAAAATGTACTGGCAGATCTACATTATCTTGAAGGGGCAGAGAGCGTGGTTATTGAGGCTGATAAATACAAGTAGAGAAGCTTCAGTAGCACAGAGAGCGAGGGTGGGGCTGGGGTCTGCTCTCCCAGGTGGGGCCTTTCCCAGAGCTCCGAGGCAGCTGCTTCCCCCCTCAGCTGTGCTTCCCACCCTGCTCAGGGCCAGGGAATGAGCCAGGGGCTGCCCATCATCCCCTGCACAAGGACAAACTGCTGGAAACTCTTTGTTTTCCACCACTGAGGGTTCTGCTCATGGAGGCAAAAACCTGCCCTGAGACTACAGAGTTAAAAACAAGGTGTGTGCAGATCCTCATCAAAGGAAGGAGCTTGCCCAAACAGCAGCCAGGTGAGATTTCAAATTCCACCTTGGAAGTAGCACCATCCTCAGTGAAGTTACAAAAAAAAAAAAAAAAGAAAGGAAAAAAAAGAAGACTCAAAAGCCCAAACCAGCTGCTAAGAACCCACTGCACAAGTTTCAGAATGGGGCAGTAACAGAGCCCAAGCAGGTGATACTAAAACCTCAGAAGGACAAGGAGGCACCTTAACCTTTCATTTCTTGCTTCTTCCTTCAGCCCCACCCTGGTGCAAACCCACCACAGACACTCACTTGCTTCCATAACCCCGTCCCAGCACCTCCACGCTACAGGTACCTCCTGGCCTAAAGGGCTTGCAAGAGCTCAGCCTTGAATTTGCTGTTTTGGCTCCCAAACCATCCACATTCACCCTTCCAGCTCAGTCCCTGCTGACCTCTGGAGCTAAAGCACGTCCAGGCTGGGAATGGAGCGAATGGGTGTGGAATGGACAAGCCAAGGGCCTGAACACCACATCAGGATTTTGTTCTTAAAGTAGTTTTTCCTCCCCATTCATAAACTACATCTATGGATGAAACTGTATAACCAGAACTGACCTTCCTCTATCTTACAGGATTGGAGAAGTCTTGCAGCATAGATAGGGCCTGGCTCTACAAGAGAAAAAACATCCCAGCTTTATGCACAATCATGGAAATCTCAGGCGTTTAACACCATTTGCTACTTGGCCAACCAAGAGAGAGACAAACCCCATCCTCAGCACACCCAGCCCTGTGCCATCCCTGGGCAGAGCACGAGCCCCTCGTGCACGCTGGGCATGGGCTGTCCCAAACCTGACGGGAGGGAGGGGAAGGGACTAGCTGGAGGGTATTTTATTCCTCATTCACTTTCTATCTGTTGGGTGTGTGGGGTGGGAAAGGACAGAGCACGTGGGGGATGTGTAGCTGCTCCAAAGCTGAACGCTGAGTTAATCCAGCACTAACGGGAGAGGCAGCAGGTCCCAGGGAATCTCTGTTTTCTTCCTTCTCAGGACAAGATGGTGGGATGGGGAAGGGCAGGGGCTGTGGGCTTCTGTGGGCAGAGTGCACTGGAGAGAGCTGGTACCTGCAGGTGACGAGGGACAGCCAGGAGCTCTGGAGCCTCCTCCTCCCCTGCCCTGACACGCCAGCTGGGTGGTGACAGATGGGGACAAAGCTCAGCACAGCGGCAGCCCTCGGCCCCTTGGCACAGCCAGCCCGAGCCTTCCAGCTGCACAACCTCAGCGGGATGGGATAAGCTGGGGACCGTCGGCTCTCACGCCCTAGTGCAGCTCAATGAAGGCTTCCAGCTCCTCAGGGATGAATCCCTTGTAGGGAATCTTGTGCTTGTCCAGGGCGCGAGCAGCAAGGCACTGGAGGGTGATGTAGTTGAAGGGCTGCATGGTGCTCTTGGTGAGCAGCTTCTCGTCCAGCAGCTCGTAGGCCGTCTGCTTGAAGGCGTTGGTGGCGTCCATGTGCGCCCCGGCCTCCATCAGGGCGCTCATGATCAGCGGGCAGTTGTTGCGGGCAGCCACGTGCAGGGGGGTGTTGTTGTCATAGTCCCGGCTGTCCGGGTCCGCCCCGCACTCCAGCAGCAGGTTGACCACGTGGAGCGACGGGAATTTGCCCACGGGGTAACGCCCCACCGTCGTGGTGTCCTTGTCCACAGCCATGTGCAGGAGGGTGAAGCCGTTCTTGGCGCGGGGGCTGCACTTGAGCAGGCGGTAGATGGTCTGGCGCTTCTGGTGCTCCTGCTCCGGGGTGCATTCCACCTTCTCCAGCAGGAAAACCAGGTGCAGGATGATGGCCAACGTCTTGGTGAACTGAGCCGAGTCGGCCACAGGGTCCTTGCCGTGCACCAGGGCCCTCTCCACCTCCCGGACCCCTTTGCTCAGCACCCCGATGAGGTCAGAGAAGCCCAGGTGGGTGGCCAAAGTGCCTTTGGAGCGGTCTTGGAGCACGTAGGAGTAAAGCTCGGCAAAGGAAAGGAAACTGCTGGCAGTCATGGGGCTGAGGGGCTCCAGGTTGCCTTGCTGCATGTCCAGGGCGTACTTCCACAGGTTAATGCAGCGCTCAAAGTTGCCGGAGTCGGCGTAGACGGCCCCGCGGTAACGGATGTAGTACGAAGTGTCGGGGTGGGAAGGGCCCAGGATGCGCTCCCGGATCAGCAGCGCCTGCATGCGCATCTCATCGGGGTCCGTGATCAGCGCTTCCAGCTCCTCCAGAGAGCTCACCTCCCGGGAATAGTCATAGGCCAGCACCAGCTGCCGGGGCTCGGGCTTAGGCAGGTACTTCCCGCCCTCGCAGCGCAGCTCCATCGCCCTGCGCCAGTACTTGTGGGCTCCCAACAGGTCTCGTTTCTTGTCTACAAAGGTGGCACCCAGCAGCTCCAGCGCTTCCACAGCAGCCTCTCGAGTGCAGAACACGTTCGGGACCTCGTCCTGACTGGAAGCTGAAGCACCACATCCCTCACAGCCCTCTTCACTGCAGCCCCTCTGATGGCTCCCACCTGAGGCACAGGTCCCACTCTGGCCCCCCGCGGCCTCGTCCTGCTGCAGCCCCCCCTGGATGAGGTACTCCACGATGTTGGTGTGGCCGGTGACACTGGCAGCGAGCAGAGGCGTCATGCCATAGCCGTCCTTCTCCATGCGGGCCTTGGAGCGGAGCAGGAGCTGCAGGATCTCCAGGCTGCCCGACTCGGCGCAGTCGTGCAGGGCCGTGTTTCCCTTCACGCTGCGCCGGTTCACATCGGCCCCTTTCTCCAGCAAGTACCGGGCGATCTCCCGGTGCCCTTTGTAGCAGGAAATCATCAAGCACGTGTGGCCGTGCCGGTTGGCCACCTCCAGGTCGGCCCCGCGCTCACCCACCAGGTACCGCACGATCTCCAGGTGCCCGTCGAAGCAGGCGGCCCGCAGCGGGGTGGAGTTGGTCAGCGTGGTCTGGTTCACCGAGGCGCCGTGGTCCAGCAGGCTCCGCACCACGCCCAGGTGCCCCGCAGCCGAGGCCGCCCACAGCGGCGGGGCCCCCTCGATGGTCTCGCCGTCGAAGCTGACGGAGCCGCCCTCCTCCACGCGGGCCCCGCAGTGATCCAGCAGGTACTCCACCACCTCCAGGTGCCCGTGCCGGGCCGCGATCAGCAGCGGAGTGCTGCCGGCCCCGGGGCCGCCCCCGCCGCCGGGCCCCGCCGTCAGTGCCTCCAGCTCCTCCCGGCTGCGGCTGCCCAGCAGCTTCTGCAGCAGCTTCAGCTTCCCATCGCGGGCCGCGTTGTACACGGCCGTGCGCAGGTCCATGGCGCCAGGAGCCGCCTCCAGGCCATGGGCCGGCAGCGGCGGCGCGGCCCCAGCGCGGCGCGGGACGGGCGGGGGGCGGCGGGACCCCCCTGCCCTCAGCGCGGCGGGACCTTCACCGCCCGGACCCGGCCGCCATCTCAGGCTGCGCCGCGGAACAAAATGGCGCCGCGCGGGGTGGAGCGGGACGGGCGGTGGATGATGGGAGCTGTAGTCCCGCGCGCAGCGCTGCTCACCCGGTGTTGCGCTCCGCGTACTCTGTTTCCCGGAAGGCAGCGCGGACGGGGGAGAGGCGGGAAGGACGTGCACCCTCGCCGCGCGGGGCATCCTGGGGAGTGTAGTCCTGTCGCCCCGCTGCGGGCAGCGCCGCTGACGGGGCCTCACCGCGCCGGGACTACGCTTCCCAGCGCGCCCCGCGCGGGCCGGGCGCTGTCCAGGTGCGTCTCTGCTCGTTGCATAGCGGTTTTATTTCTCTTAAATTCCTTGATGTTATTGAACTTCAAAACACAGCGGCTACACAGCATTAATCTGACGTGGTTTAATTGCAGGTTTTATGTAATCATAATGTCCTGAGCTGTAACGAAGGCACGGGGATCACGCAGTCCAGCCCACGGCCCTGCACAGGTGTGGTGATGCGTTTTAAAGTACGAGTTTCCTGCCTTGGAGGTGGCAAAGCCTCGTCCCCACCAGCGAACACAGATTTATGCCCTCCAATTCCTTCCACGGGACATTATGTCCAGCTTGCTCCGTCCCTGAGTGACAGTACCTGCTCGGAGTGAAGGAAAACACTCAAGCAATAAATAGCTCAGCTTAGATGAGCAAAGCTTTCTTTACTCACTAGAGCCTATTTTTAGGGCATAAGTTGAGTTTAAGTGTCTCTAATCTTTATACAGAGAACTGGCACAGGGTTTCTCCCATTGTATTTTATTTATAGCTGGGTTTCTCCTACCCAGGGAAATAAGCTTAGTCTCATTACTTCCATTATTATCATTCTGTCTGTCATGATTATTATTCAGCCCATCCACCCGTTTTAGGTCTTGTCTGGAATTACGGTGGATTATCCCACTGATGCCTGTTGCCTTCACACAGAATATCACTTTTGTTGCTAAGAAACTGCTTTTGCATAACAGGCAGCGGGAGCCAAATTTTCCCTTCAGCAGCTTCTGAAAGTCACCCGGAGCAGCAGCTGCTCCTGGAGCCAGAGCCAGAGTATCCATGGCAGAATTCCCACGTGAGGTCTGTGCCCGGTGATTGTTCCCTGTGAGGGTGGAATGGGATTCCCAGAGCAGCTGGGGCTGCCCCTGGATCCCTGGCAGTGCCCAAGGCCAGGCTGGACATTGGGGCTTGGAGCAGCCTGGGACAGTGGAAGGTGTCCCTGCCATGGCAGGGGTGGCACTGGATGGGCTTTGAGGTCCCTCCAACCCAAAACTTTCTGCAATTCCGCGACTTTGTGTTTGAGAAGAAAAGGAGCAAAGGTCCCTTGAGCATCTCCAGGGTGTCCGTGCTGTGCAAGGGCAGCTCTGTGCATGTCGGGACAGGAGGAATCAGGGAATCCTTGAGGCTGGAAAAGCCCTCCAGGACCATCAAGTCCAACTTCTTCCTCAGCCCTGCCCAGTTCTGTGGGAACACACAGCTCTGGGCACAAGTTCACCGTGTTTTCACCCAGAAAAAGCCCCACGAGTTGCATTTGAACACTGTGAACGCTCTGGGTGTGTCTGTGCACCCCCGGGCTGTGAATATCCAACCTGGGACTGCTCTGTCCCTGTCCCTGTCCCCTCTGTGAACACCCAGTGCAAACCGCCAGCCCTCAGGCTGTTTGTGCTGCAGGTCAAGGCACAGACACGGTGACATTTCCTCTCCCCGCTGGCTCTCGTTGCCATGGTGACCAGATGCACTCGCTCTTTTATCTGAAGTATCTATTAACCAAAGCTTCCTATTAATTTCCCCTCCATAGAATCCATTAGGAATTCACCAGAACACCACACAGGCTTTTTAGGTCCCAAATCCACCTCAGAACCCGCCCCCCGTTCCTGGGTGGGCTCAGAGGCATTGTGGGGTAAAGTGCAGCTGATGGAAATGGTTTTTCCATTAATAAGAAATTTCTCAGTAACGAGGGAATAAAGAACAGGAGGAGAAATGTCACAACAGCCTCTCCCTGTGGATCCCTGGATGTGGAATGTGCTGGAGCCTCAGGACCTCACCCCCAACCTTCCATAGAGCAGGGCTCCCAGCCCCAATGTCCAGCCTGGCCTTGGGCACTGCCAGGGATCCAGGGGCAGCCCCAGCTGCTCTGGGCACCCTGTGCCAGGGCCTGCCCACCCTCACAGGGAACAATTCCTGCCCAATCTCCCATCCAGCCCTGCCCTCTGGCACTGGGAAGCCATTCCTTGTGTCCTGTCCCTCCATCCCCTGTCCCCAGTCCCTCTGCAGCTCTCCTGGAGCCCCTTTAGGCCCTGCAAGGGGCTCTGAGCTCTCCCTGGAGCCTTCTCCTCTCCAGCTGAGCACCCCCAGCTCTCCCAGCCTGTCCCAAAGTTGGCGCCTCTTTCCTGAACAGCTCCCACTTCTGCTGACACAACAGTTGGGAACAAAGGGTCTGTGCCATCCCTCTGAGGGTGTCAGGGACATGTGGCTGCTCCTGGGTTCTCCCGCTGAGCTCCAGCTGCTGCTGCTCCTCCGAGGAGCTCCTGGGATCCTCCCCGTGCCAGCAGCAGCTCAGGAATATGGGTGAATGCCAACATCTGGGGCTGAAACGAGGGGCTCAAAGCCCCCATGTCCCTCCCCCACAGACCACGGTCCCCCACAGGGGACACCTGTGCAGGGCGTTTGGGATAACAGAAAAAGCCCCAGCCAGAGCTCTGGGAATAAGAGGGGAGTTAAATCCCCGCAGGAGGAAGAGCAGATAAAAAATGAGACGTTGTGACAGGGCTGCCAGGCTGCGTGGCAGGAGGGTTAATTTTTTGTGAAACTGCCATTTCATATTCCCTTTCAGACAAGCTGAATTACACGGTGCTGGCTGCTGCAGGAGGAGCATAATTTCCTTCACAGAAATAATGACAGGGTACTTAAAGAGCAAGTGAATGGATGGCTGAAGTACTGGGCAGAGACTTCAGAAATCCAGGCCGAGCCCTCACCTTTAGAGGAGGCTCCTTTGGTGACCTTGGGCCAGCCATTTAATCTTCCTGTGTCTCAATTCCCTGCCAATAACGGGAATAATAACTGTTCTGTCTGCCTGCCTTATTTAGGCTGCAAACTCGGAATTTACAGCTTGTGTTTGCTCTGCTTTGAAGCCAAAGAGCTTCAGTCTGTGCTGAGGTGTCTGGGACAACCACGATGTACAATGTGGAGAATAACAAAGGGCTGGGATGGATGGTTTGGAACATCCTCAGTGTGAAAGGCTCAAGAATTCCTAATCCATTGCTCCCCATCTCTTCCCTCAAAATGTGGAGAAGTTTGGAGCTGTGCTAAGAGTTCCAAGAGCATCAAAATAATTTAGGAAAAGAGTTCATACTGATTTATTGAATCCCTGAGTTCCTTCTGAAGCAGCAAGTGGGTAATTTAGAAACCTGCAGAATTTCCTTTGTGCTCACTGAGGGCTGCAGCAGCTCCTCAGGTTTTTCAGTGTAAATTGAGGTTTGCAGGCTTCTGTGTACCCAGGTTTTATCCATCTCTTCAGCTTTCAGCAGTTTGTGCTATTTCCTGAAGCCAGGGAAGATGGGTCCCTGCTCCCAGAGCCAGTGAACACCAGTTTTTCTCTATAGTTAAGCAATTTACTGTACAAAGGGAACAATTCTAAAAATAGGGAGAAATGGCATCTTGACATTAGCAGGAACGATGACCCAATCCCCAACTTGCTGCAGGGCCTTTGTCCTGTAACTGCCTCCATCAGCAGGGCTGTGATGACATTATTTTCTGTGGTTATGTGGGGCACGAGGCCGTGGGTACCTGGAAGGGAGGATTTTGATCAGCCTGCAGAGGATGAACACGCTGGGGAGGCTTCTGGGGGAGCACTAAATCAAAGTTTCATTTACATCAGACACCAGCCTGGCCATTGCAGCATTAATGGCTGCACTGCTGCCCTCAGAATTTTGTGTGGGTTTAATGTGTCAGTGGGGAAGTAAAAGACAGGGAGAGAGAGAGTCATTGTGGTTTATGAAGCCTGGATCTTTTCTTTCAGGCACCATCAAATGACAGCAATTTGTACAGGCTTGAAACTCTTCTGGCAACAGATTTATGGCTGCCCCACCCCTGGAAGTGTCCCAGGCCAGGCTGGACGGGGCTTGGAGCAACCTGGGATAGTGGAAGGTGTCCCTGCCCATGGCAGGGGTGGGACTGGAAGAGCTTTAAGGTCCCTTCCAACCCAAACCATTCTGCAATTCCTCAATCACATCTGCCATAGTACCAGTGATGTGGGCTGTCCTGAGCCTGGTAGGTTTACAAAAAAAAAAGGAAAAAGAGAAAAGTGCTCGACAGCACGAACAACCCAAATTATTAAAGATATTTCAGTGCTTTTACCACTGGCCTTGGCAGGATTCAGGAGTTTCATTTTCACACCTAAATACCTTTGAGAATGGAGGCTCTGAGTGGTGTTGAAAATTTGTTCTTTTTATATTTTAAAGCCCTGTTGGAAGCAAAGAACTCAACTCTCCAAATAACCCCTGCCAGGCATCGAGGTCCCAGCGGTGTCCGAGTGCCCTGACCCTGCACTGGTGTGCTTGGGGCGGGTTCCTTGGGTCCTGTGCTGGTTTCAGCTGGGCTAGAGTGAATTTCCTTCTCAGCGGCTGGTTTGGGGCTGTGTTTGGGTCTGTGCTGAGCACAGGGCTGATAACTCAGAGATGGTTTTGTTCTTGCTGAGCTCACTCAGAGCCAAGGCCTTCCCTGCCCTTGCTGGGGAGGGGCTGGGGGTGCCTGGGGGGCTGGGAGGAGACACAGCTGGGACAGGTGACCCCAACTGACCCCAGGGATATTTCAGACCATAGGACATCATGCTCAGGATATAAATGGGGCCAAAGAAGGAACTGGGGGACATTTGGACTGAAGAGCAGAATAAGCCATGACAGGAGCTGCAGCACCCCAAAGCACTTGCACACCCGGGCCGTGGCAGCCTGGGCTGTATGGCAGGCTATGATTTGTTGTCACCTTTACAAACACAACAACAAAATCACTAGTCTTCCACACAGAGCCAGGCCAGGAGAGCAGCGCTTCCTCCTCAGGGACGTCCTCCCACATGTCTTCTCCCAGCATCCTTCCTCAGTTCTCATCCTGTAATCCTTGTTCCTATGTCTCCCTCAGGGATGGATGCTGCCCTTTGCAGCGTTCCTCCTGAGACCACATCAAATCTCCCTGTAATCATCTCTCCAATTTGTGGCTGTTCTCGTGAGTTTCTGCTCCATTTTCTCACTCCAGAGACTCTGTGGGGACATCAGGGCTCAGCAGGGGCTCCTCTTGCCTTACCCTGTGATAAACTTCTTCAGGAGAGCTCTGTCAACCTGTCTGTCTCCCAGCTGTATTTTAGTCTGACTGGAATAAGCAAATGCAATATATGCTGGGGAACTCTGGAGGAAAGAACTCTGCAAAGAAAAAGATAACGATAGTGCCGAGTTTCCTGGAATCCCGCTGAGAGGCTGATTTAAGCAAGGAAAACAAACCCCTTCTGCTGTTTCCTTTCTCTGGATATGTTGATGAGCAATCTTTGGTTCAGGTCCAGCTTTTCTTTCAGTGCCCAGCTTTTCTCTGTTAATACCTCACGTGGAAGGACAGTGCTGGCTCACACCCATGGAAAGGATCTGACTTTATTCCTTGTCCAATAGATCTGTACTCACCTCAGCCACTGAAATCAGGCAGGGAATGGCTCCTTCCCATCTTCACCCAGCCTGTTTTGGGTACTTTCATAAGCCGGTGGGGGAAAAAAGAGAAAGAAATAAACCCATTCCTCAGCAGCCTTGGCTGCTCCTTCCATGGGAGGATGAAGAGTGTGCAGCAACAGGAGAGGGTTTGGGTTTGCTGCTGCTGGCAGGGGCTGTGCCCCGTGGGAGCTCATGGGGAGCAGTCCCATCCCTCCCTCCCTCTCCCTTTTTATAACATATGTGCTTTCTATGGACACTTTATTCAAACTCCAGATGGGTGTTTCAGTCTGGGGATTTGTGCTGCTCTGAGATAACAGCCCTTTGTGCTGGCCTAGGTAGCAGGAGTGTTTGTGATAGCTGGGGCTGATACCAGGAGGTGTCCAGGTGGTCTTATTTAACAGAAAGCATTAGTGATACTGCCATTTTCCAGGAAATCAGATAAAAACGGGTCCAGGTGTTACCCAACACCGTGTTTGTGTAAGGACAGAGCCAACTGCTGAACACGGGGGGACGTGTTCTTGTACAAAACTGCTGTCACCCCAAACCTCCCGGGTAAAATTTAACTGGGAGTTGGACTCGGATGATCCTTGTGAGTCCCTTACAACTCAGGATATTCTGTGACTCCAATCTGAGTATGGGGTGGAACAGCAGTGGGTGTGCACTCCTTGTCACACTGGATACGGGTTCACCTGCCTGGCCTTGGATTTCCTACAATTTCACCTAAACCATCACATATTTTCTTCTCTTCTTCCCACAGAGGGGTCTGCAGTGAAAACGTCTGGGGAGTGAGACAATATTTAGAAATAAAAATTCAGGACAATTCAGTGTTCAGCCCAAGATAATTGGAAGAGAGGATGAATTGTAAAGAAGAATGAATTTGAGAGAGAAGACAGCTTGGGAAGTGCTGAGCTGGACTGGAATTCCAGGTGACAAGGACACTTTTCAGTCCTTGTTCTGGGACACAGCTCCACGAAGAGATTTACCACAAATCATTGCTAGACAGTCACGTAAAAATCAAGACAGGAGAAGTGTGAGCAAGAGCTCCTCTCTTGGTTTCACACCCAGACATTCCCTGTTCAGAGCGAGGTGTTTCGTAGGAAACATAAATCGCAGGCTGGGAGGCGTGTGAGGTTTTTGTCTAGACTGTCTCCGTGGGGCCGTATTTCTCCATGTGATATTTTTCAGGAAGGATCTGCCACCTCTGGTTTGTCCCAGAGATTTCAGGAACGTGGCTCCTTGTACTGGTGGCAGCTGGACCTCCCCCCCTCCTCGGCACTGGGAGGCTCCTTGGTAATTGTTTCTATGGATGGGAACTAAACTTAGCTCCAGAGCAGGGGGAAAAAGCCTGTCTGGAAAGAGCGGGCACTCTTGGCCTCCAGCTATCTCCGACCAGGCTCATCACGGAGAGATCCCCAGCTGCACTTCCAGGCTGTAAATTAAACAAACAGTATTTCCTCTACACCAGACCACAGGGAGGGCAGGGAGAACAATGTGGCCTTATTGCTGTTATTTCCTTTGGTTTCAATCTCTGTCCTCTGCCCCCCACCTCCTCCCCAGCCCCGTGTCTCCCACTTTACCCGATTTGTCATTTATTACCGTGCTTTAAAGAGAGGCAGGGGGAAAAATGCTCAGTGCAAATTATATTTTGAGCTGTTGTGCTTTGCCTCTTTGGCGGATAATAAATCTCTCTGGCAATGCTCCTCTGTATAGGATTTGTCATTAAATGCAATTAAACAAACCCTGCAGGTGTCCATGATCAGGCCTGCAGCAGCCCATTCACAACTGCAATGTTATTATCAGCCTGACAACAAAACACTAGATATTTCCTGAGCTCCTCTGATCGATGAGCTTGCTTGACTTGGAACTGGAGGGAGGAGAGAAGGGGGACCAGAGCAGTTCAAATGCTCTTTAGACTTATTGATGGAAAAGTCAAAAAGCTGCTCAGCAATCAGAGGGAAGGTGGAGAGAGAAAAGGGCCAAGGGACAGGAGGGCTAAAAGGGAAAAGTGAGAGAGTTTGGGAGTCAAAAGGCAGAAACAAGGCAACTTATCACAGGGTGCCCCTCCACCCAGTTAGTTGGTTAATGCACAAGACTAGAGTTTAAGAGTCAAGGAAGGTATTTTAGGGATGATTCTTTGGCAGCTGGGCTTTTAGTGTTGAGTCACGTAGCCTCCCTGCCCAAGTCAGCACAACAATTCCTCTCACCCTAGGACAGGACTTGACTGGGGGGTTATCCTGTTGTCCAGGGATGTCCATCTGTCTCCACAAACTGTAGCCAAATGATTGGATCAGACACACAACTAATTTCAAATCCCACCTGGAACGGCCAATGGAATTGGACAGGGCTTGGAGCACCCTGGGATAGTGGAAGGTGTCCCTGCCCGTGGCAGGGGTGGAACTGGGTGAGCTTTATGGTCCTTCCAGCCCAAACCATTTGGGATTCTGTGACTCTCTGAGTGCAAGTTCTTCCCTATCCTCGTTCACACCGAAGCGTGTCCTGGCACAGCTTTGGGAAGCTGCAGAGGTGCTGCTGACAGGACTTGTCCAAAGCAGATGCAACAACATTCACACCAGAATTATGTGCTCTGACAATCAGGAACAGGAAAAAAATCTCCTGTGGTTTCTGCCAGCCATCCCAGGCAGCCTGTGGAGTGTGAAGGTCAGGGATTCACAGGGGACTGGCTGCCATCAAGTCCAGTGAGAGAGAAAAATTTGCCAACACCGGTGGAATTCTTCTGCCTGACTCGTTTGCTCAGCTCAGCCTCGGGGTGCTCTCAGGATGAACCTCTTTCCCCTCCTGTCCTCACCCCAGGAATCCTGGTTCAGCCCAGTTGATTCTGAGGCACACACGGAATTGCAGTGACAAGGACAAAGCTCACATTACTGTTCTAGTGCCACCAAAACCAACGGATTTTGGGGTTGGATAAAGGGGGTCAAGGTATCAGTAGTGCCTGTGTAGAGTGTGAGGGGTGATTATTTGCTCCTACAATAAAAAGCTTTTGCAGCGGTCTTTGACTAAGGTTTTAGAGCCTCATCTGTAGGGCAAACAGCCTGGGACCGTGTTTGCTGCCATCCGAGGTCACACTGGAATTGTGACAGAAGGAGCCAGGAATTCTGTGATCAAGCTGTGGGTCTCAGAACGAAAATTTCCCTGAAGCCTGCACCCAGATCACTCTGCAGCACTGGTCTCTGGCTCTCTGACCTTTGTGAAAATCCATGAATAAAATTTATGAATAAGTCTATTTTGTGTGGCCTCTCCTACAGACCGTGGGGACATCTGAGATGGCACTGGGTCAGACCACCTGAGAGCCATGGATGTGGGCAAACCCAGCATCCGTACTGGAACAGGCATTGCCCCACTCCAGTCCCTTCCACCTCCCTCTGATCCTGCCTGCATTCTGCTCTCGGCCCCGTCTGCCAGAAGCCACGAACGCCTGTGATTCCCTCCCGCGGTGCTGTGAGGTTCGCAGCGGGGCTGAGGCTGTCACACGGGGCCGTGCCCTCTCCTGGGGAAGAGGGACAAGAGCCGGCACGTCCCGGGGCCAGCCCGAGGAGCCGGGGGCTGCCGATGAGCGTCCCTGGGGCGGGGCTGCTGCGAGTCCTCGGGGACCGGGCAGGAGCTGCGGATTTACAGCACGGCAGCAGCGGGGCCGGGGCTGGGGCTGGTGGGGAAAGCCCCGGAGCTTCCACCAGTGCCTGTGAGAGCGGGGAGGGAGCAAATCAAGGGCGCGATGGAAATGCACAACTGATTGGATCGACTTCAGCAAAACAACGCACTTTTTCTCCCCCCTTCCTCCCACTTCTCTTCCTCCCCACCTCCAGCAGTTCCTCTCTCCGCGCTGCTCATCTCCCTTCGTGCACCTCTTACCCGCACTCTCCTCTCTAAACAGGTGCAGTTGCCACTCAATAGACTTTAATTACCACTTCAAGGGCTCTCACCGGCATCTGCGGGAGGGTGGAGATGAATTTTCCCGAGGATTATGCGTGTGGCTGAGTTCTCTTCAGTCAGATGGTGATATTGCTGCCAACCAGGATCCTTCGAGAGATCGGTTCTTCGGTTCTCTGTGCTTGTGTTAACAAAAAGGAAAACTGCTGCTGAAGGGAAAAAAAAACAACCCAGCCATTACCTGGGTTAATTAGCAGGACAGCAAATGGGTCTGGAGAAAAACATTACAGAAAATTTACAGCCCAGGAGTCCCAGCTGGGCTTCCAAACTATTATTTCTTGCAAATCAGAAGTGGAGAGCTCAGCATCTCGGAAGATTTCTGTGGGAGACTGGGCTCTAAAAATACAAGTTGTTTTTAACCACTTTACCTTTTTTTGCTCCGTGCTCTTCCCATCACGGCTCACTGGAGAGACGCGCTGTTAATGCATCCTGCTGGGGCCCTGGGGATTCCTCCCAGGGAACGTGTGGGTTCATTCCTGGCTTCAGCACAGTTTGCCTGTGATGGAGGAATTATTCCCAATGTTTAACTAGTAACATAACATTATTTTTATTATTAAGATCCTCTTCAAAAGGCACTCCTGGAGATTGCAGAGCAGCTTATGCCTGTCAGAGCTGCCTGGAGTTGCTTGCCCAGGATGTGAGTGTGCACTTGTGAAGATGCACACAGAAATTTGGATGTGTGCTCCTCTGTGCTGTACATGCAGAGAGGAGCTGGGAATATAACAGGATCTTTTTGGGACAAGGGAGATTTCCAAACATTTAAAAAATAATTTCTTTCACTCAACATAAACATTTTTAATTTTTTTTCATTAAATGAAATGCAGGAAGGAGATTTTTGTAGCAAATTAAGCAACATTTTCTTCTGCCACAATTAAGTTTGTTTTCCTAAACAAGAAATTCAGCAAACTGGGGAAATACTGCAGCCAAACATGCAGTTTTGCAGATGTAATTTCCATGAAACATTTTGCCTGGCTCCAAAACAGCTGGGTATGTGCAACATCCGGGCTTCTGTTTGGCTTCTGTCCTGGTCTGGTGCTGGCAGCAGAGTCCGTGTGGGCTCTGCTCTCCCAATCCACCCGGGATAGCTGGGGCTGAGCTCATCCCACTGAGCCAGCCGGTGTTCCTGGGGCAGTGTCCAGGCTCCTCTCAGCCCTCAGGCATTATCCCAAGCAATGAGACTCTGGCTGAGGCTCCCACCTGCAGTCCTGTCTTGCAGCCCTCCAGCTCTGTCTGCCCCTCGCGCTCCCGTCTCTGGGATTGTGCTGGAACCTGCAGCACAGAGACAGAAGAGAGGAAGGAAGGAGGGAGGGATGGACAACACTGATGGAGTGGCTGATGGTCGGACTCGATGACCCAAACTCAGCGGCTCTGTGCAATACTCTGGAGAAAGAGCAGAGTGACCATAACACAGGTCAGCCCTGAGGCATTGCCTCAGTCCCTGGGAATGTTCTGTTCCTCCTTCCTCAGGCTCAGGATGGAGCTGTGCCCCGATAAGTGAGGAGGTGGAAGGCACAGGGCCTGAGATGGGAAAAGGAAGAGTCACAGGGATGTGCCCATGAGAGACTTCTCCCTGTGCAAGTGCCACAGATCTGTAGCTCTGTCTCTGGGCTTCCTCCTCACCAGGGGGATCCATTCCCCTCTTCCTCCTGTACTTCTCCACCTGCACTCCCTCTCCTTCTCCTGCCCTCCTGACATTCCCACTCTCATTTCTCAGGTTCTCTCCTTCTCATGTAACTTGTTCTTTCAGCTTCTATGATTTAAAATCCTTCTGCCTTCATCACCTCTTCCTCCCACCCTTCCTTTCCTTGTGCATTCTGATTTCCAGGCCAAACCACCACGTTTTCCTGCCACTTATGCAGGACTGGGAAGAACATTGATCACAGCCATCTCAAGCCCATCTCTCCTTTTTCCCAAAGAGCCGATGAAAATGTCACCCATGAGATAATCATCATGTTGCTTACATCCCTTAATTGCTCTCAAAGTACACGTTGAGGCTTTGGAGCCTCTTTGAAAGGCAGGTTCTGGCCTTTGGCACATTATTGACAGGCTGTTGATAGGCCCCTTTGTTGAGGAGCAATTTTGTCCTTTTTCCTGTACAATTTTTTGGGTTTTTTAAAGACAGCCCTTTCAGAGAGAGTAGATTTTTAAAATAGAGCTGAGCTTTGAATGAACAGGCATCAGAGTTATTCCCGAGGAGCGGTGGCACACGTGGGAGAGGAGAGCTACCAGCACACTTTGTGCAGGACTCTGTACAGGAAATCAAACTGAGATGACAAATGGCTTCATCCTTGTTGCTTTTTAGTCCTTCCCCTCTCAGGCCTGATAATTAGATGTTTATTTGCAGGGAATTACTAAAGCATTGGATATCTTGTGTGTTCCAGTGCATTGTTCCATGGTAAACAGGAGAAAGTTGACACTTCAGCTGTGCAGTGACTCATTTGTATCTATTAATGATAATTCTTAGGGGGTTTTAATACCTGCTGATTAAAATGGACTGAGATTTCCTCATCACAACAGCCCCTCCTGGTCTCAAAAGCTTTGCAGGTCTGGAGCAAGGGAACAGAACAGAACCAGGCACACAGACAGAGCCTCCCTCGGCAGCGCGGTGCCTGTGGCTCCTACCTGAGCCTCAGCTGCTGACTCCCGTAGGACACACGGGCTTTAAAGTCACCTCTTTAACAAAGATTCATTTTAATGTGCCCCTGGTGTGAGCCAGGGTCACACTGGGGCAGAGGCTGCAGGTACCTCTCAAGGTAACCCCACCATAGCCTCTGGCACGGCCGAGCTCCACGCTCCAAGACAACTTCCAACACAACCCTGTGCAAAATCCCCGGGCTCTTTGCAACTCAGCCGCAACCCTCAGAGAAATTAAATTCTTTCCTTTCTGAAACAATGTCCCTTGGAATGATTTTGCCCTTAATGAGCCCCGACTGAGCTGCTGTGTTCTGGAGCCACTGGTGTGCATGTTAACAAGGAGCTCTCTCCGTGTGGAAGTGTGGAGATGGCTGGCCCTGTAATGGGAGTCTGTTCAGCATCCTAAGTCCCACATTAGGCTGTGCCTGTAGGAACCCTGGGATGTTCCAGGGAGACTGCCTGAAGGTAATCATCTCTCCCAGCCTCCTGGCTGTCCCTAACCAAGTGCTCAGCTTGCAGCTATTCCAGGAACCACTGCGGAGATGATAAAGTTTAGCCCCTAATGCATTCACCAGCAACAAGGTGGGGAAAGTGCCCGTTGATTCGGGATGAAAAGGAAAAAGGCAAAGGGCTGTGGTATCCAGAGAAACCTCCAGCTTTGGGTCTTGAACCCTGTGAGGGACTGGAAGCCCTGGAATTTCATTTTCTCTGACTGGGTTCAAATCATGAGCAATATTCAAAAAACATTGTCTGCCTCAAATTTATCTTAGAGTCCTGCTTGATTCAAATGACACATCCCAGTACTTCCCATCCCAGAAACCAATTTCATACATCACATCCACTTAAATACACATCGTGCAACAGATATATATACACATACATACACACACACATTTCGATCAGTGTATCTTACACAGAACGAGTCTGTTCTTTAAAAATTCTGGAAAAAGAGTTCTTCCAAACCCACTCCCTCGTTGACAGACCAGCAGAAAGACATAACACCTCTCCTCCAGAAAAATATATCAGCTCATTTATTTTTAAAAATTGTGAACTCATTAGCTGGCGATTAATGTTCCACCCACCTGCGCAGCCCCTCGTGAGGTCACGTAAAACCTGCCCAGAGCTCCAAGCCCACCTTCGTCAACACAGAGTGAGAACTGCTGAGATAAAATGTTATCTGAATTAGATGGGGAGGATTAGAAAGGTGATAAAAGCTAAGCCAGGAGAAAATCAGACGATAAATAGGTCTGGCGAGATAGATGGATAATCTTCCTCCCAGGCCAAACCTGACCAGATAATCACCTTTTTCTGTTCTCTGGTTCCATTTGCTCTCAGATCACCAGAGCTTTACAGATACCACTGAATTGGGTTTTCTGGTACCCTGGAAATGGGGATTACAAAGTCTGTCTTTATGGACAAGGGATCTGAGGTGCCTCATTTAGGAATGGCTTTAGGTTTCAGATTAGAGTTGCAAAAATCCATCAAACCTTTGCCTTTTCTTGGTTTGTTTCTCATCTCTCGCTGTGCCTCGGGCAGGGCCAAGGAGGAGCTGGTCAAACCAGAGCTGCAGCCACCTTTTCCCAGCTCACCTTTTCCTAGCTGAGCCAGAGTGGGAGTCAGTCCTGTCCTCTCCCGAGTGTGTCCCTGTCCCTAGCAGCTGTCACCAGAGCCAGGCACTGTGCAAGGGCACAGCTCTGCTCCTGCTCGCTGATCCTGGTGGGATCTGCATTCAGCCGTGCACCTTGCCATGGGACCAGGGGAACTGTCCTCCTGTCCCCTCTGTCCCATCTGCTTTCAGGCTACAGATTATCTCTGAGCACATCTAAACAACCCATTGGAGCAACTGAAAATTCTTTAAACATTCCAAGCTCTGAGGCGCTTTCCCAGTTGGGAGAAGGGTTTGTCTGAACTGGCCTTTGCTCTCCTCGCTCCTGAGAAATTCCCATTTCTCCTGATCCGTGCAAGGTCCGAGCCTGCAAAGCACTGCCCTTTTCTGGAGCCTTTGCCCTCCAGATGGGGACTCCTTGTCTGAGGGAAGAAACTAAGGAAAGTTTTCCATCTCTTCATGGCATTGATTTCTCCACAAACATTCGACTGGCAGCACGGAGCAACAGAATATTTGATTAGCCAGAATTACAGACCACAACATTAATAATTTTGTGAGCTGAACTGAAAAGATTTGCGCTTGTTCTCAGTGGGAATGGTGCAATTCTCTCCTTTCTAATAGAAATTTTGCTCTAATGGCAGAGTGCATTGTCATCCCATGGGAGCAAGTACTGACTATTGCCTCTGATTTTGGGGGGCTTGAATCCATGCAATTTTCACCTGTGCTGGAATCTTGTAGGTGGACTGTTCATCATGGCTCTGGATTTTCAAAAGAAGTTAGCAATTTTGGATACCTTATATTTGTGTTTGAGACACTTGGAAAGGGACCGATTACAAGAGGCAGGTGCTTAGAAGTCCCTGAAAATCAGGACTAATTGGAATATGTCATGCTGGGCACCTGAAAACACTCGAATGCTTTGGAAAATCATAAGGGAGGGAGTTGTGTTTCTGAACATGACTGGGGAAGAACGTACAGCCTTAAGTAACACAGGATAAAGAGAAGAT
This sequence comes from Corvus moneduloides, assembly GCF_009650955.1. Classification (NCBI taxonomy): domain Eukaryota; kingdom Metazoa; phylum Chordata; class Aves; order Passeriformes; family Corvidae; genus Corvus; species Corvus moneduloides. The sequence continues at coordinate 5,085,424 of NC_045503.1, read as the reverse complement.
CTTTGCATAACATTATGGAAACATCCTTTAATCCTCAGTGCAGCCAAGTGCTTGAATTTAGTTTGATTCCTGAGGGAGTTCAGTGCTGAAGTTTGTGCAAGTGCATTTGTATTCTCCTGAAGTGGAGCCTGATATTGTGTAAGTTACTGTAGGTTTGTGAAAAATTCTGAGTCTCCAAATTAAAATAAATCAAAAGGTAAAGTTCTTCCCTCAAGGACATGCAGGGTTTGCTGGCTTGCTGCAGGTTCATGTGCTCACCTGCAGAGCCACAGGCTGTGCCATGAAAGATCTTTTCTTTGCACTTCCTAAACCCCCAAGCCAGAGTCCCAGAGCTGGACTTGTAAAGTGCTGAACACACACGGAACACAATTTCCATGTCCCAAGGAGCTTTAAGGTCTCTTCCAACCCAAACCTTTCTGTCGTTCTATGATTTGGGTGAGCAGAAAAAAACCAAAACCTTTGCTCAGACTTCCCTGAGATCTCACTCTGGCCTGAATCCTGCAGGACTGGGGGGGTGTAGGCTGGGGCCAGCGTGAGGCAGGAGCAGGTGTGCCCCAGAGCAGGGCTGGGCTTGGCACACGCTGAGTGCAGTGTTTGAGAGAGGCTGAAGGTGAACCCGCTGCAGGTGTCTGGGGCAGAACAAATCCCCGCTAAAGGCAGAACAACCTCGCCCTGTTTATCCAGGCTCAAAAGCTGTCGCAGATCTTGCGTCTGAAATCCACTCTCTTTTTCCTGCTGAGATTCCCAAGCACCTCCCAGTCTCCCAGCTACTACCAGATGCCACGATTGCAGTGGAGTGGCAGCGACGCACAGACAAATATTTGTGCAAGGCACACAGAGCCAGGAGCCTGGAACATTGTCTGTGTGGTGGGAGGGGGAGAGGGCAAGGAGGATCCTGCCTTTAAGAGGATTTATTTCGATTGAATTTTAAATAACAAACATCTGTATGTCTGTATGGTGTTTATTCCTAGCAAAACTTCAAATATTTCCTTCCAGCAGGTGATGTGGGACCCTCCTGCCAGATTGATTTCCAGTTTACTCATTTTGAAGAATACTTAAAAGGTCAGGAATTAAACTGAATTAAGCTCAGACCTTACCCTGAGTTCCCTGTTCTTCAGAGACCTCTGTCAGGGACAGGGTTGGATCCATCTATGAGATCTACAGAAAATTGCCAGTTAAAAAAAACCAAAAACAAAAAGTGACAAAATATACCCTGAACAAATGGAAATGAAACTTTGATTAAGCAAGACTGCACAATACAAAATTTAGTTAGCTTTGAGGATATGATATCATCTGTCCTACTATTTTTTATACTAAATGTGAAATCTGATTAGGCAATTTCCCAGAATGCGGAGATAAACCCGTAAAAGAAGGAATAGGTATTTGGTGCAATATAATTTTCCAGCTTCTTCTGCATGGCTTTTTGGGCTAGAAGGTGAAGAACACGATTTTTTCCCCTTGTTTTACAGCTGAACTTCAGAGGGAAAATCCTGATATTGGTGTTGGCAGAGACAAGGCACTGCCCAGAGTGAACCTCAGCAGTTGTTGCACTCAGGACAGATCAGAGTCACCGTGTGCACCCAGAACTGATGAGAGATGTTAAAAGATTTACAGAGAGATAACAAAGATATCTCTCCACTCCGATTCTATAGGGAAACATTTCCACACTTAGTTCGTTCAATGTCTATAAAATATGTCTAAAGGCTGCGTGGATACTCAAGGCCTGAAAGGAAATAACTTTCTTTTTAAGTGTTTTTCTTCTTTTTCCCCAAAATATTTAATTCTGAAATAACAAATAGGAGTTTCTTTAAGATGGAGAACAGCTTGTTTCCTTTTCCTCTCGGAGACCAACATTACTCAGGAAAAACACAAGTGTAAGAACAGGAGATGTGGCCAGGCTGAGCCTGGATTAAATCACCTCCTTGAGCCTCTGTTCAGCAAAGTGTTTAAACACACATTTAGCAGAGCTGAGGGCGAATTTCCAATGAACAGGGATTCATTGAGGGAATATCTCAGCTTCCAAAAATGGAGATAAAACAAATGCAGCAAATCACTTCAGCTGGCAATAGCTCTGTGAAATGCTTAATTTCCAAAGTGCTCAAACACTTCAACATTTTATACTTTTTATTTTCTATATTAGATCCTTGGTTTAACAATCTAAAGAGGAAAAAATGTTTTATTTCAGCTTGAGTCAGAGATGAATACTTTTTTGTTTTAATTTTGTCAAAATTAAAACCAAAAACCAATTGCTTTGTTTAATTTAATCACACTCAATTCTTAATTTTTTTATCTGGAGGGGAGCATCTTGGGAAAAAATCCACTCTGATTTAGCCACTGAGCACTTCAATATAACACAATCTGTCAATGGACCCAAAGCGTGCCACTACTGTGAGGCAGATTTTGAGTAGTCAGATAGAATCAACTATGGAGGAAAAATAATTTCAAATAACTATTCATGAAGCATCATCTCCCAACAGTCTCTTGGTGAAATGCCCTGTTTCTCCTACAAACTAGGGAATTTCAAGAGCAACTTTACACATGAACTACCAGTCAGACACATTTTCAAAACGAGAGTGTTGGTTTTTCCAGCATAAAGCTTTGATGTTGAGTAGATGGAAAGTGCCGGTTACATTTGCATTCATGTAATCATTCCTTGCTTCCCAAATGTTTTACTCCCTGCCCTACCCGAGGCTGTGAGGGATGTTTGGAAAACGCATCCATCCCAATGTCCCTTCCCATCTCGTCCAGCCGTCGGCTCTCAGCCAGACCCCAAGTACCTCCCGAGTGCCGTGCTCGGGGCAGTGGGACGGCTCCCGGCCCTTTTGTGTCCGTGTCGGGCAGGGCTGGATCGGGACACGACCCGGGCATCCCTGCGCGGCACCGGGTACCTGCGGGCGGGTGACCGGCATGTGCCGCTCCCCTTGGCCGCTCTCCCGCCTCCCCTCTCCCGCCGAGACCCCTCCGCGCTGGACTCACTCTGGCCGCGGCGAACAGTCCAGCGCCGCCTCGGTGGCTCTGGGTGGGCGGTGATGTCCCGGGAGAGTCCTGCCCGCGCCCGCCGGTGTCCGGTGCCGCTCCCGGTGCCGGGCTCGCGTCCCGGTCCAGCCCCGCCCGGGAGGCGCCGCCGGGCGCTGTCCGTGGTGCTGATCCGCGGCCCCATCGCCGGGATCCGCCCGGGATCTGCCCGGGACCGCCCCGGCCCCTCCGCCCCGGCCGCCCCCAGGGCCGGGAGAGCGCGGCCCCTTCCCCCGAGCGCTCCCCGCACCCGCCGGGTCCCTGCGCCGCAGGAGCCGCCCGGCAGAGGCGGGACCGGCTCCACAGGTGGCGGGGAGCCCCTCGCAGCGTCCCCGAGCCGCCTCCGCACCTGCGGGGCTCACCTGTCCCTGGGTCACCTGAGCGGCGGAGGGGCCGTGGAAGCTGCCCTGCCTCTGCCTCGGGGCTTTTATGGCCCGCCGGGGGGGCGGCGGGCGGAGCGCCCGGGCGGGGACTCCGCGCCTCGGCCAACGGCAGCGGCCGCTCCGGGCAGCTGCGGCAGCATTACATCATGGGACCGCCCGCCTTCAGTGTAAGAGTCTCACCGGCGGCTCGGCAGCGGGGCCACACGGCAACAGGTCTGTCCGGGGAGCAGTGAGCTCTGGAAACGGGGCAGCGCCGGCCGAGCGGGCTCCGAGCCCTCCCCGGGAGGGACAGGGGCTGGGAACAGCGGGGGCAGCCTGCTGGGAGAGCCCATCGGCATCTCCCCGCGCCCCAGCGTGAGCACGGAAGCTTTGCTTTGTGGGGGTCACTCGCTCCGGATTTCCCAGGACCAAACGCCACCAGCCTGTCCTCTCCATCCTGCCGCAGTGTCCCTTGGCCTGGGGGGCTCATACCCTCTGGTTTCTCACTCCAATGGACAAGCGAAGTTTCACCCTAAATTCTCAGCCCTTATCATCCTGTTTTTGGGGCTTGCACAAACCCCAACCCTCCATTTCTTCCCATAGACACTGAGCTGAAAGACAGCCCAGATCTGAGTACCTGGAATCCGTTTGGATCTCTCCTGTTTCCAGAGCAAGGAGGTCAGACAGCTATTCCCTCAAGTGTGCCGAGGAGCACAGCATTCACCACAGAAAACAAATTTATTTCCTAAACCTTGCCTCCAGAAACACTCGTGTTCCTGGGTTTGCCTGGGGGTGTCAGCAGACATGGGTTTGAGTTGCACCTCTAAGATGGAAAATACACAGGTTGCAGACACCAATTTTTCAAGACTGCCCTAAGTTACCCTAGATTGCCAGTCTGGTGGGTAAAGCTTTGTCTCCTGGTGTATCCTGTGCATGGGATGTGTTACCACATTATACCAAAGGAAAAATAATAATTGGTTACAACATTAATTAAATAGGTATCAAAATGGTCCAGAGTTGGAGGCTTGGTCTGGGTAATACTTGAGATCTCTGGGTAATACTTGAGATCCCCATTCAGGTCTATTTTGGGAAATTTCTGCTTCAAATGGATCCCTCCGAGTAAATATGGGGCTCTTAAGACCTTTAAGTAAGAGCAGATGACATGAAGGAGCCCATTTTCGAGTGGCACTGGATGCTATTCAAATTACAGAGCAATTACAGTAAAGCCAGGTGCTCTGTTTCCAACTCTTTTTGTTTGTTTGTTTTCCCCCACTACCACGGATCATGGGCCAAGTCCCTTGCCTGGCTTACACCAGCCCAGGTCCTGCCCAGCCACGGCAACAGCGTTATTTTGCTTAAGATAAAAGCTGGTTTGGGGCAGAATGTACCTGTGTGTGACACAAATCAGTGAACAGCCTGGGAGGCTCAAACCCTGCAGCAGGGGATCAGCCTGGCAGGACCTGATGACCTTGCCATGAATTAGTCACAGCACAAAGAATGTAGATTGGTGTTGGGGTAAGAGAAGACATTACAGCCTTGCTGGTGCCTGACCTTGGACGTGTGTCTGCAAGAAATTTTCCTTCAGGAGCCAAATCTGGAAGCCATTGATTTGGCTTTGTCCAGGCAAAGCAGAGACTTGGGGGAAATGTGAAAAGAATGAGAGCTGAAGGTGTGAACATCTTATGGAAAATGCTGAGGGGTGCCCAAGTCCTGCTACAACACACCTCAAAGGACAAGGAGCCTTGGATTCCTAATTCCCTTAGAAGATCCTACTAGAAAGGAAACCCAGAATAAGGGAACCCCCCCAATTCTCCCAGCCTGGCTCCAGAGCAGAGGTGCTCCAGTTCTCTGTGTCTACAAAGAACAGCCATTTTGCAGCAGTTCACAAGGGATGAGGCATGTACAGGCACTGCCTTTTTTCCTGAGAGCTGCAACCTCTTCTTTTAGGGCTGTTGGGCAGGACTTTGGACACAAGTCCTTTCCCTGCATTCTAACTTGCCATCAAATTCAGTTGAGGCTTCAGAAATATGATTTTCAAAGTGATCCGAGTGATGAACACAAGCTGTACCTGTCCAGCCCAAAGTGTCTCAAGCCTGATCTATTTATTCAAAAGATTCATTTGAAATGTTGGGCTTGTTGTGAGCAAAGAGCTGGGAACTCTCTGTGTCCATGGCGCATTCATTCGCCCTGGCTTTTCCACCTCCGGAGACTCCTCTGCCCCATTCATTTGCATTCAAGATTTGTTTCAGTGGAAGAGGGGATTGGACAGATTTTTTTTTTTCACAGAGAAAGTCTGGGATGAACTTAGAATCCACGACAAGAAAGGTCACTGTTTGATTTAATTATTTGGAGTTGTTTTTCACCCCGTACTCGGAGCAGCCCTTGCAGCTCAGTAATTAGCAACGCAGCCGAGGGGGAGCACGCTGGTCTTTGGCCCCATCTGACCTGATTCATACAACATTTCTGATTAATGCACCTGGTCACATGGCAGCTGTCAGCGACTTGTTGCTGGGCATCCAGAGGTTTCCAAGGGAACCGCTCCCTCTCCTGCCGACGCTCCTCAACAAGTGCGGGAGAGCCGCGGTTTGGTCCCGAGGGCCTGACGCCAGCCGGGCAGAAAACGGGAGCAAAGGTGTGCGGAAAAACACCCAAAATAGAAAGCACCCGTGTGGAATCCGGCGATGTTCCTGGCGGAGCGGCTCGGGCCGAGCCCTGCGGTGCGTGCTCGGCTCCCCGGGCAATGAGCTGCCTCCGGCTCAGCCCTCCCACGCACCCCACACGCGCCCCTCTGAACAAAACCACACCGCAGCCTGAACAACAGCTCCAGAGCACAGACGCTCCCTGCGAGCTCTCCACAGAGGAGCCCGAGCACACGTTTGAGACCCCTTTCCTGAGGTGTGTTTTAAAAGTCTCCTATAATCGCAGAGGCCTCGATGGAAGCTTTCCGCCGCTGCACGCTCAGATCCAGCCTACCTGGATCCTTTGCAGGCTGGCACAGAGCGCCCACGTAGACCAATCTCCTCTCCCTCCCTCAAACCCCTCTCGCAGCACATGCAGCTGAAGTTCTGCCCACACACAGGCGTGGCAGCCTCCACGCACACAGCAGCTCCTCACACCTCCCTCCACAGTCCCCCCCGTGCGCACGCTCGGCGCTACCTGCAGGCATCTCCCTCTGAGCACTGCACAGCCCTGCCTGAAATCCCTGCTCGTTCACACACAGAGCACAGAATCACAGGCAAGTTTAAGTTGGAAAAGACCTCTGATATCACTGAGTCCAACTGTTAACCCAGTGCTGCCAAATCTACCTAGAAACCTTCCAGCGCAAAGGGAAACTGAGGCGCGGGCAGTCTCTGCAAAGCTCTCGGTAGTGCAGAGAGTACCCAGAAGCACCGCTTTGAGCACAGCAGGAGGAGGCTGCAGGACAGCGGATCACTGAATGGTTTGGGTTGAAAGAGACCTTTAAGATCACCCAATTCCATTCCCTGCCATGGGCAGGGACGCCTTCCACTGGACCATTTACACGATGGGAAGGGAAAGATTCAGTCTGGTTTCTCTACCCGTTAACTTAGTTTTACATCGGAATGTTTCATGCAGGAGGTGTATCCGACTGAGGAGAAATGTTATTTGGACTAAGAGCAAAGGATTAGCAAGAGGAGTGTCCTGGTTTTGGTTTGGATAATGTTAATTTTCATTCTAGTAGCTGGAGGCACGATCGAAACTGCCTGTGAGACAGTGTTAAGGATGCACCAGGAAAGTACAACTCCAGGAAGGGCAGAGAAGGCAACAAATGAACAGCAGCTCGTTAGAGTCAGGGTCTGGACAGACTCAGACACGCTGGTGTGGGGCTGAGCTCTCTCTCCACGCTCAGATTACGCCTGCGAAAGGACAAGGGGATGTTTGTGTGGAATAACCCACTTTTAATGAGGTGTCTGCCAAAGGCACAATCAAGGAGCGGCAGAGTCGCTCGCACCTCGGGGGAGTGGGGATGTCTCTCCTGCCTTTATCTCGGTGTTGTATTGAACCCCGTGCGCCTGTGCTTGAACTGGTGACATTGAGACCATCACAAACATAATGAGGAGGAAGAGGTCGCCCCGAGGCATGTGCCTGTCCTTGGTGGGGTTTGTGCTCACAGCTCTCGCAAGAGACTCTCAGCTGCTGCAGCACTTAAAAGGAGAATATTGTAAAAAATAAAGCCCATGCAAACAGAGTAAACAAGGAGCTTGAGAACTGGATCTGTCTGGGACTAGGGCAGCTTGTAAAGAGAGGTTAAGGGAAAAAAATAAAATAAATAAAAACAAGCCGAAGAGCAAACAAGAGCACTGGAGGCAATATTTTCATAAGCATTAAAAGTAGAACCTATGCTCCATTTTCAGAGGTGCTTTTAACACTTAGAAGTCATAATCACATGCCCTTCCAATAAAATCTGGGATTCTACTTCCCTCAGGTATTTTAGATGCTGTTTCTCACCACACTAGGAGTCAGTGCCCCAGTGAAATTACCAGACCAGTTTAAAACAAACAAAAAGAATTGCTTTTTCACACAGCACATAATTAAATTTTGGAGCTCGTTTGCCACAGGATATCTTGTAGCCTGAAAATATAAATAGGTTCAAAAGGTTTTAGACAAGATTATGGAGGTTTGGTCTATCAGTGATGATTAAACTTAATAGTTTGCATGCAACATCCAAGCAAACCCCACAGATTGCTGGAAGCTACAAAACTACAAGTGGGAGAAGCCTTATTCTTTATACACCCTTGTGACCTGTCCTGAGTATCTTCCTCTGGTTATATCCAGGGCCAGTACACTGGGATAAGGACGTGTCTCCTGTGGATCAGTCAGACCATGTTTATAGTCCTCCCTGCACCCCAGTCCAACTCAAACACCCAAGCCTTGTTTTGGATGAAAATGATGAAAAATAAACCCCTTGTGAGGCACTGCAGTGCGTGTTCTGCTAGAGAGGCAGTCTTATTCATTAAGGGAATGGTCTTGTATGCATTTGGGCCTGTTATCAGTAACACTCCAAAGGGAAATGGACTACTTAAACCTATTATATCACTGCTTTATTCACCGTGTGCTGCCATTTACCTCCTACATGACGCTGGGCTCTAATAGCACCAGTTCTGAGAAACCCTGCACATTAGCCACAAGCAGCTCATTAATCCACTGTTTTCATTCTTGAAAAAAAATGGGCTCCAACCACATGAGAGCTCAGATGCCGAGTGCTCAGCCAGAACCAAAACAGCTCTGTTGTGCCAGCAGTTCTGAGGCAGCCCCAAACAGAAGAGCACTTCCAGCTGATGGGGCACAAAGAGGGATCCTTGGGGTCGGGGGGACAAGGAAATGGGACAAAGCTGCCAGCCAGCAGCTGCTGCAGGGAGACTTGGAGTATCCAATTCCTGGAGGCTCCAAGTCAGGTTCCTGTGGTCTTTACTAGGATCAGGTCCTGGCTGTTGATGCAGCTCCATCCCAGGATATCAATTGTCCCAGACAGAAGGAAAAAAATGAAAGGCATGTCTTGAACTCCAGCACGGGGAGTCCATGAGCAGGCTGGGGACTGGCAGAATTAATTCTGAGCAGGTACAATGAGCTCTTCCTCGAGAGCCCTTGAGGAAAATGAAAGGCCCCATGTGCCAGCCCGAGGCACAGCCCGGGGAGTCCTTTGGCCGCTCGGCAAACACGCAGCGGTTGTGGCACAAAGCAGCTGCCACATCTGTTCCATCAGGGACAAGAGCCCTGTAAGGGCCCGGGCTTTCTCTCCCGAGCCTGCTGCCTGTTCCTTGCTGAGGAGCCAAGCGGCTCCATCTCCTGGCTGCTGCATTCCCTGACCCAGCTCCTCTCCATCCCAGGGCAGAGCTTGCTGCAGAACTGCGTGGGTGTCTCCAAACAGGATTATTGCTGCTGAAATCTCCAAGGCTAACAAACAAACCCTTTAACTGGAAGATGGACAGGAGCTCACAGGAAAACAACTGCTCGTCCACGTGGGAATAATAGAACATCTGTGTTCACAAATGAGACACAGATCAGGAACAAGAGGCAATACTTTTTCATGAATGAGACTTCAGGAGTTTGAAATCTGTTCTTCTGGTCACTTTTCCCTGTCTTATTTATCCTGCCAGCTCTGTCCCTGTCCCAGAGCTCTCCCAAAGCCATCAGGGTGCACAGAATGTAGAAGATCCTGAGCTGGAAGGGACCCACATGGATCATCAAGTCCAATTCCTGCATGTGTTGCTTCATTTGAACTGGCTTAGTGAAAAATGTAAGCAAGGAAATCAAGCTTAGAGGTGAGCAGTTGAGTTTATTTCTGCTCTTGGGTAAGGACATGAATGAAATGGGAGGCAAGGGGTAGAGGGCTGCTGCTGGTGGCAGAATTCTTGCCTGGCTGGGCTCTTAGTCCCATTCAGGAGAACTGACAGCCCCACCAAGCACACTGCCCAGGGAGACTGAGGTAGATAAAATCCCTCTTGCCAAAGGAAATGTGATTCCAGGCCAGATCCTGTGCTCCAATGTGTCTGTGCAGAACAGCTCTCAATGAGCAGGGAGCTGAGAGGCACTTACAGAGGCATTTAGTCTCACACAAAACATTCTCCTGGGGCACGAGGGGGATGGAGCAAGGCTGGGCAGACTCCTCTCATTGAGCTTAGCTCCACTGAAATCAATACGTGATTAGGCAGCGACTCCAGCTCTTAATACTCCACCTCTGAACAGCATCGTGTTTGTGTTGAACAAGGAAAATTTAGGCTAGACATGGGGAAAAATTCTTTGCAGCGATAGGGATAATATATCCTGCAACAATCACTTTGCCCAGCTGCACGATCCCCAGAGCTCTGACCAGTGTGAGTGACAGGCCCCAGCTCCAGGCTGTCTCTGCCCCTCTTTCCTCTCCAGCTGAAGCTGCCATGCCAAGTGCCACGAAAAACAGGCTGCAAGCCCCTCTCCCCCACCCGCTGCATCTCCCTGCCCCACCTGAGGCCCCGTTTTCTCTCGTGATGCTTCTAATGAAACTAAGTGGCTGCAAGCAGAAAGTTTCCACTTCCTGCCTCGGGGCTGATTACTGCGGAGCTGCCGCCGGCAGCATCCCGGCCGGAGCCTCCGCGGATGGGAACCCTCGGGGGAGGGATAAAGTGGTGCTCCGTGCCCTCTGCTCAGCGAGCACCATTAGAGCACTGACTGCCTAACCTGGCAACCTGAGAGAGCAGGACCTCGCTGCTCTGGCTGCTAGGGCTAAGGTCTCTGGAAAACACGGGGTGGTGCACGGACGGATGATATCCTCCAGTCCTTGACACAGAGTTCCAGCAGCAGAACCCAGAAAAGAAGTAAAGTTCTTTTATCAGGCATACTGCAGCAATGTTGGCTGCTGCTTCTCAAGGAGAGCTGGTCTCACCTGCTATTTTTATGTGTGCTTAATGCTGTCATGAGACACTTCCCTGCATCCCTGCTGGATGGAGACTGTGTCCTGAGGGGGGGAAAAAGGGGCAGCTGCCAGGTGCTGCTCCATCTCTCCAACCTCTCCTGCCTAGCCAGCCTTGTCTTGGGAAGCTGAGGGGGAAGAGTCCAGCACACAGGCCAGGTCAGGCCTTGGCTTTCAGCTGACAAGAGATTTCCAAGCATTAAGGCTCTTCCCCAGAGCAGCCACCAGCCTTCTGCCTGGCCAGAAGCACTGAGGCTGATGAGTTCACCAGCGTTTCCAGATGGCCCAGACACCCAAAGACCTTACTGGACTTGGTTCCAGGGAAGGTCAGTGCCAAACAGCTCCACCAAACACACCATGTATTTCTCATCAGTCTGGGCACTAATTGATTCATCATGGATAAGGCTCACACACCAATTGCTCCTGGCACCTCTCCTGCAGCCTAGCCCTGGAGAAACTTCCCTCTGGATTTCTCCTTTCACCTATGTGCTTTCTTCCAAACAAAGGGCTCCCCAAACATTCTGACCACCTGCCACCACAGCCCTCTTCCCAGGCTGAACAGTGACAGAGATCAGGGCTGGCCAATGCCACGTGCCCTCTCTTGCTCTTGGGTTACACTCCTGCACCTCGGAGTTCCTGGCTGTTCCTGGAAATCTGGGCTGAAACAGCAGGCTTGGGTTGCCCCACGATCACCTTGGGGATGGGAGGGGAAAGTAAACAAGATTCTGCTCAGCACTGCAGAGACCAACTGCTCCAGCGTTGCGTGGCAGATGGGGCCCAAGAGGGAGACCATCTGTTTCCGAGTGAAGGCCTGAACTTCTCCCTGTGAGATCCCAGGCTGAAGAGATCCAACAGAGTTCAGTGGGCACAGAGGCACAGGGGAGCTGCCATGACCTGGAGGGCTCCTTCAGTCCTTGGTGGGCAATTTCCAGAGCTGAGCCAGGGCTTGGACCTTGAGTCCGAGGGCTATTGGATTCCTGAGCGTTCCTATTCCCTACATTCATTTTTTTTTTCTCTCCCTCCACATCTCCACCCTCTTTTCCTCTTGGCAGTCCTTCCCATGAGCGTGCAGTGCTTTGAACAGTCTGTGTTCCCTGTGGCAGAGCTGGGCAGGGGCTGTGGTTCACAGCTGTCACAGCTCTGCCCTCTGCCCACCCCACTCTCCTTGTCCCACAAACCCCACCGGGCTGTGCCAAGGCCACCAATCCCTGGCTCTTGACACCTCACCTGGCTCCTGCAGCGCATCCTGGTGACACCAGCAGGGGTTAAAAAGAGGTGCACTGGGGAGGTTGGAGAAATGCTGTTAGACCTCAGAGCAGGGGCCGGCATCTCAGAGAGAAGGGGATGGCATCCAGGGAAAGCTGGAGAAGGAAGAGCAATTTGCTGATGGTCAGCATGTCTGGGAAGCTGGGAACATATTGCATTAAACCGATAATAACACCTTGAACAGCAGGGTGGTCGTTTCCATCTGGCCTCGTGCTGGGCTCGGGCTCTCTCATTTCTTCCCCCCTGCAGCCAGGGAATCTGAGGCACTAGGATGGCACAGGTCACCCAGCCAGGCTGAAGCTGGAAAGAGGAGAGCTGCCACAGCCTCTTGGCTCTCCTTTTGCCCCAACTCCATCCTCCTTAGGCTGGGGAGTGGGAAGGCACTGGAGCTCTTCGCTTAATTAGAAGTAACAGCTGAAGCACTTGAGAAACAAAAGCTCCTCTCTTTCTCTGCCCCACTTTTACTTGGGAGCCAGGAGTGGGGAGCAAATTGCTTGGAAGCCAGAAAGCGCCCTGGATCTTGTCACCATGGCTGCACAGGCACAGCCTCCTGTTTTCTCCAGAGGAACAAAACCCTCCTCCCACCCTCTCCTGTCTCAGCTGGAGCTGATTAAAGGAGAAGAAATAAACAAAACAAATAATAGTAATAATAATAATAGAAAAATACCCCAGCCCAAACCAGCAAATAAATATTCAGGGAATGAACCATTCTTCTGCAGAACGTATTATTTTCTGCAGTGGATTTTGGGTTGTTGGAGAGCTGAAGGACTCCAACGAGCATTTCAGGTTATAGAGTCCATCTCAGGAATACTGGGATTTATACAGTCACAACTCAGGAGCATCCCAGATGATGCCATTTGCTGGACAATAATGATCTCTGCTGATATACACATAATTGTATCATTCTGATTTATTTATGTATATGGATGTGTGCACTAATAACATGATCAGATATAACTTGTATGTCTTCTTGCTTGGAACCCACAATGATCACACCCCTAAGCTGTCAACAAGAGCTGGACTCCTGCCTCTTCTGCCTCTGGGTTACCCCACATGCAGGGACAGGCACCAGAGGAAGCAGTGAGCAGAATCACAGAATCACAGAACAAATCAAAGAATTGTAGAAACATCCTGAGTGGGGAGGGACCCACAGAATTCAACTCCTGGCCCTGCACAGACACCCCCACAATCCCACCCTGTGCCTGAGAGCGCTGTCCAAATGCTCCTGGAGCTCTGGCAGCCTCGGGGCTGTGCCCATTCCCTGGGGAGCCTGGGCAGTGCCCAGCACCCTCTGCGGGAAGAATCTTTCCCTGGTATTTCACCTAAACCTCCCCTGACAGACAACACATTTTTTGCTACCACAGTTAAGCTGCTTTTGGTACCTGGGCACCTCCAGTCTCCACTGCAGTGTGGGCTTTAGAAAGTAAATCAAGATGCAAACCAAAGTGGGCTGTTGCTGTTTTCGTTGTGTTCTCACAACTAAACGGCTAAAAATACACCAAATAGTGTAGCTGTAAAGCAGTGAAAACTAGCAACCATATATTTGTATTTTGAGAGAAATTAGGGCTGTTATGGTTGCTCTAGACAGGCTTCCTACAGGAACTGGGTGGATAATTTCGCTGGGTGCTTCATGCATCAGAGCTCTGACCATCTGCTGAAGGGAACATACCTTTTAACAACATGTCTCGTTTTGGCTCCGTGCCTCCGGGGCCACCTCCCTGCAACAGGCACTATTTCAGTGCTTAATTACACTTACTGTTAAAAAAGGACAACTTATTTTTAGTGCCTGTCTTTCCAATATCAGCTGGTGGCCACTGAATATTCCGCTGCCTGTGTGTGCCCATGGGAAGCAGTGTGTTTAAATCAGCCGGGGAATTATGTAGGCCATTGTAGCTGATGGCCCAGAGTGGACCTAAGCTGTCTTGGATTTAAAAAAAAAAAAAATTATTCATGTGTGAACAAACAAATGAAGGGGAATAGGAACAACTGATACTTCAGCTTAACCTAGTTTTCTCCTTTTGGCACTGGCTGGCACACTCAGGGCTTTGGCTCACCTACTTTTTTACTATCAGTAGTAGAAATGATAACACTTGCAATTTTAGCATGCAAATTATGACTGGGTAATACAATAAACATTTTTCTTAAGTATCATTTTTGTTTACAGCTTTTTCTTGCGACTGCAAAAGAATATCACCCTGTCCTTCCAAAAAGGCTCAATTAAGTGGCTGATTATGTCTTTCCACTCTTCCACACTCACATTTTCCCCCACTGATTTTTGGCCCAACTGTAGCAAAGTGGTACCTGTAAAAGTCCATTCTGGGGCACAAAAGACCATTCATTTATTCCTGGAAGACTTGAAGGGGTGGACTCTTATTTTTAAATTTACCTGCCCTTCCTTTGCATATGAATTTACCTGGATAAATTCATTTAGACCATGACAACAGCTTGCTGAAAAGATCAGGCTCTTGCTGATAGCTCTGAGCACGCTGCTCTTGTGTCCTCCCATGGCCAGATAAACATGAACATCTGCACTGCCATTGTAAAAACAGCAATAAGGATACGAATGGAACTGGGGGGAGAACTGGGACAAAGCTCCAGTGCTCACATCCTCCTGAAAAACTCTCCCCAGGACCTCTCTCTGAAGGCAGACACTTGGATGGCTTTGAGAACCTGAGTTAAGAGATCATTTTGAGGGAGTTGCTGATATTTCCCCAAACACGCCCATCCCTAAAGAAGCCAGTGTAGGATTTCACAGCACACCAGGTGTTCAGGCCAGGTGTGGGCTTTTGGGGAACTTACGAGGGGAAAAAAATTGGGCAACGCTGAGGATTGAAACTCAGGTCATGGAATCATGGAATACCCCGAGCTGGAAGGGTCCCACAAGGATCATCAGTCCAACTCCAGGCCCTACACAGGACACCCCAACAATCGGGAAGGTCCCCCCTGAGCCTCCTTTTCTCCAGGCTGAGCCCTCTCAGCTCCCTCAGTCACTCCTGGTGCTCCAGACCCTTCCCCAGCTCTGTTCCCTTCCCTGGACACGCTCCAGCCCCTCAATATCCTTCTTGCCCTGAGAGGTCCAAAGCTTGTCACCCCTTTGTCTCATAACCAGTTGTGGTTAAAGACCAGTTTCCCGGGGCACATGGCTGTGGTGTAGCCGAGCTCATTTCTGCACAGGCCGTGTGTGACTTCTCTGTCCCCTGCTGACCATGCCGCCCCTTTTATGCCTCAGCATCACGTGCTGGTGGAGTGTCTGCCCCTCCACTATCCCCACGCACACACCCCCCGTGTCCCAGCACCCACCAACTCCCAGCATCTGTGCCACTTGCTTGGCCTCTTTTCCTTTATGCTGCTCCCCTCCACCGTTGTGTGACAGCTATTGTGTGGTCCCTGCCACACAAAAGCCAGCCTGACCTAATTTAAATCAGTGCTATTGAAGCCGTTCTTGTTTTATCTCCCGACACAAGGGCTGTGCTCCCCATTTCAGAGGCAGAAGAAATGAATGGCTAATTGAGGGGGTATTGTGCACGGCAGCGTTGTCTCCTGGCCCTGATTGTCAGCTCTCCTGCTCCACAGTGCTTCCAGCTCCCCTCTTGGAACAGCCACGCAGGCTTTGGGAGTGGAGGGAGGAAAAGGGAAGAATGGGACTGTGCAGCCAGTGCAGCGAGTCAGGGAAACAAAGCCGAGCATGGCCGCTGGTGAGAGCTAGGGGAGGGCTCCTCGCTCAGAAAGGGCAGATGCTGGTGATAATAGAAGAGAATATCCAGCCTTCACCTCAGATGAGCCCCCGGGTTCTTTTTTCCCCTGCGACAGTTCTTTCTCGTGCTCTGGGGACTGTCCGTGGGGGCTCCCACACCCAGCAGCGCCACACGGGTGGGAAGTGCTGGAAGCGGAGGAAGAGGGATAGGTCAGGGGCTGGAAGGGAGACCGAAATGCTGCAGGATCTTTGTCCTGCGGGCAAAGTTTGAGCCGTCCATGACAATGGACCTTTGTCAGAAAAGCCAGAACATCCCCAGGAGCCATTCCAGCAAGCGGGAAGCAGCGGGAAGAGGCGGCTTTGTCTGTGCCCCCAAAGCCAGCGCTGCCCACGCCAGGAGCACCCAGAGAGAGCCCAGGACTCGGTGTCTCTCAGGGCTCCCAGAGCTGCCAGAACCAGGGACCACCGCGGGATCCGTGTGGGTCTGGGAGCTCACACCGACAGCACGATGTCTTTCATGGAATTCCTGCCTCTGCTTCCCACAGGTACCTTCCAAGAGCTTCCTCCCTGGCGCTGTGTGCTCTGCAGCTCCTTTCTCCACCCATCGCCAGGCTGAAAGAGGGCTGCGGAAGAAAACAAAACCCAAAGCATTTGAATCTTTTCATGGATGGTCTTGGGTCACTCACAGATCCACTTGCCCTGCTCGAGGGAGGGGGCCTTGCCCCCAGCTATTGATCAGCTCTGCCCCAGCACATTCAGCTGATGCTCGGTGCAAAGGTTGGTACCAGTCCTCTGTGCAGCTCTGCCAGCTGCAGGCAAAAAGAATTTCACTCCGGGATGTTTAACAACAACACGAAGCAAACAAGTCCCGAGACATCAGGTTTGTCACGGACTTGGATGTAACATTATAATCTTTATCATAAATCAGATCAGAATAAAGCACTGGCAAGCCCTGAAGTTAAAGGACATGTGACAACCTCTTCTCTATCCCTTTTAGCCCCAAATCAAAAGATCAGCTACAAAACTGTAAAACGAAATTGTAAAATTAAAAGTAGATTTTATTAAGAGCAAGTGTTATTAAAAGTGAGGTTCTTTTTGCTTTCATCTGGGTTTATGATTCATTTCTCCCTTCTAAGCTTTTTTCTGCAGCCACCAGAGCATAAAATACACTTCAACAAAGAAAACAAAACAGGAAAAAATAATTCTCATGTTACCACCTGATTCCAAGGGCTGAGGTTTCACCAGAAAGAGAAGGATCGCCATTAACACTGTAGTAGGGTAAGAGGAACAAACTTACAACTATCTGGAATTGTCAGCTCTTGACTGAGGGTGTTGAGGCCCTGGAATGGAATTCCCAGAGCAGCCGTGGCTGCCCCATCCCTGGCAGTGTCCCAGCCCAGGCTGGACAGGGCTTGGAGTACCCCGGGGCCTTGGAAGCTGTCCCTGCCCATGGCAGGGGGTGGAATGAGATGAGATTTAAAGTCCTTCAATTCAAACCAGTCTGGCATCCTGTGAATCTGTGATTGTCAACAGGTCTGTCCTTGGGGGACGTTCCTCTTCCAGCCCCTGTCCCCTGGGCCAGGCGGGTCCTGTCCCTCCCGGGCGGCTCTCCAGGGAGCTCCACTCCCTGTCGCCACTATTCTACCGACATCTGGTGGCAGCTGCCTTAGGGAAAAGAGGCATTTCTTCAGCAGCGCCCTGCGCCCCCTCAGCCCTCCCTGTGGGGCTGTGTCCTCTCTGGGCGATCCCCGAAACACTGCCCGGGCCACGCACCTCAGCCGCCTCCTGAGACCAGCGGGGCTCTAGGAACTCCAATTAGTCATTAATGATAAGCACTGGGGATCCCGCGCGGCGCTTCTCGGGGTTTGCGGGAGGTTTATTTTGAGGTTGCCGTGAGGGAGATCGGCGTCGTCTCAGCCGCCATGGTGGGAACATCCTCCACCCTACGGAAAAAGCGTCCACGGCGGGTTTCCGTAGTGTAGCGGTTATCACGTTCGCCTCACACGCGAAAGGTCCCCGGTTCGATCCCGGGCGGAAACACGTGTTTTTGCTTTTAGGTTCTAAGTGGTGGCTTTCTGCGGCGCTTTATTTCGGTGCTGCTTTGGTTTTTCTTGTTTGTTTGTAGGGCCGTGTTTAAGGCGGGTTTTTAAAATTCGGATTTATTTATTTCCCTGCCGTCTCCTGACCACTCGAGGCCTCCACCGAGCGCTGGGAAGAGAAGTAACCGGCACCGTGCGCCGCATGACTGAGCAACGTCCGCTCCCGCCGGGGCTCACAGCGGGCACAGCGCAGGCGGGGGGGCGCTCCGCGCGCCGGTGCATCTCAGCTCGGTTCGGATCGGTGAGAAACGGGGGAAAAAAATAATACGAGAAAGGAAAAACGAAGTTGCGTTGGCCGGGAATCGAACCCGGGTCAACTGCTTGGAAGGCAGCTATGCTAACCACTATACCACCAACGCCCGCTGACAGCCTATTCCCCGGCTTCCCTCAGCAACAGCACCCAGCGGGACCCAACCATTCTCCCGAAGCACGGGATAAGGTAAAACGAGAGATGAGAACGGCTCTACAGCCGCCCCACGACGGCAATAAATGCTTAATTAGGGACCCATCTCTAGGGCGAGGGGAGGAAGAATCTTCTCTCTGTGCTTTTTTACCCTGTATCAGCCTCAATTCTCTCTGTGTCCCCCCTCTCCATGAAGACGTTGCAACGGACTGCCCAGGGAGGCGGCAGACTCACTGTCCCTGGAGGTGTTTAAGGACAGACTCGGCTCCATGGTCTGGATGACAAGGCGGCTGTCGGTCACCGGTTGGACTCGATGACCTCAGAGGTCTTTTCCAACGTAATCTATTCTGTGTGATTCTGCGACAGCTCCGTACTCCCGCAGGCATCTCCCCCCGCCGCAGCGGCAGTGGTTCCTCCCGTGCCGCCGGGGCGCGCTCCCGCCGCGCGCGCTCCCGCCACTTCCGCCGCCGGGTGAGAGGTCGCGCCGTGGCCGCCGCCGCCCCCGCGCCCCCGTTTCCGGGGCTGCCCCGCGCCCGGGACATGGAGCGGCACTGACGGAGCCGCCGCCGCCCCCTCCCTCCCCCGCCCGCGAGCCGCCCCCACCCCCGCCCGGCACGGGGAGGTCGCCGCGCCCCGCGGTGAGTGAGGAGGGGAGCGGGGGATGGCGGGGAGCGGGGTCCCGCCCCGGTACGGGTAGGGCTGGGTGGGGCCCACGCCTGTGCGGGGCGGCTGGGCCGGGCGGGGAGCGTTTGCCCGCTCCGTGGGCCGCATCCCCGCTGCCCTGGGCTGGGGGTGCCCGAGGGGCCGGGGGGAGGTGTTTGCCCCCCTCCGTGGGCTGTTTTTCCCCCAGGGGTGGCGGCGGCCTCCCCTCGCCCCGGGGGGCGTTTGCTCGCCCGGGTTCGCCCCCAGGCCTGGCCCTCGGGGTCGTTTGCAGTTCATTCCCCCCATATGCTGCCCATGGATGGGGCGATGGGGGGCACCCCCTGCCCTTGGAAGGGGGTCCCGTCTCCCCCCAGCAGCCGCTGCTCTGCCCAGGCGGGTGAGGGGCTGCTCGCTCCTCTTCTTCCACGGCAAAGAGCTGCCTGCAGCGGTCAGGGAGATGGGGGCCACGGGATGCTCCGTCCCCGGGGATTCCCCCTCTCCTGCTGTCCCAAATCCCGGCCTTTCCTTTGCACCAAGGGCAGAGCTCCCGGCAAGAGCTGCAGAGGGACACGGGCTGCTGGCAGCCTTTGCCAGAGCTCATCCCTCTCGGGAGAAATCCCCACAGGTTCATCCCCCTCTCAGTTGCTTTAATTTTTGGAGATCTTAAAGCTCCCGGCCACGACAGGGACATGTTGTAAGGGCTCCTGTAGGTGACTGTGTTCCTGTGTTCCATTGGCTCTTCCCGAATGATTCACCCTGGTTCCTGATCTCTTTTGTCTATTTTGCTCAGGTTCTTTTTTTTTTTCCCTGGTCCAAGATTTTACTGTTCCTTCCCTCTGTGAAATGCGTGATCTGGGCTGGGTGCAATGAGGGTTAAGATGTTCCTCAGAATCATTAAAATCACAGAACAGCCGGGCCTGGCAGGACCTCGGGAAGTCTCTGGTCCAACCCCCTGCTTAAGGCAGGCTCAGCTGGGAGATCAGACCAGGTTACTCAGCATTCCTGAGCATCGCTCCTGCTGCCCTTCATGCCTGCATCAAAAACTGCCCTGAAATTACTGGCTGCTGCTGCTTCCTCTCTCTCTGCTCTCCTCTGCAGCTGAGGAGTTTCTTTGTGATGCTTTGTCTCCCGGTCCCCTCTGAGTGTGGTTTTGGTGGAGAAATGGCTGTTGGGGGAGAGCAGGAGCCTCGATAAAAGGCAGTGATGGGTCTGGAGTGTGTCTGTGACTCAGAGCTAAAGACCTTTGTACTTGGGGAGAGAGGATGACAGTGAAGCACCTTCCTGTGCTCCTGGTGTGGGGAGCCGGGGTTCCTCGTGGCAGCAGGGCTGAGGCACAGGGAAGCAGCAGTCAGGCTTGGAAGATAAATGTGTTTTTTATGTCCCAGGTGGGACTGTTACCCTCTGGCTGGCTCCTTATGGTGCGTCCTTTGTTTGACTCTTCCCTCTAAGTGTATGGACCAGGCCTCTGTTTTGTCAGTTTTTAGTACCTGATACTTGCAAGAATTTCAAGATTTTGGGAAGGGGGTGACAGAAAGGTTCAGTACTCAAGATTCTCGGATTTTAAGAAGAATTTTCTGGGAAAGATAGAGGCACACCCCAGAGTTCAGTGAGCCTCATTGTTCAGGTGAAGAAGTCTCTCAGATTTCTCTGTTCAAATCCAGCCTGTGATGACAGAACAGATTTGGACCAAGGAATGAAACCCAAGGATTTATTTGTGCCTCCCCGCTCAGCTGGAGATGTGACCTATGGAAGATGCTTTTATCCAGCACTTGTATGAAATCTCCTTTCTCCCCTCTTCCTCCCCAGTTTCCTGTCCTGCCCAGCTCTCTGAGTAGTTAATGCAGAAGATAAAGAGGGTTCGTCTGGAAAACGAGACTGCAGGAAGTTGGAGAAGGTACGTCCAGGTCCCTCTGGGGCCTCTGTGTGCTGTGGGACAGAGCAGCAATCACCTCTGGAGCTGGGACAGAGCAGCAATCACCTCTGCAGCAAGTGAGGGTTCTGAGAAATCCCAGCTGTACAGTCCTGCCCGGGGAGCTCTGTGTCAGGATCTGTGAGTCAGGAAGTGACTCAGGACAATAACTTGTTTCACTCACTTCCAGTTTCGAGCTCTACAGTTTTTTCCTGGTGCTGATTTCCCACCTGTGCTCATTGTCCTCTCCAGACTAACACCTTCCCCCAAAGGAGGGCTTGGTAGCTCCTCCACCTCACCTGGCAGGGCACAAATGGCATTAAAAGAGCCCCAAGGGGCAGCTCCATGTTCTGGGGAGTGGAGAGAGCAGTGTTCCTGCAACCGCTCTGAGTCATCTCAATCTCTGCCTCAGCGTGGGGCAGAAGGGACAGGGCTTCTCCAGCAAGATGGAAATCTTGGATGTGCTATTGCTGCCTGTCTTAAGGTAGTTAATAACTGGTGTCTTGATCCAACTCACGTTTGAGTAATGTAATCCCAAAATCTACTCTGAGATAAGTTACTTCTTGTACTTGTTTACTTACGTATGTGTTGTTGCCAAATACTGGCTGCGTCTTTTTCCAGAGGTGGCTGTAGTGACAGAGGCAGAAATCTGAGTTTCTTTTTACTCTGTATCATGCCAGGACCTAGGTTTTAGGGGTTTTTTTTCCCTTCTAGTGGGAAGTATCTCTGCCCATGGCAGGGGTTTGGAATTAGATGATTTTTAAGGTCATTTCCAGTTCAAACCATTCTGTGATTTTGTGAGATTCCACCAGGCTCCAGCTGTGCCAGTGGCAATTCCCAGCTCTCTCACCTCACTTTGTGTGGTGGCTGCTTTGCTTGTCCTGCTTTCCCACTCCATTCTAGAGTCCAAATCACCAGGATGAGAACAGTACGAAGCTTAGAGCTGTGCTGTTCACATCATAAAGTCATGGCAGTACAGTTTGGAAGGGGCTCCAGACTCCAGTTCAGCTGGGGACAGGTACCAGTATCCCATTTGTGGACTGGTTTTAAAGGTTACATTTCCCCTGGTGAGGAACCAGCCTGGCTGGGTGAGATGGATTCGTCAGCTGGGTGAGAGTAACCCGAGGGGCCAGGCTTTGTGAGCCAAAGCCAGAGTATTTAATTGGCTGAGTTGACCTGCAGTGGGATGGGGTTGGGAGAACTGCACTCAGTTTATGGATTTTCATGGTCTTCCTGTCACTTGTTTCTGACAGGCAACACTTCTGCCTTCAGCTGTGGTTTTAGCTGCTGCAGTGGAGACCCTGGATACAGGCAGAGGCCACAGACACACTCACAGTCTTAGAACATCCCATCATGTTCGCTTTTGTGGTTTCACTTGGACTTCCTGGCTGCC
Organism: Corvus moneduloides; assembly: GCF_009650955.1. NCBI lineage: Eukaryota > Metazoa > Chordata > Aves > Passeriformes > Corvidae > Corvus > Corvus moneduloides. Next base: position 5,063,233 of record NC_045503.1, on the reverse strand, counting down.
TTTGATTGGAAAATACTCCTCTTTATCCATTTTCAAGCTGTGGATTCACTGCTGGGCAGTAGGCACCAGGAGTACCTACAGAGTTATTTTGGGAGCTTGTTCTTGTGTTACTATTGGCACATTTTGTACAATTTAGGGACTTAGGAGTCTGAGGAGATGTTACATTTTCAGCCCTTGTACAAGGCTGATTCTGTCTCCTTGGAGCAAAATTCTCTAAGCTAATTTTGTCCAGTAAACTGAAGTTCTTCTGAAATTCTCTGTAACATTCTTTCAGGTACCTCCAAAACCACTCAAATGTCCTCTTGGAGGGACATCCTGCTTCTCAAGTGGGGTGTCAGAAACTGGTTTCCCTAGTCCTCAGCTCATTCCTGCTTTGCAGTGGATGACATCACTGACCTTGGGCAAGTCTGTGGGCCCACCTCACGTCAAATTAACATTTGTGTTAATGCGGAGGCGGTTCTTGTCCTCTCCTTCCACACCTGCTCGCTTGGAAGTCTCTGAGGAATGTGTGCTGCGTTTCTCAGGATACAGCCAGGGTCTGGTCCTGCTGCCTGCTCTCTCTTAGCTAAGCAGCTGCACTTTTCCTTCCTGTTTTCCCATCTCTCTTACTTCATTCCTGGCCTCAGTATCTCCTCAGGTGAGTTGCTGTGCTTGGGTTTGAACCTCTCTCCCCAAGCGATTTTCCTTTGGGATAGGAAGGGGATTCCTCTTCTGTGGTCTCACGGGGCAGGAGTTTATGTGCCTTTATGATAGGTCATAGCTTTGATGACATATCTATCCAAATTCCTGGAGTGGTTTTCCTTTGAGTCAAGCTGCTTGTTGTCTGCACGAGAATCTGCTGCTTGTGCTTCCTTTAACAGCTTATTCCTAGAGCCAGTCCTGGGAGAGGGAGTTTTCTGAGGTCAGTATCTTCATTTACAGGATTCAATATGTTTAAAATGTAATCCTTGAGTGCAGAGAATCCTAGGATCTGTAGTTCAAGGAGCACCTGCTTGATTTTAAGGCTTAATTCTCTCCCTCTACTCCTCCCTCAGTTTTTTGCCCAGTTCTGAAGGGGAAGCGAGGATGACTGCAGTGGACACGCTCTCGGACAGCTCCGAAGTGGTTGAGATGGAAGATGTGCCTTCCCAATTCCAGGTGCAAAAGCATTCTTGGGATGGGCTGCGTGACATTATTCACAGCAGCAGGAAGTACTCGGGCATGATAGTGAACAAAGCTCCCCATGATTTCCAGTTTGTCCGGAAAACAGAGGAGTCCAGCCCGCACTCTCACCGCCTCTATTACCTGGGTAAGCCTCCGTGCCAGCATCTGGGGGGGGCGTGGGGCTCTTCCAAACTCAACAGGCAAGGGAAGGCGTGGGAGGGATCTCCCTTTACAGGATGGGAGATTGGGTAATGTGGCTCAAGGCTTGCAGGATCTTCCGCAAAGCCTGGGGCTCGCCAGTCCCAGACAGGCTTCGCACACAGGGCTTCCGCTGTGGCAAGGGGAGGTGTTGGCCACCCAGCACTTCTGTGTCCCTTGTCACACAGGGGATGGGGGAAGTTCAAGGGAGGTTCCTCACGCTCAGGACTGTCTTGTGCCTCTGTAGCTAGGGAGAAATGGGATTTACTTGCTTCAGTAACCAGACTGACTTTCCAAGAAATTTGCTGTGAGTAATGTCTAATTATATGTTGCAACATATTAATGGCAGGATGGTGGTGTCTCCTGCTTTATTAAGTGTCGTGAAGGTAGGATTGCTTTCAAGAGCAGGGACGAAAATTGAGGTGGGAATGAGCTGTTCCTGGCATTTGCATGGAAATATCCCTCTCCTTCAGTGGGACTGAAAGCAGAATTCCGTGTTGTAGAGGTCCCTTGTTACAGTTGGAGCCACAATGTAATTAGTGACAGAGTTGTTGGATTTTAGTAACTGGATAATTTTGTGGCTGGTAACATGGGAAGCTTTATAGACTATAAAGAGTTTGTTGTGCTTTGGGGCATGAGCTGATCGTTACTGGGCCAGTAAAAATTGCCTGATGTGCAACTCTGTGCAGTGACTGCTGCCCTGAAGTGACCTTGCTGTTCTTCCTTCTTTTTCCAGGTTTTGAGTGTAGGTCACTGTAGGATGCTGGATTTGAGGGACTGATTTGTTTTGTCATTAAGCAGCTCCTGTGTGCCAGTGACTTGATTTGTGTAGTTCTCATAAATTCTTGGGACACAAGTGCTGCTCTGAAGGGCAGTATCCAGAGCTGGCATATTTTTCTTGTCAAGTCTGAGCAGTGAGGGTTGATTTAAAGCTTGAATGTATTTCCAGTTCACTTTGATACTGGTTTTTGATCTAGATGATTAAAGAACTAAGTGGCTAATTTTAAATTTTTTTAATGTTCTGTTGTATGAAATGGCAACCAAACCAGCTACTGGGTGGTTGGTGTTCTGCCAGGGTGTGACTGTTCCAGGAGCCAGAACCAGGAACTGAGGATACGATACACAAGTGCCTTTTCAGTGTTTCCTTCCTTAAGGAATTGTACAGGGCTTAGAGCTCAGTTAAGATCAGTATCAGCCAGGTAATCCCAGAGTACCTCTTCTCATATGTCCCCAATAAAGGGTAAATGCTGATTTAAGTGCTGATTTTTTTTGCCATAATAATGGACACTCCCAGGGATGGGGCAGCCACATCTTCTCTGGGCAACCTGTAAGTTCACAAGTGTTTAACTCAGTTTGCTGTTACTGCCCCAGCACTAAATAACGTTTTTAAGTGTTTAAATTAAACTGAGGAGTAGATGGAGACTCCTGATGAACTTTGCTGTAGAGTTGAATACTTCACTTGGAAGCAAAGCAAACTGTCTTTTGGGGAGGAAGGCAGTATTTTCCTTGTAAATGCCAATTGATTCTAGTCAGCCTGAGGTCACTGGAGAAAGTTCTAACATAAGGGGAAGGGAAGTCCAGGTCACAGTTGCCTGGGTGTCAGATATGTGTGCCCAGAGTCATTTGTTCCTCTCTGCAGTTTTTCCTGTTTGGCCATCTTCAATCATTCCTGGGCCATCCCCACAGAGTTTTATGTTGTATCGTAGCAGATGCTGCTTATGTTAAACACCACATGCTCAGCACTTTGGTGTTCCTGTATCTCTGAGGATTAGATCCTCACATATCACTCTGCTTACCGAGCACTTATTAATATTTCAGTTTTAATTTGAAGTAACTGTACTGCTGGGTCAGCCAGCTCAGAAATCTCTCTGTTCTGCCCAGAACATGTGCAGAGTAGGCAGTATCAGGGCACATATCCCTGTGTGAATTTCTGATCCAGGGAGTCTCTATAGCATAAGTAGAGGGCAAGTTCATGGTCTTTGTTTTTGTGGAAGCTGTCAAAATCACGTGTCAGGATATTTGATGGTTGTTTTGGAAGTTGGATGAAGGCCAGGAGCTTATTTGATAACCACAGTCAAAGGCTTATGTAAAATGACAAGGTCTTTTGACTGTAGGATACTGTTTCACATTTGAATGGGCTCTCTGGAGCTTCCAAGCTTTTCCTTCCCCCCTTGCAAGCTGCTGCCTTGGCCTGAATGAGGTCCCTGTAGCAAATTTCTGGATGAGAAATGTGGAGAGTAATGTTGAGTCACCCATTCAGGGAGTGGTGCTTTTAGAGTGGATCTGGGGCACGGAGGACAGGCACAGAGGGGAAAGTTGGACCTGATACGTTCTGGAGAGGTGAGTTAGTGTCAAATCTTGCTTAGGAAAAATTCCAAACAAATGAGTATCTAAGTGCTTTAGATGTTATTCTGGGATTGATCTGGGAGCTGCTTGGGAAGGAATGTGGATAAAGGCCTCTGGGCAGCCCCAGCCCCTCTGTTTCCAGACTCCTGTTTGAATTTGCTCGTGGGCCTCCTGGCTAACCCATCTTAAGTAGGGTGATGCTTTTGTCCTCCTAATAGGAATGCCATACGGTAGCAGAGAGAATTCCCTTCTTTACTCAGAGATTCCCAAAAAGGTACGGAAGGAGGCCTTGCTGCTCTTGTCCTGGAAACAGATGCTGGATCACTTTCAGGTGAGTCAGAGTGGGAAGAGCCTGGGTTGCCAGTGCTTGGGGAAACTGGGTGATGCTGTGGGGCTGCTGTGGTGGGGACACCTGTGTGGTGTCTGTCATCTTTCCTGCTTTTAAAAAGTTGGGAAAGTTGAGTTTAAATTGCTGCTTCTGCCTTACACTGTTGTGAGTAAACCAGAACAGGAGGGAATTTTCCCCTCCCTGGTTTCAGTACCTTCATGTCCTTTGCCACTGACAGCATTGGAGGGTGTTGGTCTTTTCTCCCCTACTTAAAAAGTTCCTGGTGGAACAGAATTTCTGTCTTGACCCCATTTGGGCTGCGAGTTCTCTCCAGGGTAATTCAAGATCCCGGAAGAACTTTTGTTTGCAGTGTCTGACATGGAAACTGTTTGTGAAGGCTGCAGATAACGTCATTAAGTTAATTGGTTACATCTATCTGCATAAGCAGAGCAAGTGCAGCTGTTCTCAGTTCATGCTAAAGTGCCAGCTGCAGAACTGAGAGATTCACAGCTCAGCCCTCCTGCAGAGGGAAGTTTGGGGGGGTGTGGTGGGTTTAGGCCTCCTGGACCCCACAGCTGTAGCCTGGAGTACAGGAACTGGGGACCCTGACAGTGCTGCCTGTTTGAGCTGGGGTGTTGTGACAGGCTCAGAGCACTCCTGTGACCATTCCTCTCCTTGCAGATCCTTTCAGATATTCCTTTCCTTCAATTCTAGGCAACCCCTCACCATGGGATGTATTCCAGAGAGGAGGAGCTCTTGAGGGAGCGCAAGAGACTGGGTGTCTTTGGGATAACATCTTATGATTTCCACAGTGAGAGCGGCCTGTTCCTCTTCCAGGCCAGCAACAGCCTCTTCCATTGTCGAGATGGGGGCAAGAATGGCTTCATGGTGAGTCTGGCGGGACTTGGTGGATATCACCTCAAAGGGCCTTGATGGTTTGGAGTGGAGATGGCTGCACATGGAATCCCAGGCTGGATGGAGTTGGAAGGGACCTTAAAGCCCATCCCAGTGCCACCCCTGCCATGGGCAGGGACACCTCCCACTGTCCCAGGTTGCTCCAAGCCCCGTCCAACCTGGCCTTGGACACTTCCAGGGATGGGGCAGCCACACCTTCTCTGAGCACCCTGTGCTCACACCAAGTCACCTCCCCACCGTCACAGGAGGTTCTCCTGGAGCCCTTTTAGGCCCTGGGAGGGGCTCTAAGGTCTCCTCAGATCCTTCTCTTCTCTGGTGAACACCCCCAGCTCTCCCAGCCTGACTGCAGAGCAGAGAGGCTCCAGCCCTTAGAGCATCTCCGTGGCTCCTCTGAACCTGCTCTAGCAGGTCCACATCTTCCACATCTTCATCTGTTTGGTTATGGTGGTTTCTCTTGTGTCCTGTCAGGGCCACATTTGCCATCATCCCGTGGGCTGTGCTGTATCTCTGATTTAGGCTTTTTCCCTGCAGAGCTGGGAGCTGATGTGGCACCCAGCTCCGTGTGTGTCTCTTGCCGTAGGTGTCTCCAATGAAGCCTCTGGAGATCAAGACTCAGTGCACGGGGCCACGGATGGATCCCAAAATCTGCCCTGCTGACCCAGCCTTCTTCTCCTTCATTAACAACAACGACCTGTGGGTGGCAAACATCGAGACGGGCGAGGAGAGGCGGATGACGTACTGCCATAAAGGTAGCGGGGCTTCTTCCAGCTCCAGAAGGGAATTCCTGCTGAGGAATCTGGCCTGCAACACCCACACTCCTGGCTTATTTCTTACAAGTGCATTTGTCTTTTGGGTCAGCATTTTCCAAGGAGATGGAAATGCAAAATGCAAATGCTGTCTCATCTTTGTTCCTCTCCAGGCTTATCCAATGTTCTGGATGACCCCAAGTCTGCTGGTGTAGCCACTTTTGTCATTCAGGAGGAGTTTGATCGGTTCACGGGCTATTGGTGGTGTCCCACAGCTTCCACAGAAGGTCAGTCACTGTTCTGCTCATCAAATCCTGGCGCTGTGACTGCTGCCTTCCTGCTAGGAATGACACTCTGAGCATGATTTTCCTTTGGCCTGGGTTTGGGTTGTTTCTGGGGAGATCACCTGAAAGAACAAAGCACTGAGGGGATTATAACTGTGGAGTGTTTGCAGGTGGTCACTAGGAGCTGGGGCTGTACAGGTGTTCCCTCTGCACCGGTGCTCCAGGCAGTCCAGGAACAGCAGGAAATGTTGTTGCAAACATTCCTGCTCTCTGTCCCAGGTTCAGAGGATTTGAAAACACTGCGGATCTTGTATGAGGAAGTGGATGAGTCAGAGGTGGAGATAATTCATGTTCCTTCACCTGCCTTAGAGGAGAGAAAAACAGATTCCTATCGGTACCCCAGGACAGGTGAGTGAAACATGTGGGGCTGCTGAGGCAGCTCTGGACTCCAGCTGGAATCAGCAGTGGAACTGAGGCTATGAACTTTGCATCACTAATCTGGGCACTTACTAGGATGTAGAAACTGGTTGTAAATGTTGAGACCTAATTGACTCTCCGATCCCAAAATGTGCTGCAAGAAAGGCTGAACTTTAAATCCCAGCCCTAAATGAAAGGATTGCTGAGGAAGTGGAATATATCCGGTGGTATATTGTGGAATACATTCTGAATCCCATCTTGCCTCTCCCCCTGGGAACATGCACAGCCAACTAGGGAAGGCAAAGCAAACTGTTCCCATTCCCAGAATGACTCTGGTGTTTGCTTACATACATATTTGATATTTTTAAATTCACACAGAGCCATTTCAGTAGGACCAGGGGCAGTTCTCCTTTAGAAGCTGTATTTTGTGTAACCACAGAATGTTCAACTTGATTGTCTTGGTGTTTTTTCAATTCTTCTCTGCAGGCAGCAAAAACCCCAAGATTACATTAAAACTGGCAGAATTTAAAACAGACAGCAAGGGTAAGGTAAGTGATAACTCAGAAGGGGACATTGCACAGGAGGGTTTTTGAAGCTCCCGAGAATTAAAACAAGGTCACAGAGAAATCCTAAATGGTGTTAGTCTGGGTTTTTTTGTTCTCTTGTAATACCTGGTTCTCTAATGTGTTTATCCAAGAAACAGAAAGACTTGAAAATGCTGAAAAGAATCATTCCGGTGGAGATTCAGCTGGGAATGTGGAGGGAAGGGGGCAGTGGGGTTAGCCTGGTACACCATGGCAGAGACAGGAGGGCTGGAGCCAGGTCTAATCTGGGGCTTCAGTCCCTGCCTGTGTCCTTTCCCGTGGCTGAATGCCAAAACCATTTTGCTTTGAAGCCTGTTTTTCCCTTCTCTTCCTGCTCTTTGTAGCAAGGCTTGCTTCTCCTGGCCTGACCCTTACTGATGCCAGTAGCTAAACTTCCTTGTTGTCCCATCTCCCTGAGCTTCCCTGGGAGGAGGTGAGGAGCTCTGGTGCTCTGATTTGATGTCAGACCTTGGTTTTGCTGCAGATTGTGTGTGCTCAAGACAAAGAGCTGGTGCAACCCTTTGCTGCCTTGTTTCCCACTGTGGAGTACATTGCCCGTGCTGGATGGACCCGGGATGGCAAATAGTGAGTCCATTTTCCTCCCAAAATAAATTTCCCAAGGGCTCCTCTGGCTGCAGACCCTCCACATGCTTGTGTTGTGTTCATGACCTGTTTTAAAGCCCTGAGTGCCAAAACTGGCACATGAATATTTGGCTTCCTCAATGCTGTAGCATCCTAAAAGTAGGAATGAAGCAGAGCAGAGTGACAGGCTGTGGGGTTTGTCCCAACCACAGAGTTAAATGACATTGATACATTAAGTGGGCAGTCCTGGGGAATTCTTTGGAGCTGAAGGTGTTTAACACAGGTGCAGTGTGCTTCCTGCTGAAAATGGGGGTGTTCTGTAGGCAGTTTTGTCTTTGTTCATTGCCACAGTTAGTGATCAAAGCCTGAATCCCAGGACAGGGGCAGGATCTGTGCTGCCACATCCTCCCTGCCGCGTGTCCAAGGGGAAGGATTGCTCTGGGGCTGGCCATGGCTCCAAATGGGATACCCAGTCTTGCCTGAAGAGTTACAGAATTCACCCCAATCTGACTGAAATTTTAAAGTTCTTAATTTTTCCCCCTCCCAAGCTTGCTTGGCTTAACTGGTGTGTGTGCAGATCAAGTTAGGGTGACTTGGCTGTCTTTGAAGGTGGCATTCTGTAACTCGTCATTAATTTTCTGCTCTGGAAGGGAAATTTAGAGAGCTTTCCAGCAGGTAATCCTGGAGGTGATTGTGATGTTCTGCACCAGAGCTTATCTAAATGTGCTGAATATCTCAGTTCCTGCAATCCTGCGGTGCTGGGGGAGAGCTGGCTCTTTTCAAACCT